>NC_142888.1:52952656-53261015 GCF_051225735.1 Oryctolagus cuniculus
TGGGACGAGGGATGAACTATTTGGACTCGATCTCTGTACCCAGGAAGGCAGCCTTGGCTCAAAGCGACTGTGTCCCATCACATTGCAGATGAGACAGGCTAGGCCCCCTGATAGGAGCTAGGATCAGAGCAATAGGAGCCCCAGAGGAGAGAAAGCAATGCCAATATACCTGCAAGTGAGATTGCTGGATCATTTGGTAGATCTAGTTTGTTTTTAAAGCTTGTTTGTTTGTTTGTTTGTTTGAAAGAGTGACAGAGACAGAGGCAGAGACAGAGATCTTCCATCTATGGTTCACTCTCCAAATGGCCACAATGGCCAGGGCTGTATCAGGCCAAAGCCAAGAAGCAGGAACTCCACCCAAGGCTCCCACATGGTTGTCCGGGGATCCAAGTGCTTGGGTCATCACCTGATTCCTTTCAGGGTGTGCAATTAGCAGGAAGCTGGAAGCAGAAGTGGGCCTGGGACTTGATCCCAGACACTCTGATACGAGATGTGCTATTCCCAACATTGGCTTAACCCACTGGGTCTCAACACCCACCCCTAGTTTTGTTTTCTTGAAGAACCTCCATACTGTTTTTCATAGTGGCTACACGAATTTATATTCCCATCAACAATGCATAAAGGTTTTCCTGTTCTTCACATCCTTACCGATATATATTTCTCTCTCCCTCTCCCTCTCTCTCCACCTCTCTCCCTCTCTCCCTCTTCCTCTCTCTTTCTCAAATAAAAACTGTCCTAACAGGTATGAGGTAATATCTCATTGTGGTTTGACTTGCATTTCCCTGATGATTAAGAATGTTGAGTAACTTTTCATGTGTCTGCTGTTTATTTGTAAGTCTTCTTTGGAGATCTATCTAGTTTCTTCTTATTTTTAATAAGGTATTTGTGTGTTGAAGAGAGGGAGTTTCACTTGTATGAGTTTTTGATATATTTGGATATTAAGACTTTATCAGATATAAGAGTTTGCAAATATTTTATCCCAATTCCATGGACTACCTTTCCTATTTTTAAAAGGAAAAAAATCATTTATTTACTTTTTAAAGATTATTTATTTGAAGGGAAGAGTTACAAAGAGGCAGAGGCAGAGGCAGAGGCAGAGGCAGAGGCAGAGGTAGAGAGAGAGCTGTTCCATCCACTTGTTCACTCCCCAGATGGCTGCAATGACCACAGCTATGCCAATCTGAAGCCAAGAGCCAGGAGCTTCTTCCAAGTCTCCCGTGTGGGTACAAAGACCCAAGCACTTGAGCAATCTTTAACTGATTACCCAGGCACATTAATGGGCAACTGGCTTGCAAAAGGAACAGCTGGAACTCAAACCAGTGCTTATATGAGATTCCAGTGCTGCAAGCAGTGGCTTGAACTGAGCCACAATGCCAACTCCTTATTCATTGTTTTTGAATAATGTTTTAGTTTAACATACTCCATCTTCACTAATTGGCTTTTGTTTCTCGTGTTTTTGGTGTCACATCTAAAAAATCATTGTCAAGATTAAGATTTAAAAGCTTCATTTCATCTTTCTTCCAGCAGTTTTAAGCCTTCAGGTCCATGATCCAGTTTCATTCTTTTGCATGCAGATATGCAGTATTCCGCAAAAAAAAAAAAAAATTTATTAAAGAAACTGTCCTTTCTCAATTGTGTATTCTTGGTACCTTTACCAAAGGTCAGTTAACTGTATTTGCATGTTTTTAGTTTTTGGTTTTTAAATCTGTTTTATTGATCTATGTTTCCAGATTTTTTAAAGATTTATTTATTTATTTATTTATTTGAAAGGCAGAAATACAGAGAGAGGAGGAGGAGGAGGAAGAGAGAGAGAGAGAGAGAGAGATTCTTCCATTCACTAACTCACTCCCCAAATGGCCACAACCACAATGGCTGGGGTTGGGCCAGCCCGAAGCCAGGAGCCAGGAGCTTCCTCAGGGTCTCCCACTTGGATGCAGGGGTCCAAATACTTGGTCCATCTTTTGTTGCTTTTCCAGGCGCATTAGCAGGGAGCTGGATGGAAAGTGGAGCAGTCGAGTCTCAATCTGGTGCCCAAATGTGATGCCAGCGCTGCAGGCAGAAGTTTAACCATCTATACCACAGCGCCAGCCCATATCTATCTATTTTTATGCCAGTATCACAGTGTTTTGATTACAGTGGCTTTATAATATATTCTGAAATCTAGAAGCAATTGATTGCAGCTTTGTTCTTGTCCAAAATTGCTTTGGTTACTCAGGATATTTTGTGATTCCATATGAATTTTTGAATTGTCTTTATATGTGAACACATTGGGATTGTATTGAATATGAAGACTACTTTTGGTAGTATTGACATATTAATAATAATAAGTCTTATAACCTATGAATATGTGATACATTTCCATTTACTTATGTCTTTTTAAATTTCTTTCAGCTATATTTTCATTGCACATTTATCTTGGCTCCTTTGTTAACTCTTATTATATTTGATGCCATTGTGAATAGAATTGTTTTTCTTAACCTTCTCAATTTCCTTTTAGGATTGTAGTGTTAGCATATAGAAATATAAGTGATTTTTTGTATGTTAATTCTTTCTGAATTCACTTGTTAACCCTTTTGTATGTGTGTGTATATATGTGTTCATGTGGGGGAGAGAGAGAGAGATTTACTGTTTTCTGCATATACAATCATCTAATCTGTGAACAGAGGTAATTTTACTTCTTGCTTTCCAATTTGGATGACTTTAACTTCTTTTTTTGATCAAAAGTTCTAACTAGAACTTTCTGTACTGTGTTGAATAAAAGTGTAAAGTGGGCATCCTTCCCTTGTTCCTGATCTCAGAAGAAATGTTTTCAGTCTTTTACCATTAGGTATGATGTTCATGGTGTTCACTCTGGATTTTCCATATATGATTTTACTATTAGTGTCATTTTAAAAGTTCATGGAAATGGAGTAAAATATGTTTTAGTGCAAAATAATTTGAAATCCATGCATATGAGGAGTATGAAAAGTTCATGGAAAATTCTTATTATGAGAAATCTCTGCATGTATTTGAAATTTTTTAACTAAAATAAATTTATCTTTTAATTCCATTCCTCCATGAACATTTTGAAGCATGCTTGTATATTGAGATAGCTTCCTTCTACCCTATTTTGTTGAGAGTTTTATCATGAAAAGATGTTGAAGTTTGTCAAATACTTTTTCTGCAACAATTGACACAATTATTGGTATCTTCTCTACATTCTGTTCATGCAATGATTTGCATAAGTTGATCTTCATATGTTTTTTTAAAGATTTATTTTATTTATTTGAAAGACAGAGTTACAGAGAGAGGTAGAGACAGAGAAAGAGGTCTTCCATCTGCTGGTTCACTCCCCAGATGGCTGCAATAGCCAGAGCTGCGCTGATCCAAAGCCAGGAGCCAGGAGCTTCTTCCAGGTCTCCCACGTGGGTGAAGGGGCCCAAGGACTTGGGCCATCTTCTACTGCTTTCTCAGGCCATGGCAGAGAGCTGAATTGGAAGTGGAGCAGCCAGGACTCGAACTGGCGCCCATATGGGATGCCGGCACTTCAGGCCAGGGTTTTAACCTGCTGCACCACAGCATCAGCCCCGATCTTCATATGTTAAACCATCTTTATGTTCCAGGAATAAATCTCACTTGGCCATGGGATATAATTCTTTTAATATTGCAGCCACATTGTTTTCTAGTATTTTGCTAACATTTTGCATCAATATTCAAAAGGGTTTGTAGTTTTTTACTTTTCTGTAAAATTTTTACTGACTTTGAAACCAGAGAAATTCTGGCATCATAGAAAGAATTAAGAAATGTTTCCTCATGTTCAAGTTTTCAGCAAACTGTGAGAAGGACTAGTCTTAATTCTTTAAATGTTTGGTGGAATTCTGAATACTGTCCTGAAAATGAAAAAGAGAGTAATTGTATGGGTTCATCATTATGTTTTAGTGAAAATCTTGTTTGAAACCACTGTGGGGAACAATGAAATAGGTCTCAAAAATTAAATATATTCCCAATATGATCCACAGTTTTTATTTTTGGGTGTATTATCAAGAGAAATGAAAATGAGGCTGGTGCTGTGGCATAGCAGGTAAAGCTGCCACCTGTGGTGCTAGCATCAGAGATCGGTGCAGCTCCGGCTGATGCGGCCACCTGGGGAGTGAACCAGTGGATGGAAGACCTCTCTCTCTCTCTCTTTCACTCTCTCTCTCTCTCTGTTACAGCCGTCTCCAGTAATATATTTGGCAAAATAGTGGTAAGTCATGAGCAACTTCACTCCAAAGAATGCTCCATGCCTAGCCTTCTTCTATCTTTTCCCCTGCCTTGTCTAGCAGAAGCCAAAATCTCTGTTAATAACTGAAACTGTTTTGTTGTTCTCTCCTGTAATGTATTATACGTGTGTACATATCACATGCATACATGGGAAAATTTATTGAGATTTATTTTAATTAGCTTATACTTGTGTTAGATATTCAAGAAATATTTCCAACTACATGTATTCTTAAAATTTATAGAAGACATTGGATCTTTCAGTAAATATTTTTATAAGCTATTTGACAGCTAAAATTGTTTGTAAAGTGTTCATTTGATATTGAGTTACTGAGAGTAAGCAATCTGGGAAGTCTGACTTGTTCCCTCATTTCTGTATTCTCTTCAAGATGCAAAACTGATTCTATTCTGAAGAACTCTCAATCAGGATGTACAGTTTGATCTTCAGAATTTAAGGGATGGCTAACAATTTTCTGTAATAATTGCCTGGCCACATATAGAAGAAATTATGATTTCACAGTTAGATTTATTTTGCCATGGGGACAGTAAACAAGCAAAATCTCCCTTTTCAAACCAAACTAAGGGAGAGTTAAAAAGTTTTAACAATTACTTCAAACTTTATAGGCAGCTTGGATAAGGTGGTCTGCATGTTGATCTTACCTAGAAGGACATAGCTCTCCTCATGGGCATTGTCTTATCTCACAGAAAGAGCATTGTGACCACAGATTTTCAGCTCGGGCCACCAAAGATTAGGGATGAGATTTAGCTTACCCTTGGCTGACATTCCTAAAGGCTTCCTCTGTGGTCTGCTTTAACAGAGACCAAGAGGAAGAGGAATGATCTAGGCAGCAGCAGCAATGTAAGGATAGGTGGCAGGACAATTAATGGCTGCTTTACAGAGTGATCTGATATCAAGGAGACCAAACAAGGCCAGTCCACCCCCAAATGGCACTTGTTTTCTATATGAGGAGTCATGGCAATGGGCAATCAGCTGTCGTGAAAAGCCTTGTCAGCTTTAGGCCACTGGAAATGGAATTGCCCTAGGGGTTGAAGGAATCATGGGTCAGAACCACAGATCCTGTTGGCCCCACACTAAAAAGCCCTTCACTCTGCCCAGCTTACAAAGTAATTACAACCATCAGGAGGACAGCCTAGGGTCAGTAACAATCAAGGCAAAGCTGTAAATTTTTTTAGAGATGCCACCTATTTGATACTAACAACCTATGCAGGCCAGCTCTCCTCCCAGGCCAGCTAGGTAATGGAAGTCAACAGGATGTCTTCCCTAAGGAGGTTCACACCTCCCTTATAATGTCTTATCCAGTACCACATATGAAGAGATAGATAGGTCTGGACCTCATATATACCTGGCTAGACCTTAACGTCCACTTGATTATTATTAAGCCCCTTTTGTCAGTTTCTGTTTGCCTCTCATGGGAAAATTCCCTCCTGTTTTGAAAAGCGCCTTTCTTAGATCTTCTAATAATTACTCTGCCCTTAGTTTTGAACCCTGTTTATCTAATCTGCTTGTTAGATTCATTTCCTGTAGACTTGAAGCAGCAAAATTCTAGATGGCCATGCACATGAAACCTTGAGTGGAGACAGTTTCTGTGAGGTAGTGCTGCATACCCCTCAAGAGGCCACCTTCTGCTGGAAACCTGCCTTGATACAGGTCCCTACTTCATCCCTACTCAGCTTGAAGAAGTCAGAGTAGTCCTCGCCCTAACCCTGACAGCAGCCAGGGTTTCCATCAAAAGAGGGATGAAATGAGAGAGCACAGGACTAGAAGCAGGCCAGACTAACTCCATCCTTTCCAGCATCCACACACTAAACAAAACAAAGAGCATTCTTTCCTTTGGCATCCAGGCATTCATCTATCTTTCCACTAACTAGAAAGATTCTTGCTTTCCTGTATCCTCCATTGTCCTCCTCATTTTGGGCATCTTTTCCACAATGGGCAATATTTCTAATTTCTCCTTTTACCCTCAAAATCATAGTGCTCCTATTCATACTATGGATAATTAACTTATTTCAAAAGTCCTTACAGGAGTGTATGACTGCTATATCCCAAGCCATCATGCAGGAACAACACAAGATTGCTATTCAATCAATCTGATCTGGAGTATAGATAACCCACCCCGTGTCAGCAGGTAGTAGCCAGAAAGAAACCAGTGCTCCATTTCCGTATTTATACTGAGATTCATGACCCATGGAACAAGGACATAAGTCTCAGCCATTTTAGGTTCTTGTTAACCCTGCTTTCTTTCAAGAGACCAATTCAGTCTCACACTCTACTGTTCCCCACCTCACCCCTGCATTTTTCTCTAGGCTTGAAAGCCCAAGAAAAACTTGAAAAACCTGTATGCAGAAGCTCATCTCAATCTACTGCCCCTCAAGCCAACCCCTAGCCCACCTAAGATATAAAAAGGCCCAGCCTGCTGGGGTCTGGGCCCTCTACCATGTGTTGGGTCTGTGTGCATGCTGGCAGTTGGTCAATATCTATGTTTATTTTCTTTTAATAAATTCAGTCTGGCTGTGAAAAAAATAAAAATAAACAATGATACCAAGACAAGAACATACTCACTTGTAATAGAATGAAGTTGGACTCTTTACAACAACTGTACTCAATATTTAACTCATCTGAGTCACTGCCACCCATATGGGAGACCTGGATTGAGATCCTGGATTGAGATCATGTTTCAGGCACTTGGAGAATCAAGTAGCAGATGGAGATTGCTCGCTCTCTCTCCCCCCCCCCCTTCAAATTAATTAAATAAATAAAATTTTAAAAAGAAAAAAATCCATCTATAGTAGCATCAAAAAGAATAAAATAAAAATAATTGTGAATATGTTTATAAAGAGATAAAAAAGAATAAAATACTTAAGAATAAACTTACCAAGGAGGTAAAAGAATTGCATACTAAAAACTAAAATACATGAAAGAACCAACTACAACACAAATAAATGGAAAGATATCCCATCTTCCTATAGTAACACACTTGATACTCATTTCTTAAAGATTTATTTTTTATTGACAGCCAGCATTACAGAGAGAAAGGGAGAGATACATACAAAGAGGGAGAAATCTTCTATCTTCTGTATTGCCTGGGTTCAATACCCACCTCTGGCTCTTAACTCCAACTTCCTGCTAGTAAAGACCCCAGGAGACAGTGATAATGTATAAAACACTTGGATTCCTACTGCCATGTGGGAGACCTGGACTGAGCATCCAGCTTCTGGTTTCCAGCTGGTCCAACATTAGACATTGTGGGCATTTTAGGGGTAAACCAGCAGATGGGGTTTCTCACCTCTCTGTTTCTACCTCACAAATAAATAACTTAAAAAATGGTTTACCACAATTAGGTTGTTTTAACAATTAAAAAGTTCATACTTGGCCAGCTCTGTGGCATAATGGATAAAGCCATCTCCTGCAGTGCCAGCATCGCATATGGGCACCAGTTCGAGTCCTGCTGCTCCACTTCCAATCTAGCTCTCTGCTATGGGCTGGGAAAGCAGTGGAGGATGGCCCAAGTCCTTGGGCCCCTGCACCTTCGTGGAAGACCCGCAGTAAGCTCCTGGCTCCTGGTTTTGGATCGGCACAGCTCCGGCCATTGCGGCTAATTGGGGAGTGAACTAGCTGATGGAAGACCTCTCTTTCTGTCTCTCTCTGCCTCTTTTTCTCTCTGTGTAACTCTTTCAAATAAATAAATTAATCTTTTTTAAAAAGTTCATACTTGTTAACATAATTCAAATGAACTGCCTATATGAAAGGGGCATGCAGTAGAAACTCCAGTAGAGCCACACGTTACTAAGATTTCTAAACTATTCCTAAATGCAAATTTGACCTCCTTTACCAAACTTAAAATCAAGCCTTTAGGACAACCTGGTCAAGATCATGTAACTTGTTTCTCCATATTACTCCTAGCTAACTAAAACTAAAAACCTTGGAAACAAGTAAGAGGCACCAAAGGAGAACTCTGAAAGAAGGAAAGAGGAAGACAGATCTACTGAGGACCCCATAACTGGAGGAACATAAGCGATAGGCAGCCTTATGACTCCACATCAATCAGAAGAGACTGGCCCAGGTCTAGTGTTCCTAACCTCCAATCTGGCAATAAACGTCACCCAAGTAGGCACATTCTTTGCCTAGAAGAGCCTTCAATCTGTTGATAGAGTGCTTTGATGAACAAAAGTTTTTAATTTTGAAGACGTCAGAATTATCTATTTCTTTAGTTACTTGTTCTTTTGGTGTCGTGCCAAATAAAATCTGTTGCTAGTACAGAAAGTTTTCTTATAAGAATATTACACGTTTGCTTCTTATATTTAGGTCTTTGATGCAGTTTATTTTATATGACCTGAGATAGCAGTGTAAATGCATTCTTCTGCATACAGATATTCAGCCGTCACAGTACTATTTGTTAAGAAGATTATTCATTTCCCTCTTGAATAGTCTTGATGCCCTTGTTGAAAAATAAATCTGCCATTGATATATGGGCTTATTTCTGGACTCTCAATTGTATTCCCTTATATATGTGCCTCTTTTTATGCCAGTACCACTCTACCTTCTTTATGGTAGTTTTTTTTTTTTTTTTTTTTTTTTTTTTACAGGCAGAGTAGACAGTGAGAGAGAGAGAGAAAGGTCTTCCTTTGCCGTTGGTTCACCCTCCAATGGCCGCCGCGGCTGGCGCGCGGCAGCCAGCGCATCACGCTGATCCAAAGCCAGGAGCCAGGTGCTTATCCTGGTCTCCCATGCAGGTGCAGGGCCCAAGGACTTGGGCCATTCTCCACTGCACTCCCTGGCCACAGCAGAGAGCTGGCCTGGAAGAGGGGCAACCGGGACAGAATCCGGCACCCCGACTGGGACTAGAACCTGGTGTGCCGGCACCGCAGGCAGAGGATTAGCCTAGTGAGCGGCGGCGCCGGCCGTTATGGTAGTTTTGTAGTAAGTGACAAAATCAGAAAGTGTCATTTTAACTTTGTGCTCCTTCTTCAAGACTATTTTGACTATTGAATTTGTTTGCATTGTCATATACATTTTAGGATCTACTTTTCTACCTCTACAAAAAATGATGGTTATAATTTTATCCTTGAATCTCTAGATCAATTTAGGAAATAGTATCATCTTAGCAATAGTAGATTCCAAGCCATGAATATATATCCTTCCATTTGTTTTCTGAGTATTTTGTTGTTGTCAGTGGAAAATCTTGCAATCCCTCAGATTATTTTCAAAGTATTTTGGTATTTTATATTATTATGAATAGTTTATTTAAATTCATTTTCAGATTGTTAACTACTGTTGTATATAAATCTTACTGTTGAACCATTTTATGCAAAGATTTTGCACTCAGGATTTCAACCAACCACAAATCAAAAATATTTGGAAAAAAATGCATCTGTACTGAACATGTGCCAATTTTTTTGTCCTTATTCCCTAAACAATACAGTATATCAACAATTTATATGATTTACATAGTACTTATACTGTATTAGGTATTGTAAGAAATCCAGAGTTTTTTTTTTTTTTTTGACAGGCAAAGTGGACAGTGAGAGAGAGAGAGAGAGAGAGAGAGAGAAAGGTCTTCCTTTTGCCGTTGGTTCACCCTCCAATGGCCGCCACGGCTGGCACGCTGTGGCCAGCGCACCACGCTGATCCGAAGGCAGGAGTCAGGTGCTTCTCCTGGTCTCCCATGGGGTGCAGGGCCCAAGCACTTGGGCCATCCTCCACTGCCCTCCCGGGCCACAGCAGAGAGCTGGCCTGGAAGAGGGGCAACTGGGAAAGAATCTGGCGCCCCGACCAGGACTTGAACCCGGTGTGCTGGCACCGCTAGGTGGAGAATTAGCCTATTGAGCCGCGGCGCCAGCCGAGATGTTTTAATATATATGGGAGGGGCTGGAATTTTGGCACAACAAATTAAGTCACCACTTGTGATACTGGCATCCCATATAGGAATGCCAGTTTGAGTCCCAGATGCTCTGCTTCCATTATAGCTCCCTGCTGATGTGTCTGGGAAAGCAGCCTAAGATGGTTCAAGCACTTGGGCCCCTGACACCCATCTCAGAGACACCAATGGAGTTCCAGGCTCCTTGCTTCGGCCTGGCCCAGTCTCAACTGTTGTGGCCATTTGGGCAGTAAACCAGTGGATAGAAGATCTCTTTCTCTCTGTATCTCTCTCTCCCTCTGTCACTCTGTCTTTCAAATGATTAAAATAAGTATATGGGAGGATGTACATAAGTTTATATGCAAATAATATGCCCTTTTAGATAAGGGACTTGAGTATCTTTGGATTTTGGCATCTGCCAAATGTGCTGAAACAAATCTCCACAGATACTGAGATATAACTGTATTGATAAAATCTTGACATACTGATTGTGAAAATCCAACTCCATTTAGATATTTTGTTGTCTTTAATAATTTTTGGTATGTTATTTAGCTTCTCTATATATGTCTTATCATATACGGCATTGCTTCATTGCCACCCCACATACTTTTAAGTTTACCTTCTTTCCTAATTACTTTGGTAGAGATTCAAGAATAACATTCACTAGAAGTGGTAAGAATCTTAAGGGAAAAGATTTCAGTCATTTACCATTAAATATGTTGTTAGCAGTGGGTTTTTCTTCTTTTTTTGGTGTCTGCATGCCCTAATCAGAAGGCAGTGAGTTCCAGAGTGGACACAGTTTTATTTACACACAGGCAGGGGCTGTTGCACAGCTGAAGTAGGCAGAGTGTTTCACCTGCTCCAGGTCAAAGGTCCTCATCTCAGACACCACCAGCAGCGTCTCCAAAAGCCTGGTGGTGTGGATGTGCTGGGAGAGCTTCTGGGGCCTGCGGCTGGGGCTGGCACAGAACTGCTGCACCAGGAACCTGGATAGGTCCAGCAAGACACGTTGGCAGTGAACTTGCACAAACTGCTCTTGGCACATCTGGTTCATGACAGGGACGTCGGCCACGTGTGTCCAGAAGCAGCTGTGGATGGACACGAAGGTCAGGTTCTTCCTGTAGCAGTGCAGGGCAGTGAGCACCATGTGGGAGGAGTCCAGGGAGTGGATGAAAAAGTTGGGCAGGAACCCATTCTCTGCTTCAGCACCTTGGACTCTGGCTGATATCTGAGCTGTTGCTGCAGGTGATGCCCTAGATCCCACCTTTGACCAGCAGCTTGGAGTTGAGGTGGTAGGGCTGAACGACAGGGATGCCCAGGGGTGTGACCCACACCACCGCAAACCCCACATGGGAGATGAGCTGGGCACTCTCCGTCAGCCAGTGCTGTATGGCCTGGGTGCCCAAGAACATCTCCTGCAGGCTGTGGAACATCTGCCACACCACGTAGTGGGAGGCCTCCCACACCAGCTCCTGGGGAAAGTCGCTGAGCTCTCAGAGGCGCTTCTCGATCTGCAGGCACCTGCTGTAGCGGGTGACATCGTACACCATGGTCATCATCATCTGCTTTACCACCATGCGGCTGACGAAGCCTTCGAGGGCCTGGGCCACCTACAGGCCTTGATCTGCATCGTGCCTGCACAACACCTCCACCTGTGCAGTGACCCCGCTGTACAAGTCTAGTGGCAGGTCTGAGTGCAACAGGTTCATCGAGATGGCGCCCACGCTGTCGTGGCCCAGGGCAGTGTAGTGCTGCAGGCCATTGCAGGAGTCATCCTGGCGCACCTGGAGATAGGATACGTGGGCAGTGGGGTTGGAGGTTCACACGGTGCATGCCACCTCCATGCAGTAGGCCTGGGCTTGCCAGAGCTTGTCTGCCTCCATCTACCATTTGTGGACCATCAGAGGGTGCCACCGAGTCCAGGATATTGTCCATGACCTCGTTGGTGAAGGCCAGGCGGGTCTGCAGGGACTCGAACTTCTTGAGCCCTGTGAGGTTTACTAGGTGGATTTTTGAGCCAGTCGAGCCTGTGGGGGCCCAGTGGGCAGCTGTTGGCGAATTCCAGCAGGCTGCACACCAGGTCCCTGCCCAAGTGGTTGAAGTGGGGTGTGTAGGGGTAGGTGTGGCCCCAGAAGTACATATTGTGGGGCAGCCAGAAGACACAGTGCTGCAGGTGCTGGGCCAGAGAGAGGTGATACAGGGTGTCTGCCCTCAGGCTGTGCATCTCCCTCACCATCTTCAGGCAAAGTCCCGCCTTGGGGGTGAGAGATCTGTGGGGTGAGGGTGGCAGGCGGCCCTTTTGGGGCCAGGAGGCCTCTGAGAGCAACAGAGGTATTCCCAGGCAGGGACAGCCCTTGGCCCTGAAGAGCTGCAGCACCAGGTCCAGCATGCAGCCCTTAATGCTCCAGGCGCAGTTCCCAAACTGGGTGAGGATGTCCAGGGCTCCATGCAACCGGGCGGGCAGGCAGTGCTCCAGGAGCCGCTGGTGCTGCATAGTGCCCACCACTGCCCACATCAGCTTTGTGGGGCTCGACAGGAAGGCCTAGGTGTGTTGTGAAGTCCAGGGCACCTCGGGGGGAGCACAGCATGGGCATCTCAGCTGCCTTGAAAGTCAGTGTGGACTCGGCCACAGCCACTAGCCCCTGTGGAGTATCTGGGTGCAGCTTCAAGATGCCAATCTGGTGGAAGCTGAGGAAAGAGTACACATGGTACAGCACCGGGATGAGCCTGCAGAAGCCCTGGGGCGGAGCCAGATTGCACATCTGCAGTGCCTGAACCAGCACTTCTGCCACCTGCTTGCCCAGTTGCAACACCACCCAGAGGGGCCAGGGCTGCCGGAGTAGGGCCACGGGTGTTCCCAGGCCCTCCCAGCACTGCCACAGCAGGCAGGGCTTGGCCACCTGGGTGTCAGAGGTCAGCAGGTACAGACACAGCAATTATTGCCACTCCAGCTGCCACATTTCACTGCTGAGCTGCTTGCTCTGCACCATGTGCCAGATGAAGGTCTGCAGGCTCAGGTCGTGGGTCAGGGTGGTGAGGGACTCCCCCTAGGCGGGCAACACCTGCAGGGTCTATATCAGCATCTGTATGAACTCTCTCGCTGAGCAGGCACAGGAAGGGGTAGAATGAAGGGCAGCCTTCATGGGCCTCCAGCCCAGTTTGGCCTTGGTCTCCTGCAGTGGCGGGTGCAGGACCACCACCCACTGTGCACACAGGGCCTTCAGGGTCTGTCTCATATGCAGGGTTTTTCTGGTGGGTGGCAGGGCCGTCTCCACGGACTTGGTATGTATGCTGCTGCCCAGCTCCGTGAGGAGCTGCTTACGGAAGCGCTTCTGCAGGGTCTTCAGGAGTAGGGGAAACTTTGGGTAGGATGCAGGGCAGTTGGAGGTGTAGACCTCCCTGAGCAGCATCAAGGTGTTGAGCTGGGACATAGGCCATGGAGGGGGAGAGGCAAAAGTGGGCTCCACTTTGACCACAGCCCTCAAGAGCAGCATCCGCTCCTCCTCAAACAAGGGTGTGGCAGTAAAGAGCTATGCCAGTAGTATCCCACCCTGGCGCATCTGCTGCAGACACCTTCTGACAGTGCCAGCGTCCTGGTCCAGCTGCCCCATGCACTGCAGGGTGGCAATATAGGACCGTGGTTTGGGGGTGAGGCCAGCGTCACTCACCATGAAGAGCACATACACCAGCTCCCAGAAGGAGCCCTTGAGAGCCCAGTTGAGCAACACAGTGCTGTACATGGTGAGTGTGAGCAGCTGTTACCTCTGGGGCCTGCTGTGGTAGCTGACCATCATGTGGTGGGCCAGGGGCAGGTGGTCAGTGAGGAGGCAGCATTCAAAGAAGGCCAAGAGCCTCTGCTGCTGCCCCGAGAGCAGCGCTTGCCTGTGGGCCAGGGCCTGCGCCTCCTTGCGGATCAGCTTCTGAGGGATATCCTGCAGGGCCTGGGCCTGCCACTACTCCCATTGGCTCTCAGGAGCCCCTCGTGCCCCCTGTTGCAGGTAGCTGGCCAACTGCTGGATCAGCATCTGGGGTTCCACGCTCAGGGGCCTGGGCTGCAGCCTGTGGGCCTGCTGTTGGGTGCATACCTTCAGCTCCACCTCCAGCTGCTGCCTGTGCCTCTGCAGCACCTGCTTCTCTTTGTCCAGTTTGTTTGTCCAGTGGCTGTAAGGCTCTGGCACAGTGCCAGTCTGGGCCTTTCTGGGTAGCTGGAGGCCGCCATCCCCACCGCCATGCTACCTCTATCCTCTTTACCTTCACCTCCAACACACTCTTGGCATATAGCTGCCGCACTGCACTTCCAGAAGAGAGACTGAGAGGAGACTGGTGGAGGGTGACACAATGTGATTCACATGGCTAGAATCTTCCACTCTGGGCTTTGCCTCCAGCAGCTAATTGGGGCCCCAGTCCTGGAGGTCTTGCTCACAGGGGCTGGCCAACAACCTCCGGCTGTGGCACAGGGCGCCCCCAAGGGTCCCTCCAGTGGGGCAGCCAGAGGGCCACAGATCCTGCCAAAGCTCCACTGCGTGGCAGCCCCAGCACAGTGCCAACATGCAACCTACCCCTCTTCTTTTTTTTAAAGATTTATTTACTTGAAATCCAGAGTTACAAAGGGGGAGGGGAAAGAGAGAGAGAATCTTCCATCTGCTGGTTCACTCCTTAAAAGATCTCAATGGCAGGGGCTGGGTCAGGCCTAAACCAGGAGCCAGGAGCTTCTTATGGATCTCCCACATGGGTACAGGGGCCCAAGGACTTGGGCTACCATCTGCTGCTTTCCCAGGCACATTAGCAGGGAACTCGATTAGAAGTGGAGCAGCTGAGACACAAACCAGCTCCCTTATGGAAGGCTGGCATCGAAGGTGGCAGCTTAACCTGCTGTGCCACAATGCCCATCCCGGTAGTGGGTTTTTCATATATCCCCTTTACCAATTTTCAAAAGTTATTTTCTATTCCTGGTTTGTTGAGTGTTTTTCATCATTAAAGATGGTTTGATTTTGTCAAATATATACCTGTATTAGTTGAGAAGACTGTGTTTTTTTTCTTCATAATATGTTGCATTACACTGATAAAATTTCATACTCTAAATTATTTTGGAATTCCTGGAATAGATTGCATTTGATTTGGTCATGATATCTAATTCTTTTTATAAGTCACTGTATTTGGCTTGCTGGTATTTTGTTGTGCCTTGTTTTCAACCGTATGCATAAGAGATATAGGCCTGTCTTTGGTATGGGGGTGAAGTTAGTTTTACAGCATGAGTTAGAAAAATGTTTCCTCTTCACCTTGTTTTATGGAAGAATTTGAGAAAGAATGCTGTTGTTTTTTAAATGTTGGTACAATTCCCAAGTGTAATCATCTGATTTTGAAATAATTATTATTTCAGTAATAATCTAAACATG
Organism: Oryctolagus cuniculus; assembly: GCF_051225735.1. Lineage (NCBI taxonomy): Eukaryota > Metazoa > Chordata > Mammalia > Lagomorpha > Leporidae > Oryctolagus > Oryctolagus cuniculus. The sequence goes on from NC_142888.1 coordinate 52,968,168, forward strand.
ACCCAGAATTCACACTATTGGATATTCACTTTAGAAAAATTAAAATTTATGTCCACACAAAAACCTACACACTAGTTTCCACAGATGATAGGACTCGTCATAGTGAAAAACTAGAATCAACTCAGATGTGAGATTTACAGATTCTTCAATGTGTAAATAAAAGAAATCGTGGGGGCAGATGTTTGGCATAGCAGTTAGATGCTACTTGGGATGTTTGTACCTCATATTGAAGTGCCTGAGTTAAAGTTCTGGCTCTTCTCCCAAATCCAGATTCTTGCCAATGTGCACCTTGGAAGGTATCAGGTTATTGCTGTAGTATCTGAATCATCTCAACCTGAGAGGAAGACCTGGATTGAGTTCTGGGCCCCTGGGTTTGGCTGAGCCCAGCCCCGGCTGTGGTAAGCATTTGAGGAGTGAATCAGTGGATGTGAGATCAATGTCTATTTCTCTCTATCACTCTGCCTTTTAAATACCTGTGCTATATCCATAGTTTGGTATATTATTGAGTAATTAAAAAGAATAATTGATAGATACAATAACTTGAATGCTCAGGAAAATATGCTCAGTGAAAAATCTAGATCCAAAAGGTCACATATCACATGATTACATTCATAACATTTTCAAAATTACCAAATTATTGAGATGGAAAATAAATGGTTATCAGATTTTAGGAATAAGGTTCTAGTGGAAAGGCAGTGCATGTTATAAAATGACAACACAAGGGTTCTTAGTGGTGATGGAATTATTCTATATCTTAAGTGTGGAGGTGTACATAAGAACTTACATGCGTGATAAGGTTGCTAATAAATACTCACATAAACACAAATGAGTACAAATAACACATGGAAAATATGAATGATATAGGTATACCAATATCTTGGCTGTGGTATTGTGCCATAGTTTTTCAAGATTTTACAATTTGAGAAAGTATGCAAGTAACATGTAGGATTTCTCTGTATTTCTTAAAATTGCATGTGATTTTTTCTTTTAAAATTGGAATCTTTCATGTTTAGCCAACTGTAAAAGATAGTGAGAACTAAATCTCTGCTGAAAATTTTAAAATATAAAAAGCAGAACAAAATCCATAAAATTATAGTGATGAAACCCCCAATCTTTCCCAAACACCCTTTCTGAGGGTTAAATAACTAATTTTAAAATTTACAAAATTTTTTGTGAATCTGTAATTATTTCAAAATAAAATTTAAACACACAATCTTTTAAAAGATTAAATTGATCCACATGTGACTTATTTGCTTGCTAGAACAAAGACTAAATCTGTCAAAGACGGCAAACCCCAAACCACAACAATATTTAATTCACAAGAATCAGAATATTTTTAAAATTGATTATGATTTTAATTCTTTTAAAGTGATGAATTTTACATAGTTTTGCATTAGAGTGGTGTTTTAAATAGTGAGGCTGGATGTGGTTATAAAGCAGTAAAGGTAACTGTGTCAATGAGTGTGCTTAAGTTCAGACAAAAATTACCACTAAGTCCACCTCACATAACACATACTCTAGACTACAATTGAGTTTGACGTCCAGCTGTCTCAAATTCAGGTTTCTTCAAGAGTTCAACATCAGTTGCAGGCTGTATATTGGATCCAAATGAAGTCTGGCCTAGGAACGGAGTTGTACTAAACTGAATTTGGGATGAGGCAATTTTAGCTTCAGAAGTAGCTGCTGGGGATGCTTCTGTAACCATTTTAGAGGGAGCTGATGGTCTACCCATGCTAGCTATTGGTAGAACTTGGAGTCTATCCTTATAAGCTACAGGATGATTCTGAAACATTACTGAATCACTGACAGGTTGATTCTCAGATGTTGCTGCATAATATTCAGAAGAAGAAACCAAAGGTTCAATTGTACCAGTTGGCAAAGGAATCCATGTGCTATTATCTTGATCTAAATGTTCAGTTTTATTGTCTGCATCAGACTCCTGGGACTGAGTTGTGATATCAATGCTTTCATCTGAAGGAATGATGCTCCAGGGTCCTTCCTCGCTATGTGGAGAGAAATGCACTGTTGATGTACTTCTTCCGGAAGTAGTGGATTGATTCCAAGGTACACCTGCATAGACCCCAAATGAACTCAAGTGTCCAGTTGTATTGGTGGTCATTTGAGCCCAAGATCCATTTGTAGCATCATTAGGTTGAGCCCAAGATCCATTCGAAGAATCAGTAGGTTGAGTGGATGATCTGTTTATAGTAACAGTAGGCTGAACCAAAGATCCATTTGTCATATCAGTAGTTTGAGCCCAAGATCCATTTGAAGAATCAATAGGTTGAGTAGAAGATCTATTTGTAGTAACAGTAGGTTGAACCAAAGATCCATTTGTAGTAGCATTAGGTTGAGCCCAAAATCCATTTGAAAAATCAGTAGGTTGAGTCGAAGATCCATTTGTAGTAACAGTGGGTTGAACCAAAGATCTATTTGTAGTAGCATTAGGTTGAGCCCAAAATCCATTTGAAAAATCAGTAGGTTGAGTCGAAGATCCATTTGTAGTACCAATAGGTTGAACCAAAGATCCATTTGTAGTAGCAGTAGGTTGAGCCCAAAATCCATTTGAAAAATCAGTAGGTTGAGTCGAAGATCTATTTGTAGTAACAGTAGGTTGAACCAAAGATCCATTTGTAGTAGCATTAGGTTGATCCCAAGATCCATTTGAGAAATCAGTAGGTTGAGTCAAAGGTCTATTTGTAGTAACAGTAGGTTGAACCAAAGATCCATTTGTAGTAGCAGTAGGTTGAGCCCAAGATCCATTTGAGAAATCAGTAGGTTGAGTCGAAGATCTATTTGTAGTAACAGTAGGTTGAACCAAAGATCCATTTGTAGTAGCATTAGGTTGAGCCCAAAATCCATTTGAAAAATCAGTAGGTTGAGTTGAAGATCTATTTGTAGTAACAGTAGGTTGAACCAAAGATCCATTTGTAGTAGCATTAGGTTGAGCCCAAAATCCATTTGAAAAATCAATAGGTTGAGTCGAAGATCTATTTGTAGTAACAGTAGGTTGAACCAAAGATCCATTTGTAGTAGCATTAGGTTGAGCCCAAAATCCATTTGAAAAATCAGTAGGTTGAGTCGAAGATCTATTTGTAGTAACAGTAGGTTGAACCAAAGATCCATTTGTAGTAGCATTAGGTTGAGCCCAAAATCCATTTGAAAAATCAGTAGGTTGAGTCGAAGATCCATTTGTAGTAACAGTAGGTTGAACCAAAGATCCATTTGTAGTAGCATTAGGTTGAGCCCAAGATCTATTTGTAGAATCAATAGGTTGAACTAAGGATCCATTTGTAGCATCAGTAGGTTGAGTCCAAGATCTATTTATAGTATCAGTAGGTTGAACCAAAGATCCATTTGTAGAAACAGTAGGTTGAACCAAAAGTCCATTTGTAGTAACAGTAGGTTCAGCCAAAGATGGATTTGTAGTATCAGTAGGTTGAGTCCAAGATCTAGTTGTAGTATCAGTAGGTTGAACTGAAGATCCATTTGTAGTATTAGTAAGTTGAGCACAAGACCCATTTGTAGTATCAGTAGGTTGAGTCCAAGATCCAATTGCAGTAACAATAGGTTGAGCCCAAGGTACATTTATAGTAACAGTAGGTTCTGCAAAAGATGGATTTGTAGTATCAGTAGGCTGAGCCCAATATCCATTTGTAGTAACAGTAGGTTGAATCAGAGATCCAGTTGTACTATCAGTAGGTTTAACCAAAAATCGATTTGTAATATCAGTAGGTTGAGCCACAGATCTATTTGTAGTATCAGTAGGTTGAGTTAAAGATTGATTCGTAGTATCAGTAGGGTGAGCCAAAAATACATTTGTAGAATCAGTAAATTGAGCCAAAAGTCCTTTTATAGTATCAATTGGTTGAGCCCAAGATCTAGTAGTGGAAGCTGCATGGGAATTCCTGGGCTCATCCACATGTTCTATAGCGGAACTCCAGTGTTTCAGAATATCAGCCATGATTTGATCCCAAGATTCAACTTTATCACCCTCTGCTACATTAGTCTTAGAAGGAATATATGACATGGTTGTGTCAGAAACAAGTTGAGCTAAAAAAGGTTGAGCTGTGGTAGCTACTGGAGAATCCCATGAATCACCTGTATTTGGGGAAGGCCGGTAGTGATGATATTGAGCTAATTCATTTCTTGGATTTTCTGATAGTCTGGAAACAGGAGAAGTCCACAACTGCTCAACTAGGAACTTGCTATGTTCGGGGACCTGACTTCTTTCAGGCAAAAACTGATGATTGTTAGTGAAAGTATCTGTGCCATCAAAATGAAAGAATGTTGTGGAAGATTTTTTGAGATGTTCTATTAGTGGAGAAAAGCCTAAATTACCCTTCAAAGACTCTAGAGAGAATTTACTTGGGGCCAGGGGTGGGAGATAGTTATTGTCATGGCTGTTTGGGGGTACATGCGTACTCCCATGAGGTATCCTGCAGTATAAGGATGAAGTAGGATTCAGTGGCTTGGTTGCCTTGATGTACTGTTTCATCCAGGTAATGTAAGGGGATGTTCTGATGACAACTGTAGGGTTATGACAAATCCATGAGGATTTATGTATCAGGCCAACTAATTCCCAATGGCTCTTTAGGAGACACAAGACAGGACTGCCTTGTTGTACCTGAATAAGGAAATCATGATTAAAAAAAAAAGAAACACACACACAAATCTATGCATAATATGACAAATAAATCTAATGTGGTCTCTATTGTCAAGTAGCTCTCAAAAATTTACAATTTAGGACATGCACACACATAACTGAAACACAGAAAAATTGATGAGAGAGCATAGCAATGCTAGGGCTAATCATAAACTTTCAGATTCTCAGAACCAATTGTCTTATCAACACCAAATTTAAATGCCTAGTCATCCTTTCGAACTTAACATTGAAAAAGAACAAAAAACAAAATCCATGATTTTGTTAATATAAAATGTTCTGTATGGTTTTCTCTTTTGTTAATGACTACTGTATTCTTACAAAGGCCCAAGTAAAAGATCTTGAAGTCACATGTGATGCCTCTCCTTCCTTCATCCTCTTCCTTCATTCAGTTCATCAGCAAATATTGCCTTTGTCATCTTTGACAATTTTTTTTCCAAAATTCTATCCAGATCTGCTACTGCTGCTGTTAATGCATATAGTGCCTTTATGAAAAGGCACACTTCTCATCTACCTTAAATTTATTCTTAATACTGCATCCAAAATTATTCTTTCAAAATATGAGCATTACATCCTTCTTCTGAAAACACTCCAATGAATTTCAGTATGAGCAAGATTAAAAGATTAGTCCTTACAATGGTTTGCAAAATCCTGCACAATCTAGCCCACTTTCCCTCCTTAATTTCATCTATAGCTATTGCCTTATCTGGTCTGCTAAAACCACCTGGCCTCTTTCCTGTTATTTAAACAAGCTAGACATATTGCCGCTTTAGAATCTTTGTGTCGGTTGCTTCCTCTGCTTGTAACACGATTCTCCTGCTATCAACATGCCTTGCCTCATCACTTTCTCCACAACTCTATTCAAATGTTACTTCTTTACAAATCTTTACAAATAATTTTCCTGATCACATAATCCTATGGAGTGGAATTAAATCCAGACAGAATATATGTTTATGCTTAACTCATGTTACTGGTGTTTTAAATACAAACTGAGCTTGTATTTCAGTTGTTTTGACTTCAGGTTCTACATATAATTCAAGGTCACAGTAACCTATGCCCATGGTAATTATTATGAAGCAGTCTATTCAAAGCCATCAATCACCACGTGCCTCATTATATGTTTATTTTGATCACCCTTAAATATCATGTAAACCCCTGGCAAAAACGAACTGTTCTCTCCTCAATGCCGTTATACCAGCTCAGATTATATCATTATGACAAAACGGAGATTACATAATCACTTTCTCCAGAATGATTGCATCATATTCTTTCAATAGTTATTTTCTGTTGAGTTATTTTTCACACTCCAAAGTGATCTCTAAAATGTTAATTATTCAAAATCTGTCCATGACTCTCCATTCTCTAAATAATAAAGCCTTTGTTTTATAATGAGATAAATCATAGCTTCATAATCTTCCCAATTATTTATCTCTTACATCTGTCTCCACCCATACTCAAAATCATACTTCTTATGCACATGAAAGTATTTTTGAACTTCTCAGACTTGGCTTATTCTGCTCGTTTTAACTTGAATACCATCACCTTATTATCCTCCTTATCCCAATCAATGAATAGCTACTTATTTTTAACATGAGTTCACTTACTAATTTCAATACATTCTAAATCAATCACTCCTTCCTTTTACCCTCAGTGTTTATTTCACACTGTGTAGACATCTATCATGAATATACAGTATTTTATTATGCTTATTTACTGGCCTATTGTCTTTTTTTTTTTCTTTTTTTTTTTCTTTTTCTTTTCTTTTTTTTTTTTTTTTGGACAGGCAGAGTGGACAGTGAGAGAGACAGAGAGAAAGGTCTTCCTTTTGCCACTGGTTCACCCTCCAATGGCCACCGCGGCCGGCACGCTGTGGCCGGCGCACCACGCTGATCCAATGGCAGGAGCCAGGTACTTGGCTCAATAATAATGAGATCTCTTTGAGGGCAGAGACAATGCAGGATTCTTCAGAAATTCTCATCATACTGTAAGTTCTCTAGTGATTGGAACCAGTCTGTTTCTTTTAACTCCCTTATCAGACTATGAGTCTGGACATTGGTCTCTGTTACTTTTTTATCTCACTAAATAAATGCTTCTTCCAAGTCTTTTTTCAACCACATATTTCTAGAAATTAACACAAGGATTGATATTCAGTACATGTACACAGCAATAATATCTGTATTTACCTCATCCCCTGCTATTCCCAACCGCAAGTCCTAGCTCCTACCTCTTTAATTTTGTACTTGCTGTTTCCTCTATCTCTGTTTGAAATGTCATTCCACCCATTCTTGCTTAATTATGTCCTTCTCATCCTCAAGACTTATCTTTCAAGACTTATCACATCCTCCAATAATATAATCCATGATTCCTCAATTCAGGATAAGGCTTCCCTTGAAGTCTTTGCAATATTATTTGTGTGCATGCCTTCTAGTTTGCCAGGACAAGTATTGTTATTGTCCATAATACTTTTATCCTGATAGTACATAACAATTATTCTATACTATTTATGGACATTGAGAATATGAATGGTGAACTGAGTTGCATTTGTGTCTTTTACCTCCCCATCTAAATTTGAGCCATACAACTTTTATTATTGTGACAATGGAGAGACTATAATAAAACTTAAACAGAAAGATATGTTTTCTTTTTATGTTCCTTGGTTGTTTTCTGTATTTCTCATTGATTCTAAAGGGCTTTCCTGTGCCACACTCCACCTCAAGTATTCCCTGTGGTAAACTCCTCAAATGTTCAATGGAACTTCCCAGATCCGTTATTTGTTTGGGACAAAAGAATAAACTTCCATATGGCTTGTTATCTACTTGTTGCTTGCAAATTTATGTAATTCTACATTTCCCTCCCATTCTTGATGTTGCCCTGGTGCATGCATACCCAACAGTTCCGCCATTGTTGGCTCTGAACACACAAGCCCTCCATCTCTGTCAGGTCAAAATGTGGATAGCACAGCGACAGATCCACGAGTCGGACTGATACTTTCTTCACTCTTGTGATCCCCGACTGCTTGTTACCTGAGAAAATGGATGATGAATGATGTTGAGACCCAAATCATTCAATCTCTAGACTTAATTTAATATCACCCTGTTTACTGAATCACACAGATTTCCCAATACATTCTCCCCTTTCCTCTCTTTTTTCTTCTTCTCCATTAAAATCATATATTCTTCCTCTGTGCTTTATGAACTTCCCCCACCTCCCTTAATCTGAGAATAGAAGGAGTAATATACTGAAAGTACATAAAGCCAAACTGTGCCAATGCAAGATTTTGTAATAAGAAGCAAGACTAGTGTGCAAATATGCTAATAATTAGTGAAGTAAAGTAATAGGCACATGGGAGTTTGTTTAATTTTTCTCTGTACTTGTGTATATGTTTAATATCTTCCATAATAAAATGTTAGCTACAATATTCATTAAATAAAAGTTAAAAAAAGAAAAAAGGAAAAAAATGTTAGCTACAAAATCCTGTGGAAGAAGAAATGCTAACTTGTATATAACCCTAGAGCATGGCAATATGCAAGTATGAAAGTTTAATCTTGGAAATATTCCTTCCTTATTTTTGCTTCAGCTTATTCTCCAGTTAATTAGGGTTGTATAGAAAAGAATTTCCAATTTAAAAAAAAATTTAGATTCTTCTTGTACCTTCAAAGAAGCTTAGTTTCCTTGGAAAACTAATCATTAGAACTAAACTCATGAATTGTGTACCCTGCTTCCTTTTACTTACTCCAGTACTGATACACCTGGCAGCTTCTATATAGGCACTTAGAACAGCTCTTCAAGGAAATGCCTGGAGCATGAGATAGTGATACTTCATCCCAATGGATAGGCACTGCAAGAAGAACGAGGCCTAGATCTGCTTTGGCTGGATGTTTTCCATTTGTGGGGTCAAACCTGGGATGTAGGCAGATCTTTTGGCCATGCAAGATGTTCTGTGGATCGATGATTCCTGAAATGCTCAGGTTTGACAGTTTCCTAATGCCAGGATAAGAAGCATAACATTATAGTTGATAATAGAATAAAAATTACCCATTACACTTTAATATGAAAGATATTGAAAGCATCTGTGACTCAGTACTTAACTTTTTTGGCAACATTATTAAATAGGTTGTGTTATTACAATACTATGTCTATTCAAGGTCTGTACTAGGTTTTTGGTCTCTCCATATCTCTGTTGCTCCCACATCAACTTATTGATCCTGAGAAAGTTGCTTTATGTGCTTGGATCTTAATGACCTCTTCTACAAACTCATGAAAGAAGGATTGCTTATTCAAATTCCACGCTGGCTTTAGCCTTTTCCAAGTTAAGAATAAGTCCTTTCATTTAAAGGGTCAAAATTAGTGAGATTGAGGAGGGCACAGTTGATACAAGATTAATACTCTAATAATTCTGGAAATGAAGCAATAGATACATGGATGTTGACTTCTCTTTTCTCTCTATTTGCATATGTGCTTAATTCTTTCCATACTAAAATGTTAAACACAAAATCCCATGGAGAAGAAATGCTAACTCATGTGCAATTCTAGTACATGGTATTATGCAGTTAAGAAAAGAGGAATTATTAAAAACTCCGAGAGGGCAGAGAAAAGAGTATGCATTCAGTTTAGGAGAGTGTAGAGTATAAATAGGTGAATCAAGAGCTACTGAGATATTCCAGAATCAAAATCATAAATATCTGTACTGGAACCATAGAAGTAGTGTATGAAGGTATAGAGTGGAACTGAAAGACATTATAGAGGATATAAATCAGCAGTATTTTGCATCGGACTTGATGTGAGATTAAATAGGAATGGAAGAATTCTGGTTTAAAGCATTAGAGGTGGATAGGATGATGATGCCACTACCAAGACAGAAAGACTTGCACTTTGCTTTGTATGTATGATAGAATCTAATTTTTTCAGATGGCAGATAAGACCTTCCTTTATCTTTAATTAAATGTGTTAATCTCTTCCTAGGACTATCAAGTCTTCAAGAAAAGAGAGTGCATCATTCATCTTTGATTCCCCAGAAGTTAGCTCTTATCCTGACAAAAATGGACACTGCATATATGTTTTTCAAGAGGATAAAGCAGGAGAGCAACATGGAAGGAGAGAACCGTGGAAACAAAAAAGGAAGCTGGCTAAAGAGAAGTAGCAAGTCTGTTACCTGATTTCAGTAGCAGAAAAAGGATATATATCAACATCTTCTTCGTTGTGTTTCTCTGGAAGGATCCACCAATATACAACCTGAAAGGAAAATTCACCTAACCCTTACCCAAGTCTCAAGAGCACTTGCTCTTCCCCTACTCACGTCTTCTGCAGGCAGTTCGCTGTAGAAAGAACCCACCATCGAGTCAAAACTGTTCCCTGACAATTTCCAGACATAGACACCAGCCATGATGCATCAATGGAGTTAGCCAGTAGAGATACCCTTGGGCTCAAGAAACTTGAGCGAAGCCACAGCTTCTCAGTTTCAGGCACTGCAAAGAGTATGATAGGGATAAGAATGGGTTAAGATAACGTGAAAACGAATTCAATCTTCCAATGCTGTTGAAATTTCTGATTTTAGATATAACTACTCAATTTGAATGACCTCAGCTATAACATTTCTTTTTCCCACTCTATGTTGTCTCATTTCTTCTACCTATGTAACTACATTTGTTTGGGTGGGTATAAGCGTGTTATCTACCATGATCACAACCTGATGCTACTGTTCCCTTCTTCTTTGAGGATTTGTTTAGTGAAATACAGATTTAGCAAAATATGTAGTACCAAAAGTTATTCTATTTGATTTAGAGACAATAAAAGAGGGAAGAAAACTTAGAGAGTAGAAGAAGGAAGTGGAAATAGAGGAAAAGGGTGTCTAAAATCAGAAGGGGAAAAAGAGAACAGGAGGAAATACTAGAGTATGGAGTAGGTCAACTAGTTTGGAAAGGAGTATGAAGTAAAATAGAGAAAAGGAAAGTAACAGAAAGTATGTTTTCATAAATTCAAGAAAAAGAGAAAGAGAAAAGGATGTCCACATGTCTATGACTTACCAGAATTACAGTAAGAAACCAGACACAAGACATAGTAGAGCCAAAGTGCAGCTTTCATGCTGCCTCAAGTGGGAGATAAGAGATGAAGCTCCTGAGGCAGTAGTAGCCTAGCAATATACAGGCAGAGTTCAAAGATTCTGGAAGGTCTGACATCATGACATCTTCTGTGAGATCACTTCCTGCCCTCTTCTGCTGTTTAAGGTGGAGAGCTGTTTAAGGTGGAGAATTAGAGGCAACAATATGCTTCAAAAGCAAACATTTTATTTTTTAACTTCTAAGACTGAAAAATTGATGTTAGTCTTAGTCCAGTATGCTTTAAGAAACCCTCCTTTCCTTTACATGGACTGAGTGGTTACTATCCCTTTGGTACCTTCATGTGTCCCCAACATAATCACATTACCAAGTACTTTTTTCAGGTGTTTCTCACTTCTCTCTTTCAGATTTTTATGATGACTTACACATCACTAAACTCAAAGATCTTTCCCACATACACTCTCTGTTTCATTATCTGATTAATGCTGAAAGAAGGATTTTTTGTTGTTGCTTTTATTATTTCTGGAGAACCTCTTCAATAAAACCCTGCCAATCCTGATAGCATGGAATATTAATTGCAGTAAAAAGGAATATTGACCTACTCAATAATTTGAATGGATCACAAGGAATTTATGTTGGAAAAGAGAAGTCTCAAATGATTCTATGATTGCATTTATATTAAACTCTTGAGAAAAATAAAGAAATGGAGAACATCAGATATTAGCAGTTGTCATGGTTTAGGGAAGAGATTTAAAGCAGGATGGGCATTTCAATGAAGGAGAAAAAATATTCAAGAATGAAATAATTCTGTATCATGATTGTCATGGTGGTTATAACTTATATATGTTAGAAATTTCATGGAGCTATATACATACACAGAAATAAATGAATACATGTAAAGCTGGTGATATCTGAATAAACTGTGGTGTGTACCAATATAATTTCAATTATTCTGACATTGTACTAGAGTTATACAAAATGCTATCATTTGGAGGAGGTGGGTGAAGGATATACAAGACCTTCCTGCATACTTTTAGCAACTTCCTATAGTTATTTCAAAACAGAAAGTTTAAAAAGTCATTTGAGTATTGTCTTAGTCCATTTGTGCCGCTACTATAACAAAATATAGATGGGGTAAGTTATAAAGAACAGATATTCATTTCCCATGGTTTTGCAGGCTGGAAAGTCCACAATCTGGACTGCTCTGGCAGGTTTAGTATCTAGTAAAGGCCTGTTCCTCATAGATGGTTCAATCTACATGTTCTCACATAATAGAAGGGGGAAGGCAAAAAATGTCTTCACATGGAAGAATAGCAAAAAGAAAGAGTACACTCTTTCAAGTTAGAGCCCTTTTCTTTTTTTAGAAGCCTTTTATTTAATGAATATAAATTTCAAGAGTACATCTTTAGGAATACAGTGATTCTTCCCACCATACCCGCCCTCTCACCTCAACTTCCTTCTCCTTCCTCCTTCCTCTCCCATTCCCAGTCCCATTCTTTATTAAGATTTATTTTTAATTAATTTTATACATAGAAGGCCAACTCTATACTAAGTAAATATTTCAACTATTTGCATACATGCAAACACTAAATATAAACAAATTGAGAACAAGTTTTGCAGTTGAATCTCATATTATGACTCATTTAGGACAGAGGTCCTGCATGGGGAGTAAGTGCACAGTGGAACCTGCTGTTAATTTAACAATTAACACTCTGATGATGTCAATGATCACCAGAGGCTCTTGACGTGAGTTGCCCAGGCTATGGAAGCCATTGAGCCCTTTTTAAAGGATGATAATCTCATTTTTGAGGGCAGGGCCTGTATGACATAATTACCTCCTAAAGGTCTCACTTCTTAACTTCGTTGCATTATATATTAAGCTTCAATATGAATTTTGTAGACACACCATATTAAAACCATAACAAGTATGTCTATATGAATTTATTTCTGGAATATCTCTTCTACTATATTGACTTGCATAACTTTCCTGTGCCAATATCATGCTTTTATTTTGATTAATGTAGTTATATAGGAAGCCTTATAGGAGGTTCAGTGATTCCTTCCACTTTATTATTTTTCAAAATTGTTTTAGCCATCCTAGGATCTCTGGCATTTTGTGTAACTTTCACAATAAGCTAATATATATGTATGTGACAAATTTTTCTGTGATTTTGATAGGAGTTCCATTAAGCTTAAACATAATTTTAGCAGAATTAGCATTCTTACTATATCTAGAATACTATATTCCAATATGTAAATAAATGTCTCTCCATTTATTTACATCACTGTAATTGCTTTCATCAGCGTTTCCAAATTTCATCATAGAGATCCTGTGCATACTCTGTTAGATTTAGACATATGTCTATATTTTTTTTGACAGATAGAGTTAGACAGTGAGAGAGCATACCCCGCAAATGGCTGCTACGGCCGGCGCGCTGCACTGATCAGAAGCCAGGAGCCAGGTGTTTCCTCCTGGTCTCCCATGTGGGTGCAGGCGCCCAAGCTCTTGGGCCATCCTCCACTGCCTTCCTGGGCCACAGCAGAGAGATGGACTGGAAGAGGAGCAAATGGGACTAGAACCCGGCACCCATATGGGATGCCGGCACCGCAGGCAGAGGATTAACCAAGTGAGCCATGGCACTTGCCCCTAGACCTATGTGTTTTTAAGCAATGTAAAATGATATTATGTTTTTAATTTTGGTTTCCACATGTTTGCCTCTCATACATAGAAATATGAATAATTTTGTGTGATGATATATATCCTGCAATCTTTATTAACTCATTTGTTACTCCTAGGGCTTTTTGAAAGAACAATTATATAGAAAATCATGTCATCTACAAGGAGAGAAAGCATTACTTCTTTTCAAATATTTATGCCTTTTATTTTGTTCTACTGCATTATTGTTGTTAACTCATTGGGTAGTGCTTCCAGTGAAACATAGAATACAAATAGAAAAAGCAAATATCCCTCCCTGTTTTGTTCTTGATTCTTCTATCATTATTCAGTATGATTTTACCTGTAATTTTAATTGGCTGACAGATTTTTATCATGAATCAGTCTTGGATTTATCAAGTGATTTTCTGCATCTTTATTTTATTTATTTTTGGTTAATTATATTGTGATAAAACAGAACATATTCTGTATTATTTCAGTTATTTTGAATTTGTTGAGACTTCTTTAATGACCCAAGATATGATCTATTTTGATAAATTTTTCATGAGTACTTGAAAGAATGCATTTTCTGTTGTTCGTATGTAGAATGTTTTTACAAATGTCTATTAGATCTTGTTGATTGATGATTTGGTTTAGTTCTTCTGGTCCTTTCTGGTTTTTTACCAGTTATTAAAATAGGAGTCTTGAAATTCTCAATGATAATTGTAGATTTGTTTATTTTTTCTTTCATCTTATAATTTTTACTTCATGTATTTGAGGTCCTGTTGATTGATAGACATTTACCATTATCGAATTTTAATATTTTTATAAACTATTTTATCATTATATAGTTCTCTAAGTCTTGCTGGTTTTGTTTTATCTGATGCCTATTTTATATAATATTTATATACTCATTACTATATTCATCATGGATATTGATCTATACTTTTCTTCTTTTGTTGTGTCCTTGTCTGCTTTTGGTATCAGGATAATGCTGGCCTTGTAAAATGAGTTCAGAAGTATTCCATCCTCTTCAGTTTTCTAGACTACTTGAGAATTGGTATGAGATCTTCAAAATTTGATAGCTTTCAGCAATGAAAGCATCAGGTTCTGCCTTTTTTAATGGATGCCTTTTTGTTGCTAACTAAATATCTTTACTTGCTATTAATCTGTTCAGATTTTCTAATTCTTCATAATTCATTGTTGTTTTTATGTGTTCAGGAATTTATTTCTTCCAGTTTATCTAATTTATTGGAGAATAACTATAATAGTCTAAAATGATCCTCTGAATCTGTTTTATCATTTGTAATGTTTCTTTTCTCATTCCTGATTTTGTTTGAATATCTCTTTTTTTCTTTGTATAGATAAAGGTTTGTCAATTTTGCTCATCTTTTCAGAAAAAAAAAACTTCTTCATTACATTGATCTTTTACATTGTTTCTGTAATCTCTATTTTATTTACTTCTGCTTTGATCTTTAATGTTTTATTCCTTCTATTAATTTTGGTCTTAGTTTTTCAATTTTCTTAAGGTGTGGGCTTTTATTGATATGAACTTCCCTTTTCAAATTGCTTTTTCTTTCTCTCTCTCTTTTTTTTTTTTTGACAGACAGAGTGGACAGTGAGAGAGAGAGACAGAGAGAAAGGTCTTCCTTTGCTGTTGGTTCACCCTCCAATGGCCGCCGCGGCCAGCATGCTGCGGCCGGCGCACCGCGCTGATCCGAAGCCAGGAGCCAGGTGCTTCCTCCTGGTCTCCCATGCGGGTGCATGGCCAAAGGACTTGGGCCATCCTCCACTGCACTCCCGGGCCACAGAAGAGAGCTGGACTGGAAGAGGAGCAACCGGGACCGAATCCGGTGCCCTGACCGGTACTAGAACCCGGTGTGCCGGCACTGCAGGTGGAGGATTAGCCTATTGAGCCACGGCGCTGGCCAATCCCAACACTGTCTTCTTAACATCAAAGCCTCCTATCCCTAACTGTGTATCATAACCAAAGCTATTCAATCACATTGTTTAGGATATGATAAGTAAATACCAGAGCCTAGCAAAAAATGTAATCAATAAAGTCCAACTCCCTAGCTGGTGCCAAATTCAAGCAGATTATCGTAAAGCCAGATATGATGGATAGGATCAGATCACTATTTTAAGTTTATAGCTCTAAAAATGAAATAATATAAAACCTATTAGTTGTTTTTTAGTTCCAAATACTAAATGCTGTAGATGATGAGGAAGTTATTGAACATGACAATGAAGGGGAAAAAGAAAAGAAGTTACAGAAGAGGACCCGTCATACATCCCAAAAATGCCTGTGCATATATCCTCTTCATTTAACAGATGTATACTTACACACAGATCCACAAAGAACATTTATTTAGCAGTGTAGCTGCCATGGTTTCCCCAGAGACATAGACGAGCATGGCAGATGCTATCTGCCTGTGTTCACAGACCCTGAGAGACCCACACTTCACAGGCCACATCGCATCAGCCTTGCTATGACAGGCACTTGTGGTGGACACTAGCAAACACAGACTCAATGCCCTACTTTCAACTGGCTCCAAATTTCCACGTTACTGGAGGGGGTTGAGGACCTCCTATGCCTGTGGCATTATTTGGAGCTGGAGGAAGGGAGAGAGAATGACAAGGTGGGAGAAAAACAATTACTGCCAGTAGAAGCTTGAAATCCAGTGTTTTCATGTGAGTACTCTCCAGAGACGCTACAATTCCATAACTTTGGCAACCCAGTGGGAGACTGAAGGAGAATTTGAGCCCACACTGAGGGCAGAACAGATTCCCTGTGTGGTCCTTGGGAAAGAGCTTCTGATCTCTGGCTCCTGTGGGTATATCATTTGCCTGATAACTACATCCAACTTCGTTCAGCTGTGCGGAATTACTTCCCTTTTGAATCAAAAAAAGAAAGAAAGAAAGAAAGAGAGAGAGAGAGAGATCTATCACGCCTAACATGGGAGTGTCACCGTTGGCACACCAAACAGAGCTCTCAGGCCACACCCATCTCAAGCCTCTAAGGCTCCATCAAAAACAGACAGTCCACTTAATCTAAGAGTCATAGTATAACAAGAAAAAGCACCACAGTGAAGAAACCAAATATCTCCAATATGCCAAAAAACAAACGCAAAAACCGAGGTAATAAGAGCAAGGAAGTCACTATGACACCCGCAAATGAAAAAGACACCCCAATTCAAGATTATGAAGATGATGAGATAGAAGAAATGCAAGAAGCAGATCTCAAAAAATTGATAAGAACATTAAGAAGTTCTCAAAAACAAATTCTTGAACTACAGAAATCCTTAATGGACAAGACAGAAAATCTCTCTCGTGAAAATGAAATATTAAGGAGGAATGAAATGAAACAACTAGTACAACAGGAAACTGTGATAGTGACGAGAAATCATAATGAAGTGAAGAATTCAATAGATCAAATGACAAACACATTAGAGAGCCTTAAAAACAGAATGGGTGAAGCAGAAGAGAGAATATCGGACTTAGAAGACAGAACACAGAAAAGGATACAGTCAGACCAAAGAAAAGAAGAGGAAATTAGAAATCTAAAACATATTGTTGGGAATCTTCAGGATACTATTAAAAAAAAACAACATTCGGGTTCTAGGAGTTCCTGAAGGCATGGAGAGGGAGAAAGGATTAGAAGGCCTTTTTCGTGAGATATTAGCAGAAAATTTCCCAGGTTTGGAGAAGGGCAGAGAAATCCTAGTACAGGAAGCTCATAGAACCCCTAATAAACACGACCAAAAGAGATCCTCACCATGACACACTGTAATTAAAATCACCACAGTGAAACATAAAGAAAAGATCCTAAAATGTGCAAGAAACATCAGATTACTCTCAGAGGGTCTCCAATCAGACTCACAGCTGACTTCTCATCAGAAACCCTACAAGCTAGGAGGGAATGGCAAGATATAGCCCAGGTTCTAAGAGAGAAAAACTGCCAGCCCAGAATATTATATCCTGCAAAGCTCTCATTTGTGAATGAAGGTGAAATAAAGACCTTTCACAGCAAACAGAAATTGAAACAATTTGTCCCCACTCGTCCAGCCCTGCAAAAGATGCTTAAAGATGTGTTGCACACAGAAACACGGTCATCAATATGAAAGAAGGTAAAGGAAGGAAACCTCACAGCAAAAGATCACAGGGAATTCAAAGCATATATTAGAACTCATCTTTGGCAAATGGCAGGGCAAAGTTACCACTTACCATTAGTCACATTGAACATTAATGGCAAATTCTTAGTATCAATCAGATAGGAGCCAAAAAATAAGAAATAAAAAAACAGAGTGGGGCGTTTACAGTCAACTGTAGCCATAAAGCAATTGATTGCAGTGTGGTACATACTCTAGTAGTGCAAAGAAAAGGTCCTGCCCACAACTGTAGGTGTTTAGTGGGGGAATGGTCACACTTTACAAGTGGGAGGAAAAGAAGAGGAGGGAAAGGGATTACTGGAAAGAAATGTGGAGGGGGGCATGGACACAGGCAAGCAAGTAGGGGATTATTAGGGTGGAACTGTGGTACCCCAAACCACAACAGAAAAGAGTGGTATGACCTTTTCTAGAAACAGAGTCCACACCAGTGATCCAGTCAAGAAATGATCATTGAGACAGACCCTAATGTTGCAGGAGTTTTGGTGTCAGTTTTGCAAAAGTAGTGTCAGGAGGAGTCTGAAATGGCACAGCTCCCATCTTACAGCTCTTTGTGTTGCTCCTCTTTGTATCACAGATTCTCCTTTCTGTCCTTTCTGTCTCCTTTCTCATTCAGAGGAGTACTGCAGTCTTCTGTGCTACAGTTTCTCTGCTGAATTCATCAAGGAGTGCTGCAATATTCTAGGCTGTAGCTTCTCCTCTCTGTCAGATTTGTTGAGGAGTGTTGCAGCCTTTCATTTTAGAACTTTTATTTCATGTTGAGTTCTTTGTCTCGTAACTACAAGGAATGAGGCACATGGACAAGAAAGAAGTGAGCAAAGTGAAGACCGTTTACTGAAAGTGTCCAGCAGTTCAGAGGGCCAGCCCCGGAAGGCTGCTTGCTCTAAGCTTCTTCTTTTTTTTTTTTTTTTGACAGGCAGAGTGGACAGTGAGAGAGAGAGACAGAGAGAAAGGTCTTCCTTTGCCGTTGGTTCACCCTCCAATGGCCGCCGCGGCCGGCGCGCTGCGGCCGGCGCACCGCGCTGATCCGATGGCAGGAGCCAGGAGCCAGGTGCTTTTCCTGGTCTCCCATGGGGTGCAGGGCCCAAGCACCTGGGCCATCCTCCACTGTACTCCCTGGCCACAGCAGAGGGCTGGCCTGGAAGAGGGGCAACCGGGACAGAATCCGGCGCCCCGACCGGGACTAGAACCCGGTGTGCCGGCGCCGCTAGGCGGAGGATTAGCCTATTGAGCCACGGCGCCGGCCTCTAAGCTTCTTCTTAAGATTGCATGGCTCAAAGACACTCTGGCAAAAAAAGGGACCTAAATGAAAGATCTCTGTGAGATCCCAGTGGAAAGAACAGGTCTTCAAAGAAGGAGGTACCTTTCTCTGAAGGGAGGAGAGAACTTCCATTTTGACTATGACCTTGTCTAAATAAGATCGAAGTTGGCAAACTCAAAAGGTTTCCACAGCCTTGGAAACTCATGACTGGAGCATAGGGAGATTACTGATGCTATAAACAGGAGTATCAATTTGTAAAGTCAACAACAGGAGTCACTGTGCACTTACTCCTCATGTAGGATCTCTGTCCTTAATGTGCTGTACATTGAGATTTAATGCTATAACGAGTACTCAAACAGTATTTTTCACTTTGTGTTTCTATGTGGGTGCAAACTGTTGAAATCTTTACTTAATGTATACTAAACTGATCTTCTGTATATAAAGAAAATTGAAAATGAATCTTGATAAGAATGGAAGGGGAGAGAGAGCGGGAAAGGGGAGGGTTGTGGGTGGGAGGGAAGTCATTGGGGAGGGGGGGAAGCCAATGTAATCCATAAGCTGTATTTTGGAAATCTATATTCATTAAATAAAAGTTAAAAAAAAAAAGATTGCATGGCTCAGATCTGTATGTGCTTCTAAAGGAGGAAGTTTCACCTGATTGGTTGAAGTGTATGCTAATGAGGTAGTCCATGTGAACCAATCAGGGGACTGATCTCAGAGTAACCTGTTTTGCAGAGAAGTGCTCAATCAGATCCATTTGGCAGATGAAACATCTGAATAGCACATGGTGTATGTTTCTCCATTCTCCCCCTCCCTTGGATTTCCTGGAGGGTTATATCATGTATATTTCTTTTTCTTTCCAGGGGCCCGTGGAATCCCTATCATTAACAAAATAAGACATGGAGCATGCACACACATGCACACACACACACATAATGTCACATGAACACAGAGACAGAAATCTGGGTAACAAGTCTGCACATGAAGGTGGCCAACAAAATACCAGAGAATAGAAGATCCTGGGACAAACCCTTCCCCAGAACCTCCAGATAGAATTGCCTTCCTATACTTTGTGCTTGGATGTCTAACCTCCAGAGGGTGATGCAACAAATTTCTGTTGTCCTAAGCCACCCAGTCAGCATCACTTTGTCATGGCAGCCATAGAGAACTAAACTGCACTTTCTTTTCCTGAACAACAACAAAAAAAAGACTAGAGAGTAGTAAGAGAGAGTTGCACACCAGCTGAGCAGGGAATTAGGTGTGGGCACCATGTGAAGGGTCTCGTAGAAATGAGACGTTGCCAATCAAGCACCAGTGCTTTGGCTGCACTGCGAGACAATCCAGAAGTGGGACTGTTAGAGACCGTAGACAGATGGGTGAAGACTGACAGGTGAATAAATGAATATTGAAAGGTGATGGATCAATAGATATCTACATGGGTGAAAACCTGGATAACAGATTTGGATTAAATGACGTATCTTCAGCTAGCAACAACAGCCTTTCTATTTCATGTTAAGAATCAATTTCTAAATGTTGGATTCCATTGCTCACTTTCAAAACGTCACATTGGTTTGAGAGAACTAAAGTCTTATAAATTCACTGGAATTATAAGTCTGGGAAAATAGTGCCCCAAGTTGCCAAGAGCACCTTCATAGGCAAACTCCCAGCCTGCACCCACCTGCTCTACGCTGCAGCTCTCAGAGGAGCGTTAGGGCATTTCTAAAAGCCGGCTAAGGCAGGAGGCCCAACTTCCTGGAAGGAGGTTGCCAGTGCCAAAAGGCTTAAAGGAATGATAAGATTCCCTTATAAGAAGATAAGAGGGGAAATTTACTCCAGCAGAAGTAGCATGTGGGTGGTTGTGGGGAGCAATCCGGACTAGACTGAGTTACTGGAATTAAGACTTGTTCTATGCATCTGCTCTCCCACAATATGGCGCTGGGAGAGAAGTAAACAGCTTCTACACAGCTGCCTCCAGTTCAGCTAATAAACTGTAGGACTTGCTCCTGATTGGAGGAGAGCAGCGTACTCGGCGTGTGGGCAGCCGAGTTAGGATTGGCGGAGGAGGACTATAAAGGAGGAGAGAGACGGCATGCACCAGAAACATCTAAGGGGAACATCTAGCTGAAGGAACACCTGTGCAGCCCCCGAGAAGAGCCGGCCGGCGGTGTGCCGCTCCCCTGCGGAAGTGGGGAATGTGGCCAGGGGGAACTGCCCTTCCACGGAGGTGGAAGGGATAGTAGCCAACCCGGGAAGAACCAGCAGCAAACCCGGGGAGGGCCGAGCAGACGAAAGAACAGCGCAGGGTCCTGTGTCGTTCCTCCACGAAGAGGGGGAGTGACAGGTGGTGACCATAGAGGAAGCAAAAGGTCATCTGAAGAAAACCAATGTAGACAATTAGCTTGGGGCAGCCCAGAACCCCATAGGTCACATCATCTTGTGCAATGTGTGCAAGGAAAGGTAGGATGAGAATCAGGGAATCAACCAGTGACCAGGTCCTGTGGATAGAGAGGAGTCATTGCTCTCTAAGTATCAGTTTTTCAATTTGGAAAACAGAGATACAAATTTTATTCCTTCTCCCTCACAAAGACATCATCTTCTTTAAACAATATAACATAGGAGCTGTGTTTGAAAGCTAATGCAGGTTTTCCCAAACTCAGTACCACTGACATTTGGCCCAGATGATTCTTGATTGTGGGGCTGTCCTGTGCACCATGGGATGTTCAGCTGCACCCATAGCCTCCACTCCAAACCCTCTCCCCATTGTGGCCATCATAAATGTCTCCAGACATTGTCAAATACCCCTAGGGGTAGAATCACATTGCAATCATATGTTCTACGCTAGATTGCAGCTTCAGGACCTGGGAAAAAGAGGTCATTTAATGCAACTACGATTCTGTCAACAACCATAACAAAACCTGATGCTCTTCAAGGCCCAAGGACCATCAACATGAGTGAAAACATCTTGTCCATCCATGTGGCTATGTGCAACAGGGCTGCGAGCAGCAGCCTTGCCAGCTACAGATACCTACACAGTGGCCTCTTGTGCCACAACTTAGTGTCATGGCCATGGAGCACAGCGACAAACAACACACACTGTACTCTGAAGAGTGAATTCTTGCTGACCATATGAATTCTTATTCTAATGCATTTTTTAATTCATGTATGTTCACTGCCAATGGCCTCTTACCTGTCAGGAGTGTGATTACTTTAATCAGTGTTTCATAGATGACCAGAAACAGTAATGAGGGAAACATTGATCTTCATTATGCCAACCAAGAACAGCAAAGATGCTATCAGAGCAATTGTCTGAGCTACCACTCACCCAATTAAAGTTTCAAGAGGAATCAAGACAAAAATATCAAAAGAGTTTTGTTCTGGACTTCGGTGATTTACTACCTCACATGATGAAGTTGCAATAAACTTTGAAGTGGGCAAAGTGGCATCACTGGCTGAAATGATTCACTGTGATGCAAGGCAATTCTATCTCAGAAATAAGGTTACCTAGACTCCCCATCTCCAGGAATAATACAGCATTAACCCTGTTAAACTGTGTAAGCCAGAGGTTTTTGGTATATTCACAAAGTTGTGCAACTACGAAAGTTCTGAACATTTTCATCACCCTCCCTCACAGGGACACAAATAAACGTTCATTAGGAGACATTCCCACCTCTTTCACTTCAGCCCCTGGAATAGCCTCTAATCTGCTTCTGGCACCACAAGTATGTTCCCATTTTTAAAAAATTTAAAACTATATAAAAATTTATTTATCAGTGTAACAACAGCCCAAGGGAGATGTGAAGTCATCATTGAAAGAATTCATGGAGAGCATTGATAATTTTGGCCAGGTGTAGTGTGGTGAAATTTGTCTTCTGTGAAGGATACTGTTACTTTTGAAGGGAAAATCTAGTTTGCCTCTTTTGAAATTTTCTCTACTGCCCAAGCTATAAAGCACTCAGGATCACACAGGAAAACTGTATTGCTGTAAAATACCAAAGAGCAGACATAAGTTCAGTCAAGGGTGGGAAATGGAAGATCCTGTTCAAGATATTTTATTCAGCAAACTGACCCAGCCCTCCAGGAAACAGGACCTCTATGGCAATGTTTGCGTGTCCTAACTCTCATCCCTGATGACTGGGGTTTCAAGGAATGGAAAAGAGGATAAGGAACCCTACCCAGTCAATATCGCCACATCACGCCAAACCAAAACTGCCCTCAAGATACTTCCAGGTCTGTGCTTTAGTAATTAAGGGGGATTTTCAGCCTGGAGCATCAAAACAGAGCAATGAGCAAACATGGACATAGTTTTACTATCACTCTCACCTTGAAATGAAGAGAAATAATTTTGAGAAACCAAGATTCTGAGCCGGTGCTGCAGTGCAGTGGGATAAGCTGCAGCCTGTAATGAAGAAATCCCATATTGGAGCCATCAGTTTGAGTACAGGATGGTCCACTTGCAATCCAGCTCCCTGCTAATGCTCTTGGGAAGGCAGTATAAGTTGGCTTAAATGCTTAGGTTCCTGCCATCCTTGTAGGAGACCTGAAAGGAGTCCTCACTCCTGACTTCTGCCTGGCTCACTCCCATCAGTTGTAGCTTTTGGGGGAATGAACCAACAGATGAAAGATCTCCTTCTCTCTGTCTCTCCCTCTCTCTGTCACTCTGCCTTTCAATTAAAATAAATAGATATCTTAAAGTAAACCACAGGACTCAACAGAAAACCTGAAAAGCTGTGAAAAAAATAAAGCAGCAGTAACCTGTCAGAAGCCCAGAGACAGCAACTTTCTTATGAATCAAAATATGCAGGTCCTCAAAAACCAATGGGAAATAGAAACAAGCAATGTTGACTGGGTGAATCTCAGCCTACCCAGCATGTAGGATATGTTAAGTAAAACAACACAAAAAGCAAATTACCCAAGCTAAGCAAGCATGGCAAGCTCAAATCAGACATCATGTGAGTTCTTAATACTCTAGAGGATTTTTCAAAGGTCTCCAAGGCCAGAGAGAAGGCTCTAAGCCTACAAAGGCAGGGCACCAGCACCTGAGTCCTTGGTTCCACCCTATAATCACAGAGCAGAGGTGTGCTTAGGGTTGAGAAGGGGTCAAAAGAAGTCAAAATCCATGAATTATTTGACTAATTTTTCATTGAGGAAATGAAATTCTAACCTCTCATCTTTTTAAGAGGATGGATGTGGAACACACAGAGAATATTCTGGATCTAATGGACAACTAAATAAAGATGAACTGGGAGGTCAGGAAGCAATTACATCCAAGCTATGAAACAATGCTGTAAACGTACAGGCCTATTGATGGAAATGTCTATGCCTTCAAACAGAACCATGACCACAAGGTAAACGGTTTGTCATTGTGTTTCAGCCTCTGCACAGAAGACTCACTTGACCACTATGGTACCTTCTCCTCTGAGAAGCAAGAGGGCTGTAGAACAAATTTTCAAACACTTTTTCCACAAGTGAAAGGCAAACCTGGAGGAAGTCCTCAGGGGAATAGACAGGCACAAATGTGGGAGAACTCCTGTAAAGACAGATATTTCCCTATCTGTAAGATGAGAACAATGAATGTCACTTCACCAGGCATTAGGGAGATTAAGTGGACTCAGCTCTGCAATGATGATTATGCACTGTGATGACTCTCCCACCTTCTGTGGACTCAGTGCAGGGGATACCATGGTTTTAAGGCTATCACATCCTCAGGCCAGGGCTCTCCTGTGCCTACAACTTTAATTTGGTTCATTTCACCCCTGTATTTCAAGACCAAGTCTCACAGAGATTATAAGTTTGGCCTCTCACCTCTCTGTGCAACTGCTAATTGAACTCTCTCCCCCTCAGCCTTCCCAGGGTTTTTTGTAACTGTTGTACCCTGTAGAGGCCGTGGTTCACATTCTATTCTTGGTGTGAATTGGCACCAAAGGTAAGGCAGTATTCTCTTCCCAACAGCTGTTTGGATAACATACTCCTTGGCTGTGTGCTGGTGTTTTGGTTAAATTAACACATTTTGGACAATTGTTCAAAGAACACTTTTTCAATCTGCCCTAAGTCTCTTTTCTAGACTGCCTGCCTATGTTGAGTTTTCCGTTGATGAAATGCACCCCCTTTTCTTGCCCACATGGCCTTTATCCTCCCATTTCCTTTGTTGTCCTCCTCCTGTTGCCCAAAGTACAGTGCAAAATGTCTCTTGGGAGCTTCCTGTACTTTACACTTTTTGTTTCCATATGCTATTGCATATAAGAGCTTAAGATCATCTGAAAATCAAGATGTACCTATTCAGTCCCTCTTGGAGATTAGGAATCCCGACAGGTGCACTGACAACTGTCACCAGAAGTGTTGACAGCCCCAGAAGAGAGATTGCAGCAGCCCTCCTGAGGCTCCCAGCACAAGAGCTTCCGAGAAATAATGAGGGATGAACTGAGGAGCCCCATAGAAGAGTCTGATACCAGGGCCTGAAGCAATAAGCATCTCCTTGATGAGGAAAATGGGCCACAGCACCTGCATCTGAAATAATGAGATTCCTCCAGAAAACATAAACAGGGGCACATGCACATGTGAGGAGGGAAACATGCAGAGACACAGAGCTGGACCTTTGCACACACAGACACAGGCATACATGTGGAGATAAACAGAGATACATGACTGGACCTTTGCACTATGCATACATGGTCCATGACTGACAGCCTCCAAGAAGTGGATCCAGAATATGACACCATCTCTGAAACACGGAACAGCAGCTCGGATAATGTTCACAATGACCTTATGCATAGAAAGTAGGTGGAGCTCCTCTGGGGAGCATCTGCTCAGTTGGAACAGACTTGTGGATTCCTCGTGTCCACCTCTACCAGCTGGAGGCACAAGAGGAAACACTGAAGAGCCCAGAAATGATTGAAATCAAGAAGCAAGGGCCTACCTTGTATTCAGAGGTACCCAGGGGATGTGATGATAGTGTGAATTACAGGTATTCACAGCAAGTTTCTTCTACTTGTGGACACTTTATTGCCCCCACTCCAGAGAAGGAAGTGAAGCTAAGGAAGCAGGCATGACTCCTCCAAGACACACCCTCATTGTTGGCAGAATGGAGTTAAGACCTAAGTCTGCTCAGTCTCAAGGCTGGTATCCTGCGCTTAGTACTGCACTGCAGCCTGGTGGCCTCAGGCAGATCAGTTAGGACCACGGATTGTATTCACAAACAGCTGATTCCTGGGCATCTGCCACAGTCAGAAATGTCAGAAAGTGTACTGGGCCACTCTGCAAAGGATGTGCTTCCTTGGAGTTGGCATTATGGTGCAGGAGATTAAGCCTCAACCAGCAATGCCAGCGTCCCTTACAAACACCAGTTCCAGCATCGGTTGCTGTATTTCTGATGCAGCTTCCTGCTAAAGAGCCTGAGAAAACAGCAGAAGATGGCCCAAGTGCTTGGGCCCTTCCACTCATGTGGGAGACCCAGATGGAGTTCTAGGCTCCTGGCTTCGGCCTGGTTCTGCCCCAGTGACTCCGTGTGTGTGTGTGTGTGTGTGTGTGTGTGTGTGTCCCTCTCATTCTCTCTCTGTAACTCTGGCTTTCATATGAATAAATACTTTTTTTTAAAAAGAGTGTGTTTTTTGTCACTGGAAGAACGGGCTGACATTGGATGACCCCTCAGAAACATAGAGGAGATAGTGACAGAAGGATCTTCTACACCTTATGCATTCTATGACTTTCAACCTCGGATTTGTTGAGAAACAAGAAAAGGCTTTACTTGGGCAACCTGCTTTAACCCCTGGCTTCAGCCCATTTCAGATATAAAATTCTTTTTTCTTTCCTTCTTTTTTTTATTATTTGACAGGTAGAGTTATAGACAGTGAGAGAGAGAGACAGAAAGGTCTTCCTTCCGTTGGTTCACCCCCCAAATGGCTGCTACTTCTGGCGCTGTGCTGACCCGAAGCCAGGAGCCAGGTGCTTCTTCCTGGTCTCCCATGTGGGTGCAGGGTCCAAGCATCTGGGTCATCCTCCACTGCCCCCCCAGGCCACAGCAGGGAGCTGGACTGGAAGAGAAGCAACCGGGACAGAATTCGGCGCTCATATAGGATGTCGGCGCCGCAGGCGGAGGATTAACCAAGTGAGCCACAGCGTCGGCCCCCAGATAAAAAATTCTGTGTTAGAGATGAGCTCACTTGAATCAAGGGGAGGCATGGGCAGAAACTCTGCAGACCTGAGTTCTAATCTTCCATGCCTTGTCCACACAGACCAGATGTGTTTCCTGGGCTCTACTTTAGCTCTCCATGCAACAGTGACCTTGGCTGTGAAAGGGATGAGACACCTGAAGTTCTGTCCAACAACACCGCATTTCTGAAGTGCTTGGTTACCAGGCAACCATTCCTTTGCAACTGCAGCTTCTCAGAATCTTCAGCAGAGACAAGCTGTCAAGCAATTATCTGTAGGATGCCTGGGCCTCATCTCTCTAGCCACAAGATCCAAGGAAACCTAAAAAGTGCCCTGCACTGGAAAGAGGTTCTTATGAAGAACTGAAGCCTCACTTGAAGAAAGAAACAGAGTGATTTGAGTTGGACAGATCCAGGGGAAGAAACCAGCAGAACCCTGAGACCAACAGGATCTGAGAGGGAAGCAAGGTTGTTCCCAGTGCAGCTCCATGTGTTAAGAGGTACATGCAAGGAAACAAGAAGGTGGGGAGAGGCACCTGGTTCTAATTCTGCCAATGCCACCAATGCCACCAAGTCAGAGAATCACTGGCCTGGGAGGCCTTCCACATCTTCCTCTATAGAGCAACAAGACTGGCATAATCCACTCTCATAAACTCATTTGTATGCCCCAAACCCTGGGAGAAGCCTCACACTCAGACCAAGAACCAGGATGCCAGAGTTCCAGAACACAGTGTTTCTGAAAGCTCCCAGGCAACACCAATGTGGCGGTCTCAGGATACACATTTGATAGTCATAGAAGTAGAGGGCCTTTAGTCACTTCCCACTTTGACTTCCATGACTCTAACAAGTGGGCCTTTTCCTTTCTCAGTCATAGTCTCTAGGTATTCGACAATCTTGGTGACAGAGAAGCCACCAGGGCTTTGCCCTCGGCAAATTTTCAGATTAAACACATGCTGCAATCTCTTTGACACAGGCCCCATCCATTATAAAGTCATGCGAAGCACTGAAATACTGCCTCAGTCCTAGCAGGGAAATGGAATAATACAATCCACCTGCATGAGCAGTATTGTTAAGACTTGCTAGGTGGTTGGGGAGCAAACTGGCTCCTGGCTTTGGATTGGCTCAGCTCCAGCAGTTGCAGCCATCTGGGAAGTGAACCAGATGATGGAAGACCTCTCTCTCTGTCTCTGCCTCTCTCTGTAACTCTTTCAAATAAGTAAAATAAATCTTTTAAAAAAAGAACTCAGAAATGTGACAGCAAACTGGATTCTTTTAACACTGATGGAACTCTCTCTCTTTCTCTCTCTCTCTCTCTCTCTCACACACACACACACACACACAAAGTATACAAAAATTGAAGCCCTAGAAATAACCTGGGGAATCAGAGTATTTGTGCAGTTTACACACACGTCTCAGGTTGGGACCAGATCCCAGGATCTGGCCTGCAGATTTTCAGCTCAGAGTCCCCACCATCATCCAGCTGTCACCCAACAATGCCGCCTTTGCACTACTACTACAAAGGGAGATAACCCATCACTTCCAACAAATGTTCTACCTTTTTTTTTTTTTGACAGGCAGAGTGGACAGTGAGAGAAAGAGACAGAGAGAAAGGTCTTCCTTTGCCATTGGTTCACCCTCCAATGGCCGCCGCGACCAGCACGCTGCGGCCGGCGCACCGCGCTGATCCGACGGCAGGAGCCAGGAGCCAGGTGCTTTTCCTGGTCTCCCATGGGGTGCAGGGCCCAAGCACCTGGGCCATCCTCCACTGCACTCCCTGGCCACAGCAGAGGGCTGGCCTGGAAGAGGGGCAACCGGGACAGAATCCGGCGCCCCGACCGGGACTAGAACCCGGTGTGCCGGCGCCGCAAGGCGGAGGATTAGCCTAGTGAGCTGCGGCGCCGGCCTGTTCTACCTTTTTGATCCATGGGTTGTTGGGGACTGTTCAATGATTGTTTACAGCCTTTGTCTCTTCTGTTGAAGAACAGTGTTTTTTTTTCTTCATACTATCTGTTGAAGTCTTTTATTTAGTGTAAAATTAACTATACATACATGACTCTTCCTATATGCCAATGTGTTAACTTGAACTGCATGATGTACAGGCCATTGCAATCAGTGACTGCCCACACACTTCCTCAGCCTATTTACTGTGCCCACAGAAAGGTAAATCTAACTGCGAAATCATAATTTAAGCTCTCATTTTGGCCATGCTATTATCAGAGAAAAATGCTATCTATCCCTTTTATAAAATCAAACTGTACATCCCAAAGGAGAATCTTTCAGAACAGAATCAGTTTCCCATCTTGAGGAGAATAGAGAAATGAAGGAACAAGTCAGGCTTACTAGATCACTTACTGTCAATAACTTAATAGCAAGAGAAAAGTTAGCAAACAATTTTAGCAACTTACAAAAACATTTATCAAAGGGTCCAATGCCTTCTATAAATTTCAAGACAATAGTACACATATTTTGAAACATCTCTTAAATATCTTACACCGTGTAACTTGTTTGACCAGCAAACTCAAATACAAACATTTTTAGTTTTTTAACTAAACATTTTTAGTTTCTTTCTACCAATAAATTTAAATCATCTTATATAGAGACTTATTCAGGTCACATGAACCAAAAAGGTATCTTCAGTTAATTTAGCAGTTTAAAATTTATGAGCAATCTTTTATCTATAAGCCAATGAAGACAGAGCTCTTAATAAATTTTTCCACATAGACCTACACTATGTATACACATATAACATAACATATAAGGAAAAACAATAAAGCAGTTTTGGTAATAGCTTCTTAAAATCTTTAGCTTTTTTTTTTTTAATTACCATCAATCAATTAGAATTACCTCCTGCAGTTAGTAACCTGAATTAAACATACTTTCTCAGTTGGAACCTATAGTCCATTATTGGCTTTATCTGCTTACAAAATTGTTCAAAAGTATTGAATACAATAGAGGTCAGGGGAAAAGAAGTCCTTTGGAACCTAAAAGACGACACATTTAAACACAGAACCAACAATATTTTAATTCCAAGAGCAGCAAATCTGATTTTTTAATGTTTGGAGAATACAAAACTGTTGATGACAAAAGACTTTAAATAACCATGTTCAAATTTATAAACTCATTAACCAACAGGAAGAGGCACTTGGTTACTCCACACAGTTATTTTTTAAAGCTCCTGCAATATTTTATAAAACATTTATCCCTTTTATGGAGAACCATCATGTCTGACAACAACACAACAAGATCATAGACTTTTGTAACTTTTGGACATTTGTATCAGTAGCATTTTACATTGTCATAACTTAAAATTTAACACCTCTTCACATCTTGACAGTACTTTTAATATAATCCAAATAGCCTTATTAGTTGGTATCTCTACAAGATGAGAGATATATCCTTTGATATTTCCAGGGAACCAACAAGTAATATCAAAGTCCAAAGAACTTGGAACTTTGATTTTATGAATGCCTATCAAGATGCCAAAAAGGCTTAAAATATCTGGTAGAAATAGGATCACTTAACGTCATGACATAATATAGACCAGATTTGATCACTGTTACAAAGTGACTACTCAAATGCTTTATTGTGAGTATATATTCAAACAAACCATAGCTTTTATAATAAAAAGAACTCAGCTATTTTTAAACAATCAGAACTTAACAGAGACATTAAGAAAACACAATGGGCCCCTGCACCCACGTGGGAGACCCGGAAGAAGCTCCTGGTTCCTGGCTTTGGATTGACTAGGCTCATCTGGGGAATGAACCAGATGATGGAAGACCTCTCTGTCTGTCTCTACCTCTCTCTGTAACTCTGCCTGTCAAATAAATAAAATAAATCTTTAAAAAACAAAACATACTTGTTAACAAACCCAAATAGTTTTTCCATAACAAAAGGTGCTAAGAGACCAAAGTTCACATTTAGACATGTTTATCTCATTTAACTTTACTCAATTTACATTTAGCAATTACACCTAGTTGACTGAAGATGCTGATATTATATCATACCATTATCTGAATTAAGGTCAAAATTACATTTATATGAAATTCTACTCCTTTTTTAAATCAGTGACATTAAACTGGAGATTGAAAAATTCACCTTAGGGGGTGCTATAACAAGCACTGATTACCCATTGCTATTTCATCAGAAACCCGTTAAACCAAGTTCCAAAACAAATTCATCAAGTTACAAAGCAACGTTTTTAAAAAACAGTGATCTTCCTAGATTCAAAAGAGAAAAGCCTTTAAACCCAATGTCCAGTTACAGTTGAACCAAATTCTCATGCTTGAGATTGTTATTTACCAAATATATCTTTTTAGATTCCAGTTGGATTTGAGGCTAGCTTTCTTTTTACCCAAAACACCTTAGGCCAATGATGCCCTACTCAGCAGTCAGCTACTTGGGACTTCCTCTGTAACAAAAAGTTCAGGAAGCTGCCAGAGAGGTCTCAAGGGCGACTGTGGGCTAGGGGAAGATGTGCCATGGACAAAAAGTACACTGGAGATTGTTCACCATTATGTTAGGTTTAATGGGAGAGGGCATCCATCAGAGCAGGTGGGCACCCTTCCAGAGATTCCTAGGGAGGAGAATCTGATAGGTGACAGAATAAAGGGTAATGACCTACAAGGAGGCTCCTATAAGAGCCCATGAACAGGCAGGATAGAGGGAGAAAAAATGGAGGCTCTGCAAAGAGACAATAACCTCATACCCTGGACCAAAAACCAATACTGGAAATGTCTAATCGTGGGGCTATCAGTCAAACCAGCTTCAGGAATGAGGAGTCAGCTCAGGAGATGTAATCATATGGACTCATTCATATTTATTCAATAGCACCTGAGGTTACCGGGCCTAGATTTTTTCCAGAAATCCCCAGACAAAATTACAACAATAGGTAGGGACAATGGTCACCTGAAAAAAAAATTCTCCTCCACCAGGATTAAAAGCCTCAACAATAGTCAAACACAATAACAGAGGAACCTTGGTGGCTCAATAAATAGGCCTAAGAACACTCTAGAAAATAGTTTAATGCATATTGGAGCACATGCAGGAAAATAGAGGCAAGAAACCAGTTAAGAGACAGAGTTCCGAGACAGGGAGTCAGAGAAGAGGGGCTGGCACTTTTCACAACTCACTTAGGCCAACTTCTCTATCCTTTAGCTTGTAACCAGGCCACACGGTGGTGTAGAAAAAAATGGGGCATATTTCTGTAAGCTCAGGAGTCAAAGGCGTCCCAAAGTCTAAGGATACATCCCTAGGGAATGCCTACTGTAACGAGAGGATAAAAACGGAGGCGACTCCCAGTTCTTATCTCTTTTGAGTTTGAGACATCTCTGAAAACTCTCACCTGTGGCGTCCAAACGTGCATTGAAGCCCACAGGGAAGGGAGGAAGGTGAAGGTGGGATTAGCATGTATTACCCATGCTTGCTCAGCCTTCTGCTTCCTGAAGAAAAGTTCATTTCCCAGTCCAAAACCATTCAGGCTATTGGGGTCTGGTATCCAGCCAAGAGACCTTCTGGAAGCAATAGAGTGTAGCCCCAGCCAGAATCCATCAGTTTTCTCAAGGTCTTCTCCCAGACCCACGCTAAGGGTTATCCACACTGGAGAAGGGTTAGAATAGAGTCTCAGCGCCTGGGGATTGCTCTGACTTTAATCAGCAAGCTTGAGTCCAGCAGCCACGCTAATTAATCACTTTTAACTGGCTGACAAGAACCTGGTGTTTTTGAGAAAATGAGAGTTGAGAAAATGAGAGTTGCTATGGAGAGGAGTGAAATTCTCTGAAAAACAGCAAGCGCTGTTCACGCTCACCAGTCTGGTGGGATGATCCAACACTGACTGGAGTCAAACTTGAGCAGGATCCACGTCACGTTGGAGTTGCAATCCTAGTCACGGCACCAAAATGTTACAGGTGAAACTTCAGCGGAGAAAAGATTACCTCGGTTCTCATATGGAAGAAGAATTTCCAAGTGGACAAGCAGAGAAATTTAAAAGCAAGATTTAGTAAAGTCAAAGACCTCCAGCCAGAGTGGCATAGAGGAGGGCTCCAACAGAGGAAAAAGCCCTCATTTGGTTGATCCAACTTGCACAAAAATGAAAGGTATTTTAGAACTCTGATGCACCAGATGGAAAGA
The DNA here is from genome assembly GCF_051225735.1 of Oryctolagus cuniculus. NCBI lineage: Eukaryota > Metazoa > Chordata > Mammalia > Lagomorpha > Leporidae > Oryctolagus > Oryctolagus cuniculus. The sequence goes on from NC_142888.1 coordinate 53,001,240, forward strand.
AACATTAGATGGGTGATTTTAGGGGCATTAGGAATTCTCCTTGTATTATCTGCTGATGGTTACTCCTCACAGAGGGGCCCTCATAAACTTTTCTATTGTCTCCAGATTAACTCAGAAGCACAAGCATTAATAACCCAGGCCAATCCCAGGAGTCATTCACACAGTATCCCCTTCAATCTTGTGACTCAAGGACACAACACACAAGATGAAACACAGACTGTGCCAATAGCTGAGTCTCCATGTAGGCTTCCCTGTGGTTCTTTCCTGAGCATAGCTCAGGAAAGTGCAAGCTGGGATTAGAAAAAAAGCAACTTCTGGCCGGCGCCGTGGTTCACTAGGCTAATCCTCCACCTTGCGGCGCCGGCACACCGGGTTCTAGTCCCGGTCGGGGCACCGGATTCTGTCCCGGTTGCCCCTCTTCCAGGCCAGCTCTCTGCTGTGGCCAGGGAGTGCAGTGGAGGATGGCCCAAGTGCTTGGGCCCTGCACCGCATGGGAGACCAGGCTAAGTTCCTGGCTCCTGCCATCGGATCAGCGCGGTGCGCCGGCCGCAGCGGCCATTGGAGGGTGAACCAACGGCAAAGGAAGACCTTTCTCTCTGTCTCTCTCTCTCACTGTCCACTCTGCCTATCAAAAAAAAAAGAAAGAAAGAAAAAAGAAAAAAAGCAACTTCTGCTTAACCCCAGAGAAAGTAAAAGGGAGTATCCAGTGGTCAGCACTATGACATAGCAGGTTAAACCACTGCCTGTGATGCTGGCAACTCATATGGGTGCTGGTTCAAGTCCCAGCAGCTCCATTTCTGGTCCAACTCCCTGCTAATGTGTTTGAGAAAGCAGTGGAAAATGGCTCAGGGGCTTGGGCCCCTGCAACCTTGTGGGAACCCAGAAGAAGTTTCTGGCTCCTGGCTTCAGTGGCCCAGCTCTGGACATTGCAGCCATCTGGTGAGTGAACCAGCAAATGGAAGTGTTCTCTCTCTCTCTCTCTCTCTCTCTCTCTCTCTGTGTGTGTGTGTGTGTGTGTCTCCCTCTCTATCTCTCTGTAACTTTGCCTTTCAAATAAAATAAACAATATTTTTTTAAAAAAGGAATATTCACAATTACAATGTCTACATCGTTCCATAGGGATATTGAGGGTTTGGCAATGTTTGGATCTGCCAAGTTGGCCTTTGCAAGATACCTGCCAAGGGATGTGTGTGAACAGGAGGGGATTGTTCCACATTTGACCAACCCCTGCTTGCCATTCTGATGCTGTGCTAGGGCAGAGTATATGGTCTCATTGGGATGAACATCACTTCACAGGTACAGGCCATGGGTGCCAATACCTTTGTCAGTAACGTAAGAGTTACAGCTCTAAGGAACAGATGCCCACAAATCCCCCAGCACATGTTGAAAATCAATTTTCAGAATTATATTGAGCATAGCTCAACCAACTGATGAACCTTAGGAGTTCAGTTCTAACACTTCATTACTGGGGGCTCTGGAGCTTGAGTCAGCAGAAGCACCAACGACTCAGTGTCCAGGTACAGGGGCCACCACAACAGGTACAGTTGTGCCACTTTCAAGGACAGGATCCAAAGGGACTCAGCCCAGAGTGAGGCCCACTGGGCTAGAAAAGCTTTTTGTGGGTCCAGTGCTGTGGCTCACTTAGTTAATCCTCTGCCTTGCGGCACTGACATCCCATATGGGTGCTGGGTTCTAGTCCCGGTTGCTCCTCTTCCAGTCCAGCACTCTGCTGTGGCCCAGGAGGGCAGTGGAGGATGACCCAAGTGCTTAGGCCCCTGCACCCACATGGGAGACCAGGAGAAACACCTGGCTTCTGGCTTCGTATTGGCGCAGCGCCGGCCATGGAGACCATTTGGGGAGTGAACCAATGGAAGGAAGACCTTTCTCTCTGCCTCTCTCTCTCTCTCTCTCTCTCTCTCTCTCTGTCTATAACTCTACCTGTCAAATAAATAAGTAAAAAAAAAAATAAAAAGCTTTCTGTTTTCTCTCTGAAGCTGTTCCTGTATCACCATCTCTGTTGGACCCACTTAAGCTCCAGAAGTTCCAAATAGACTTGTTGGAGTGGGTATGAGGGAGCGGCTGACCACAGAAGAGTCACAGTGATGCAGGAAGGGTCTGCCTTCTTTGCCTGGATGGTGGCTCCATCGTTACAGGTGAAAGGGAAGCTGACAGGGAGGGGAGGGAGTGTGGGACCAAGGAACAGGCTCAAAAACCCTAGCTCTGGCCAACAAGTCACTTTAGGCAAGTCCCTTAAATTCCCTGAGGCCTGGGAGGCTCCTAGTCTGTAGAGGGGCCACAGCCATTATGTCACAGGTAACTGATGGAGGGGAGGACCAATGGGAAGCGAGGGTGGTAGGCCTGCTTAAGCTTAGGTGCACTTCTTAGTTGGGAGACTGAAGCCCTTGTCTCCACCACTCCATGCCTCAGTTTCCTCATCTGTAAAATGGGTAAAGTAATAGTACCTATCTTGTATTGTTTTTGCAAGAGCTAAACCATTTATGAATTTAATATATATAAACTGTTTTCAGGACTCAGTACATAGTAAGCTCTACACAGTGTAAGATTTTATTATTATTTTAGTCCACTTGGAGTTTGGAGCCTGGCCCTTAGTGGGCATTCAGGAAATGTGAATTTATCTCCCTCTTTTCTCTATTCCCCTCTTCTGTACCTGTCATCACTCTGCTCCCACCCTCTCTTGAAACCACACTCCCAAAGCACCACAACACAGCTCCCAGAATCCACTAAGCTTGCTCAACAAGAGAAGCAGGCCCTAACAAAATCACACACAGCAATGTTTCTTGGTCTGAACATATAAGAATTGCCTTGGAAAGCATTACAACCATTTACCAGATCAGAACAGTGATAATCACAAATTGCCAGCCTGCTCTTCCTAAGTGGAGATATCCAAGGAGTAAAATTTATAGGTGATCAGTGTTCACATCTCCCTTCTACCACCCACATTGCTAGACACCCCTGCTTACCCCTAGACAATCAGGGCAATGGCCTCTGCAAGGCTGAAAGAGGTCCCTTCCTTGACAACAGAGCACACCCCCAGGGCAGCTGTGTACCATTGGGAAGGAATGAGTTCTATGTCCACACCCCTGGGAGACTCTTGGGGAGTCAAAAGTAATTGTAATCCCAATCTCCTGTGAGTGATTAGTTTAGCAATAAACATACGACATAATTTTGGTCAATGAGACAGGAATGGAAGGTTGATTGGAGCTTTGTGGAAGGATTTTCTCAATTTCAATCCAAGCACAAGAAGGGACAAGCCTGTGCTGCCCCTGGGCTGCATGTTTGATTGTGATACCTGGGACTGCTGTAACCATTTTGTAAACATGAGGAGAGTCAGTCTGGTGGCAAAGCAAAACAAAGACAGGCAAAGGCAAGAAAAGCACAAAAAAAGCAGAAGTGGGATCATTGGAGAGCCTGCCTTCCCTGTTTCAGGGAGTCATGCGATGATTTATTTTCTTCTTGTTCAAGCCCAGTAGTCAGGACTGTCCAGTACTTTCAACAAAAATGATCAGCTCCAACATGGGAAGTGAGATACTCAGCAGACTCATAGAATGGCAGATGTCCTAAATAGCACTCTGGCCTCAGAATCAGCCCTAAAGGCATTCGGAGCTGGCTGAAAAGCTCATGAGAGTATTTCAGGCATGGAAAGCCAAGACACTCTGGCAAAAGATCTCTGCGAGTGAGATCCCAGTGGAAAGAACAGGCCATCAAAGAAGGAGGTACCTTTCTCTGAAGGGAGGAGAGAACCTCCACTTTGACTATGAGCTTGTCTAAACAAGATAAGAATCGGAGAACTCAGAGGGCTTCCATAGCCTTGGAAACTCATGACTGGAGCATAGGGAGATTACTGATGCCATAGACAGGAGTGTCAATTGGTAAAGTCAACAACAGGAGTCACTGTGCACTTACTCCTCATGTAGGATCTCTATCCTTAATGTGCTGTACATTGAGATTTAATGCTATAACGAGTACTCAAACAATATATTTCACTTTGTGTTTCTATGGGGGTGCAAACTGTTGAAATCCTTACTTAATGCATACTAAACGGATCCTCTGTAAAAAAAAAAAAAAAAAAAAAAAAAAGAAATTATCAATTCCCAACTTGACTCTCACTGGGATTAAACATGACAATAGGTCTGCTCTGATTTCATCATCATTTTAAAAAATCATCTATTATTTTTCACTTTATGTTTCTGTGTGGGAGCAAACTGTTGAAATCCATACTTAATGTATACTAAGCTGATCTTCTGTATATTAAGATAATCGAAAATGAATCTTGATGTGAATGGAAGGGGAGAGGGAGTGGGAAAGGGGAGGGTTGTGGGTGGGAGGGACGGTATGGGGGGAAAGCCATTGTAATCCATAAGTCGTACTTTGGAAATTTATATGCATTAAATAAAAGTTAAAAAAAAAATAAATTTAAAAAAAAAATGATCAGCTGATATAATCAGTGTCCAAAACATGAGAAATGTGCACAGATACAAAAGTCTTATGCACTTGTTTCTGAAAATCTGTGTATAAGTTTGTTGAGAAACAGTGAAGGAGCTGAGCTCTTAAATGTGAGAGCTAGTGAACAGGAAATCATGTGAGCAGATGGGCACAGAGGCCCTGACTAAGGGAAGCCATGTTGACACAGGCATGGAGAATGCAAGGTATCTCATAGGATCCTGAGAGAATCGTGAGGGAACAGACATGAAAACCACAGTACAATGTATACATACAGATGCACATGGTAGTAGTGGAGCCTGGTTTCAGCAAAACAGGCTTTGCTGATGAAAGGGAGGGCAGAACAAGGAACTGAACAATACAGGAAGCCACCATGGATCCCCAGCCTCCTCCAGTGGAGCCCACAGCTTTGCTTTTACCCAAAAGGAAACAGTCAGGCCTGTGCTTATCTGTAGCCATCATTTCCCAACAACCAATATATTACAGTCACAACTCTAATAGCATCTTTGTGGCAATGAATCCAGGCAATCAAATGCTATTTCTTGGAGGTGGGAGAACGATGTCTCTGGAGGGGGCTTTATCTCTCAGAAATAACTCCAAGTTTTGAAAAGATGCTTTTTGGTATCACCACATGGATCCCCCAACAACATTCTTCTTAGCAGTGATCTAATGATAGTTGTTAAATACTGTTGTCAAGGTAGTACATGTGTTATCAAGGTCATGTGTGTGTCACTTACACAAATATATAGAGTATTCGCAAATTCTCCACTTCATCTGAAAACAACAAAGCTAACATGATCAACTCTCCTGTCCTCACTTTTAGAGGGGGCAGATGTCTTACTCTCAGTCATGCAGGATGCAACCAGGGGTTGGGACCACCCACAACTATGTCATTTTCTTTCTTACTAAAAAAAAAAAAAAGATCTGTTACAACCAAAGATTCAATTCACTCTCTCAGCACCAGGCTCTTACTTAACTGCAGCCCCAGCCCAGCCATGCCAGGGGCATTTTATTCTGGAATTTCTGGAAATAGAAATATGAGTTGGTATACTTCACAATATCTTAGAAACAGTGGTTTTGAAAAGATGGCTTGCATTTTGGATTGCACATTTCTCCTGGGAGTAGTTCCCTGAGATTCAGGCAGATCTATCTAGAAATGAGCAACGTAGGGAAAATTTGGTGGTGGCTGGCATCTCTAGATCTGGGGAGATTGGGGACAATAGAAGCATCTTCAGAAACTCGTAAGCAAAGAACAATAAATACCCCTGATCCATTTGGGTGAAGGGCACTTGGCACTCAGCTAGAACACGTGGAGAATGTGGCACCTAACACCAGGCATCCAATGGAATGCATCACTTCCTGGCCTCCTCAGGGGCTTGGGAGTGAACATGATGGCCCTTTGGCCAAGCAGGCTCAGCAGATCTGGGTACTATCAGAGGGAGCAGCCACAGAACAGCGAGGACGTGATCCATGAACATCTGTTTATGGAGGCACCCAAAGTGCATCTCAAAGTCAGGTTCAGTGACTTAAGAAATGGAAAATCTACAGATCCCAAAGTCCTTCTTGGAAAGCTTGCAATGACCATCAGCATTCAAGGATTCTCTGAGTCCTCCAGAAGGAAACTTGTTTAATTCAGATTTTCCCACTTATTTGACCATAATTTCTTTGAGAAATGTCTGAAATATCTCTCAGTACAATTATGAACCACTGAATTAAAAGCAGCTGGGAACAAAATGGAGGGTCTCTTGGCCTCTTGGTTGCTTGGCTTGAGATTGGACTATAGTCACAGACCATCAGGACACAGTGCAAGGAGACAGAACTTCCCATTCCTCCACATGTCCCCTGTGAAGGATGGGACTCATTTGTCCATTCAAGGGAAGTGAAGGTAATGAGCACTTTCTCCCACAAAAAGGATTCTAAGAAGGAAAGTCTAGCAGAAATCACCAGTCACTACAGGAGCCCTGCCATTCTCTCTTGCCCTTGCCCTGCTTTTTAGCCTCTGTCCCCAAAGTTGGGGTTTCTGTCTCCTTGGAGACACAGGAAGCTACCACTCACTATCTCCTCAGCCTGTGCTGACCCCACTCTGTGAGAAACAGATAGTTTACCTGATGGGTCCCTGAGCAGAGTCCATTTCTGCCCCTTGCTTCTCTCTGGGCAGGGCATAGAAAGAAGCAAAGATCTCATGTGTGTGGCCTCCCAGGCTCCTAGGCTCTCCAACTGGCAGAAGTGAAGCAAATCCCAGTCCTGCATGCCCCTGGCTGGACAAGACTCACACAACAGACCCAATCCCTTTCTTTGTGCCTCAAGGTGGCCGCTGGCAAGCGAGCGTCAGTTACTCAGGAATGGCTTTGAATCCCACCTGGCAACGGAGCCTGCCTCGCAATAGGCTGTGATTGGATGGCTTTTGGAAACTGCCTGGCAACAGGTTGTGATTGGTTGGGGCATAGACCGCCCCTTGACTGGATTGGCTGGTCTTGGCTACATAAGCTGTTGTACCAACTGAAATAAACAAGTCTGTGGGCTGCTTGCCTCAAGCCCACTTTCACCTGATTCCTGGGGTCTGTGTGGTGACTCCGCACCTCTTGCCCCCACCATGCTCCCCCTCTCAGAAAGGAATCCACTGCAACATTGTTGAGAAATCAGCTGCAACATAATCCCTTCAAGTTCTCAGGTCCCTATGCTCCAGGGGCCTCTGGGCTTTCCTGGAGCAATGGATCACATCATGGTAATAGGAGCAGTGCTAAGAACAAGAGTTTGCATAGGTGTCCCTGGGACCAGTTGGAACCTGGGGACACACAACAGGGATCCTGTTGGATGGAGTGCTATGAAGGCTTCAGGAGCTGAAAGGGGACATGACTGGGCTCACCAGAGACACAAGAAGAAGGCCTAGAAAAAATAGGAGGTGGAATATGGGAAGGGATTGGTACCCTAAGCCCTCTGGTTTGCGATTGGGAAGTAAGTCTTCCTGGCATGTGTGTTGTGATCTGATTTTCAGAACGTAAACACCTCAGGGCCCTGGAGAGACAGTCTGGATGACATTTCCTTTCAAAGGGACTCATGCCTTTGCTCCCTTATCCTCTCATGGAGCTCTGGGTGGAGGCTCTGGGGCCATTGGGGGCTGAACAGAGTCAGATTATAGCTGAGTCTACAGAGGGACCAGCCTTAAGGGTTTGTGCCCCAGTCTTAATGGGTTCCAAATTGCTGGGTGAAGAGCCAGACCCAGAGCTGTAGCCCCCTCCCACCCTTACCTGAGAGCTCTTCTCTGTAGTTCTTTTCCCCACTGCTCTCCAAGTTCTGAGACAAGCAGGGAGGGCCTCACAGAAAGAGTAGGGAGTGGTAGGTTCCCAACTATGTGGTCTGTGGCCACATACCCCTCCCTGTGAGGAACAGCACTTGTGTCAGACCTTATATGTGCCTGGTTTGCGGTAGTTGTGCCTCTGATGAGACTACTGGGACGGGGAGTTCTCGATTACCAAGATGTGAGTCATGCCAATGACCACTGTATCAGATCCAGTGTTCAGCAATGAAGGCATAGTGATTCTGTAGTTGGTGACAGCCACAGGGTCCACACAGGCCACAGGATACTCAGGACCTAGTCCCACCCCAGCTCTCAGACCCCTCACTCTTCACTCACCACAGCCTATTTAGTGTCCCCAGATGCTTTAAATTTTGAGCTCAGAGAACCATCTTTAAATTCTTTATTGAAAATTATCCCTTAACTATGTAAATAGCTATAAAATAAAACTGAATGTAAACCACCATGACACAAATTATTTTCATATCCTCTCAAATCAAAATTAATTCAAAATCATAAAATGTTTAAGGTTATTTGCTTATGTAGCAACAACAGGATAAAAATAAATAAATGCCCCAGTAGTGCTTCACACCCAGAGCCTTGTCCATTCAGAAGCTTCAACCAACTAACACTGGCTCCACCCTGAGAGGTTCTGACTCAGTTGTTGGGATTATGAGTCAAAATACCAGTGAATGTTATATATAGTCAGGGCCTGAAGGACCAGATCTTTCTGCATGGCAGTCAAATTTCCACAGTAAGATAATGCCACTTTCCTGGATCCTGTTGTCAACCCTCCCTTGCACACAGGGATATAAGCCCCATGTGGGCCTTGACTTGTTTTGAGCCCATTCCACAAGCCACAGCCATCAGGCTCCACTGCTGGTGCCTACTGGCAGCACTGTTATCAGCCCTGTTCTAGAATTATCCATCAGTCCCAAGTGGCTTCTAAAAGCACTGTGCACACTGTCGCTAACCTTGACTCCACTGCTGTCCATCTCACAGAAGAAACCCAATTGTCAATGACAATTAAAGCTGCAGCCTGGACAGACAACTCTGCTTGGCAGTATGATTCTCCTAAACATACCAACAAAATCAGCTGTGACTGCTTGTGGCTTCATACAACTGGCATTGTAAATGGCTGCTTTGCTAAAGTGCCTACTGTGATTTGGTCTTGTGGCTTGAACAATATTCCCACTGCCTAAATCCATTCCATTTTCTTTATGATTATGGAGAGAATATTCCCCATAAACAACATGGTGAAGTCCAATGAGGCAGAACTAAATGGAAGAAGATATGAGTGCTTCCCAGCACCCCAAATTCCACTCCATCAGCACAGACAGGTTTATTCTACCCATGGCAAACAGCTCACTGTAATTGGGGACCATGTAGGGAAGAAATAATATATGGTCACCCAAATACTTGCAATCAACTACTTTGCGAAAAGAAGAAAATTACTAAAAACTTTTTGAAAAATTTCATAGTAACTTCCAGGGAAATGGAAAATTAACCTCTTTATTCTCTCTCCCTCCCAAATTACAAAGGAAGTAAAGGCTTATTTGCACACAGAGAAAAATATGGAGAGATAAGGGAGAGAAGAAAACAAAACATCTACTCAGTGGTTTGGAAGAATAAAAATCAAAGGAGAAAATGACTCACAGAGGAGCTAAGGAAGTAAGAGCCCAAAAGCCACCTCCGCCATGCAGGCTCAGTTCTTGAAGCAACAGGATAGCCAGTAGGGCTGCGGAGAGAGTACTGGCTGGAACAAGGTGTCCAGGCACTACTCCCTCTGGGTCCAGCAATTTATTCCCAGGACTGGAATGAGGCAGGAAGCTCCCAGAAGTACAGTGTAACCCACCTCCCTATTTCAGTCATATCACTACTCTGCAGGAGATTAGGGAACGCTTCTCTGGAGAAAGTCTCTTAAAAATGACTAGATAATGACATCTGGGTCTCTCAATGAAAATGAAAGTTCACACTTGTCCCTCAGATGGAAAACCTGTTCACCTGCCCCTCACCCACCAGGTTCGCTCTCACCACTTTTGGTACTTGTGCGCCCCCAAGAGGACATCTGCCTTGGTTTTGCAAGGAACTGGCCCTGCCTTTGCTGTTGTTCACAGACCCATGTGATTGACCAGGACTATGGGACGGTTCTTGCAAATGCCCCAGGCCTGCTGGGACTCACACAGCTCTGTTGGGGTGAGAAGGAGCACCCCAGACACACACCATTGATTACACCCTGAAAAGAGACAGGGAGACTGCATGACAGTGTCTAACCAGAGCTAAAGCCAAAGAAGCCTCCAAACTGACAACCAACACACCATTTCAGGGACTAGCCTTGTATACAAAAGACATCCTTTAAAACTGATGGAGACAACTACTCCACCAGATGTGCAAATAATGCGAGGACACAAGAAGTAGAAAAGACAAGGCAAGATCATGGCCCACAAGGAACTCAATAGCACACCAACATCAGACTCCAAACAGAGATAATGGAACAACTGGTAAAGAACTCAGAGGAATAATTATAAGGATACTCAGAGAAATCAAGAGAAACAGGCAGTTTAACAAAATCAGGAAAGCAAAGCATGGTACTGAGGTGCTAGGGAGCAGTGGCCTGACCAGAGTCACTCCATTTTGTCTCTGGATATCCTCCAGTCACTCATTTTGTCCCTGAGTGTCCTCTATTTTTCTAACCAGTAGCACAACTGCTATCTACTCAAAAACTGATCTTGTAAGAATGTTATCTGTAAGGTTTGTTTACATTAAGTGTTGGGAAATGTGTTTGATGCCCCCGCAGATAAGGGTAACCTTGCTTGTTCTAACTTCTGTAACAAATAACTTAGCTTTGTAATTAACTTCCAACAAGATATGGTTTTTGCCTTTAAAAGCTTACCCCTGAGCTCAATCGGGGCTGCATGATTTGCAGAGCACATGCCCCTGTGCAGCTGCTAGCTTTCAAAAATAAAGACTTCATAATTTGGTCCCAAGACTTTGGTGTTTTCTGTAACTTGCTGTTCTGAACATGACAGTACAAATGAGAAACTCAGCAAAGAGACAGAGACAATGAAAAAGAACCAGGTAGAAATCTTGGAAATGAAGAACTCAATAAGTCACACAAATATACATTTGGCACAGTGATAAAGACATCTATTAAGACACCCACACCCCATATCAGAATCCCTGGGATTGAATCTCAGCTCTACTCTCAATTCCAGCTTCCTGCTAACGGCCACCTTCGGAAGCAGCAGATAATAACTTGAGTAGTAGGGTCCCTGCCACCCACATGGGAAACTCAGATTGTTTTCTCAGTTCCTGGCTTTGGACTGGCTTAGTTCTGGCTGTTGTGGGCATTTGGAAAGTGAAACAGTGCATTGGGTAGAATAGATGGGCCATCTCTGTCTGTCTTTGTCTTCTCTATTTCTCTCTGAATCTCTCTGCCCTTCAAATAAATAAAAAAAATTTATTAAAAATATAGTTTATTGGATTCCCAGCTCCTGGATTCAGTCTGGCCCAGCCCCTGCTGTTGCAGAAATTTTAGAAATAAATCAACAGATGGAAGATCAATGGAAGCATATTCTCTCTAATATTATCTCTCTCTCTCAAGTAAGTGAAAATAAATAAAAAATATAGTTGATTTCCTCAGCAACAGACTAGATCAAACAAAAGTAGTAGTGTATAAATCTGAAGACAGGTCTTATTAAATATCCCAGTCAGATGAAAAAAAAAAAAAAAGAAAAACAGAGGACCAGCACTGTGTCCATCTGCAGTGCCAGAATCCCATATGGGCACCAGTTCAAATCCTAGCTGCTCCACTTCTGATCCAGCTCTCTGCTAATGATCTTTGAAAAACAGCAGAAAATGGTCAAGTTCTTGGGCCCCTGCACCCATAAAGAAGTTCTTGGCTCCTGGCTTTGGCCTGGCCCAGCCTTGGCCATGGCAGCCAATTGGAGAATGAACCAATCATGAAAACTCCTCCTTCTCTGTCTCTCCTTCTCTCCTTCTCTCTCTCTGTCTCTCTCTCTTTCCCCCTCTGCCTTTTAAATAAAAATGAAGGTGAATATAGCAATTCACTATTTATCCTTTTAAAAATAAATAAAAACCCCACTGTCTACACTATCACTTACTGTGACACACACATCTCTCAAAAGTGTAATCTCAAGAAAAGCCAGCCTCTGAACTAATGCATGTATACAACTGGTACAACTGCTTCTTCTCCAAGTCCCAAAGAAATGCCTCAGAACCCCCAGGATGCTGGGACCCCTGGCTTTAACAAAGGAAATAAAAGGAAAAATAAACCAACATTTATTAAACACCTACTGTATGCCAACACCTTGTTGGGCATTTAATTCTGATCCCAATGGACCTTAGGAACTACTGTCATTCTCCTTAGATCAACTGAGAAATTGATCCTCAAATAAGTTGAATTAATTTTCTAAAAATCACTGAGCCAGGAAGTGATGGAACCTGTATTTGTAGCCAGCTGTGGTGGCTTCTTAAGTTCTCCCTCCTCCCAGCACACTACCCATTTTCTCAATGGTATGGTGGACACCAGGTCTCCTTCACATGCGTGTTTTCTGTGATCACAGGAGCCCACAAAACGAAGGGAAAACAGCTGTCTCAATGCAGCTAAGAGTGGACTACCAAGTGATCTCAAGGTTGGACCAACCCATATAAAACATCTGGGCAATTAAGTTCAAATATTGATAGAAAAATGATGAAATCTTGAGGCCAGAATTCACCCATTTCTAGATTCCTTCCTTCATCCCTGTGAATCCTTCTAAAGAGAGGTTGGAAGTGGACGCAGTCACACCCTATTACAGGCCCCTTAATGTCATGGTCATGGTTGCTGCTCATTGAGTTCTTCGGGCACCTGGAAGGACTACAGTTTCCTGCACTTCCTGAAGTCAAGCAGTTCTTTCCACTTTCTTAGGAAGAAGTAAGCAGAAATTAGGATGCACACTTTATACAGGAATTATTTAAGAACCAGGGTGTGATCTATCACATTCCCTCTTCCCTGCATCATCATTTGTGATCCTGAGGTAGAGCACTCAACCACACCATCTCCTGAGTGCCATCTACACAGCACAGGCCAGACTGACACCAGGTGCACAGGGCTGGAAGTGTGAAATACGACTCTGTTGTTCCAAGCCACGAAGCTGAGGTACTGTCTTACTGTCTACCATGTCTCCACAATGAAAAATGCCACTTGATCTTTTCATTCAGAAATATCCCATGCATCCCACCATCTTCAGCAAAACTCTACAAGCCTTGGGCAAAAGACCTGCCTTGTCTTCCACAGCACAACCCATCTGAAAGTGCCTTCCCCACTCTCAGATCTAAAGTGGAACTTCAGTTCCAGAGTCAGTCCAGGTACCCCTGCCCCCCAGATATGACCTGGGGAGGAAAGAAATGAATACTTGTGGGTCTCCTGCTTTTTAAAAATGTGTCAGAATGAGGTAAACAAGCCAACCTTTGGACTAAGAAAATGAGTTTCTGAATACTTCAATGATTTCTATTGTTACAAAAGAAGCGTTGCCAAGACTCTGGAGGTAAGAACTATGGAGGTGAGAACTTTGTATCAACACTTCTGGGAGAAAGAATCCATGAAGTAGGATCAGGAAAAATGACAGCAGCACAATTAAAACCCAGAGTTCTCAGAGAGAGAGAGACTCCATTTTTACGATCCTGATAAATGGTCTGGTCCTCAAGGAAAACAAAATAATCAAATTCTTAATTTTTATTGTCAGATATGGAAGAGATGCCAAGTGAGTACAGGATGTGCCCAAGAGCACACCTCTTGTACCTGCATGGCTTCCCTGAGTCATGCCCCAGCCTCCTCCAGGTTTTAGCAGGTGCTGCCCACAATGACCTCTGGTATGTGCTCCCTTCTTCTCAGCCCTCTGCCTGAACTGTTTCCCACAAACCAGATTCTTTCTCTGGTTCAAATTCTCTCCCAGCCTCTTATAGGAACTGTTCACTCAAAGGATAGACTCAGGAAGTACTGCGAAAGTGAGACTTTGTTAATGATCTGGCAAGAGCCAGTGCCTGGTGGACCAGCACACATAGGCTAGTTTACAACAAGTTATTTATTTCTTAACATTCAGGTCCTTCTCCCAGTTCTTCATTGGCTGAGTACTATGATGTTACAATCTCCCTGACATTTACTTCAGCTATTTTGACACCTAACATCTTGTTTGCTTAATTTTCAGGTGTATGTAACCTGCCTATTATGCTAGTTAGTTGTAAACATCTTAATCTGAAAATAAACAGATGCTTACTTCTCATAGGAACCAAAGGCATTCTCTATTCCTGGTGGTGTTCATGGCCAACTGGCATTGCTTGGTGACTGGAAACCAAACTGTTCACCCACTAATCCAAGGACACATGAAAGGCAGGTGAATGCAGATGGGCTCTGAGCATTTGGTTCCCCTTATCTGCTTCATCATCAGGACCACTCCGAGGATGGAGCTTATCACCGCCCATGCAGGTGCAGACACTGGAGGCTCCATAATTTACATAAAGTCACACAGTCTATGAATGGTGAACAGACCCAGGTATGTCTGAAGTCATCATCCCACTGCACCATGCTTCCCCACTGTCCAGTATCACTTTCTTTTTTTTTTTTTTTTTGACAGGCAGAGTGGACAGTGAGAGAGAGAGACAGAGAGAAAGGTCTTCCTTTTCCTTTGGTTCACCCCACAATGGCCGCTGTGGCCGGCGCACTGTGGCAGGCGCACCGCGCTGATCCGAAGGCAGGAGCCAGGTGCTTCTCCTGGTCTCCCACGTGGGTGCAGGGTACAAGCACTTGGGCCATCCTCCACTGCACTCCCTGGCCACAGCAGAGAGCTGGCCTGGAAGAGGGGCAACCGGGACAGAGTCCAGCACCCCGACCGGAACTAGAACCCAGGGTGCCGGCGCCGCAGGCAGAGGATTAGCCTATTGAGCTGTGGCACAGGCCCCAGTATCACTTTCATATCAAGAGTCAGTCACTCTCCTTCCCACCTCCAGTATTTACTCTCTAGAGGGTCAATTTTAAGAGAATTCACTTCCTTTGGAAGAAAAGTTCATGACATCTCCAGGGACCTGTAGACCCACAACTCTTGGCACAAGTTCATAGCTGTCAGAGACAATAAAAAGTTCATAGGCAGACAGACAGCTGGCAGAGAGGGTCTGAGAATGTGGAAGTGTGCAGCCAGAAGGAAAGACTAACACTGCCCTCTCCTAGGACCAGTAGCATCAGAACACCCCAAGCATAAACAGGAAGAGAAAGATTACCTCCCAACTGCATGCATACAATTATTGGAATACAAAACGCTGATGGTTTTGTCCCCATAAGGAAATGCTCAAGTTGTAACATGTTCATAGTTCAAGTTGCAGCATGTCTAAATTATTCTGTAGCCACTGCACTGTGGCTAGCCAATGTTACCCCCAAAGAGAGCCGTTTACTTCCATTAAAGATTTATCCAACCTCCTGGGGACTTCAGAAGATTGAAAAAAAGTACCATCAAGGTCATGCTGTTCTAGGCACTGTGCTGTGGAGTCAGCAGTCTCTGTGCCCCTTACCAACCCATCAACTAAACATCACTACATTGGCTAATTTCAGCATCTCAACCAAGAGAATGAGAGCCCACATTCCTGAGAGGTAAGCCCAAATGATGCTGATTTTCCGTAGTTTACAAATGTGGAAAATCTAATATCTGAAGCTCTATTGTTTGGCCCTGAACAGTTTTAACATGAAGTTCTTTTAAACTAAAGTAAAGCATCGTGAGTTAGAAGAGATGCAGATCACTGAGTTCTGGAGGTGAAAGCATTTTCTTTTTTTAAGATTTATTTATTTATTTGAAAGTTAGAGTTACACAGAGAGAGAAGGAGAGGCAGAGAGAGAGGTCTTCCATCATCTGGTTCACTCCCCATTGGCCACAACAGCCGGGAGCTGAGCCGTTCTGAAGCCAGGAGCCAGGAGCTTCCTCCGGGTCTCCCATGCGGGTACAGGGGCCCAAGGACTTGGGACATCTTCTACTGCTTTCCCAGGCCACAGCAGAGAGCTGGATTGTAAGTGGAGAAGCTGGGACTCCAACCGGCGCCCATATGGAATGCCGGAATGGCAGGCGGTGGCTTTACCTGCCACACCACAACGCCGGCCCCATGAAATCATTTTCAGGAGGAACCTGAAGCATTAAAGGCACTGGCTTGATAGAGGCTTCCCAATTAGAAAGGCCACTCACAGTTGCATGGCCCTCACATACTGCCATAGAATATCAACATATGTCTGGGGGAAACCATTTCACAGGAGTTCTAAGGACATATGGAGTGAGGCCATGGCATACGGCCTTCCCAGAAAGCCCAACCTTTTTTTCCACATGACAATGACCTTATATCTCCTGCAGCAAAACTCAACAGTGGCTGTGAATGCCTGCAAGTACCACCAGGCCCTGATGCAGGGCTCAGTGCACTTGTAATCTCATGAGAGTTCACAGTGGCTCAAAAAGGTAAGTCCTGGAATTAGATCAGCAAATCCAACTGTTGCTGAGGTAACACAGATGGGAAGTGACAGTGTCGCAATTTCAAAGGGAGCTGGGGATCCAGAGTGATCCTAAATCTCTCCTGGGTTCCACAAGGCACATGACCATATGGCCTCAGATCAGTGGGGTTGAGGATGAAGGTACTTTCTAATGACAAGGCCCTCAAGAGAAACTGACCTGTTTCCCAGGATCTCTGCAATGGAAACCTTACCCCAAGCCCTGAGAATTCTTATGTCCATGTTCAGCCCACCCTGGGCTTGCATATTCCGCATCACTTCTGTCTAATCTACGTAAGGAGATGCTCACCAGGCAGGCATGTGGCCTCCAGGGAGTCCAGAGGCTGCAGTAAGAGTTAAAGATCACAGAGAAACCATAATCCAACAGCAGTGAAAACCTTCAGGCTTATGTGACACATCACTGCCCACAGGCCCTACCCTGGCCTTGCACGTCCTCAGTCACGTCCACATCCTGTAAGAAGCTCAAAATAGGCATGGTCTTCCTCATTGCAAAGACAAGAAACTGGAGCTCAGAGCTGTAGAAATGACCTGCCAGGGGTAGTCACCTCTTGTGACTCATAATCAAGCATTCTTTTGAGTTCCTCTATAAAAGTGAAGTGTGGCCAGGATCCCAGATTCCCCACTGGGGATAATGTCTCCAGCAGCTCCCTGAGCACTGCTAGGGCTCCCCATAAAATGATTGCTGAAAGTTGGAGATTTATTGAGTATGGTGATGAATCCACTTCCTATGAGAGTGACTTATGGGGAGTAACTGTGGTGCCAGCAAGTGAGACAGGAGAAGCATGAAAACCCTGACAGAGGGAACATGTGCTGGTCAAAGGCAGTACACAGCCACAGTCAACTCATGAATGTCCAAATTAAGAACTGTCCTAGGGCCAGTGCTGTGGCACAGCAGATTAAGTTACCACTTGCAATGCCCACATTCCATATCCGAATGCTGATTTGAGTCCCTGTTGCTTTGCTTCTCAACCAGTTCTTTGTTAATGTGCCTGCCGAGCTCCTGGCTTTCACCTGGACAAGCCCCTGCTGTTGTGGCCATTTAGGGAGTGAACCAACAGATGAAAATTGTCTCTGTCTCTCCCTCTCTGTGTCACTCTGTCTTTCAAGTAAATAAAATAAATCTTTAAAAATACAGAGGAAAATTATCTTTAGAAAAGCTGTCCCCAGAAATGCAGGTTTCTGGACAGGCTTGACTGCAGCCTCTGGGGTAGGAGCTGGAGCTCCTGCTAGTGCCGCTGAGTCCAACAGGCCCAAAGGTACTTCTGTTAAGGATCACATGAGCCTGACCCACGTTCATCCTCAATGCTTCCTGGCCTCTGCAGAAACAGACACTGGCATCTGCTCACTTTGGCTGTCACACGTCCCAGCTCCCAGGCTGCAGGCCTTTCACAGGAGCCCTCCACCCTGCACCCATGGCAAGTGTATCTCCAGAGAAGTCCTGTTAAGTTATGCTATTGTCTAGAACTATAATTTTTATTGGAAACATGTCCCCTTAGAAAACTACAGAGAAGTCACATCTACATCTGAGTGCATCCCATTGTTGGATGGTCCTGGGGTCAACACTGGCCCCTCTCGTTCATTTCAATTGTATTGCAAGTGTATCTATGTCTCAGAAATACTCAAGGACAAGGTCTAACTCAACTTTTGAATTTCACTGAACCCTTTCTAAAGGACCTTTAATAGAGCAAGAAATTAGCAAAGATACATTATCCAAGTTCAATCCTAGACATCAGTAAGCATTACCCCCAAAATATATTAGTTTCCAAGGGCTGCCATTAACAAAAGACCACAAGCTGGGCGGCTTCACACAACAGAAAAGGGTTCTCTCACATGTCTGGATGTTGGCAATCTTACAGCAAGGGGCCAACAGGACCACAGCACTGAGACCTGTCAGATTTCTCCTTCATCTCCCAGCATCTGCAGCACCATCAACCTAGCCTCTCTTTTCAGTTGCCTCTGCTTTGCTTGTCTGTCTCTCTGTCTCTTCTTTTTCTGTGAGGCCACCAATACAACTCAGTTAAGGCCCTCCCTGCTCCACTGTCACCTCACCTTAACTTACATCCAAAATCCACCTCCAAAGACTAAAAGTGTACATGCATTTCAACAATTTTTGCACCAAAACAGACACCTTTTATTTTCATTTTCCCACAAGCTATTTTTAAATTTTATTGAAGTTATACAAGTTTTATATATTTTATATATATAGATTTAGGAACATAGTGATACTTCCCCTCCTATCCTCCCTCCCACCCAAGCTCCAAACATTCCTCCTCCTCCCTTTCAAATTCCCACTCTTAATTTTTACAAAGATCTATTTTCAGTTTACTTAATGATTGTAAGGTTAAGCCTACATTAAAAAAAGAGTTCAACAGATAATATGAAGGAAAAAAACTGTTCTTCAACAGAAGAGACAAGAGCTGTAAACAATCATCGAATCTCAAGATGTCTGTTTCAGTTCAATACATTACATTCCAGGTATACTATTAGTTGCATCAGATAAGAGAAAACGTATGATATCTGTCTTTTTGGGATTGGCTTATTTCACTAAGTATAATGGATTCCAGTTGTGAACATCTTGCTGCAAAAGGACAGGATTTCATTTTTTACACCTGAGTAGTACTCCATGGTGTATATATACCATAGTTTATTTATCCACTCAAGATTTGACGGACATCTGGGTTGGTTCCATATCTTTATTATTGTGACTTGTGCTGCAGTGAATATGGAGGTACAGATAAGACTTTCATATACTGATTTCTTCGGGTTTGGATAAATTCCCAAGAGTGGGATGGCTGGATCATATTGGTAGGTCTATGTTCAGATTTCTGAGGTATGTCCATATTGTTTTCCACAGTGGTTGCACAGTTTACATTCCCACCAGCAGTGGATCAGGGTACCTTTTCCCCACATGCTTGCCAGCATTTGTCATTTGATGATTTCTGTATGAGAGCCATTCTAACTGAAGTGAGGTGAAACCTCATTGTGATTTTTGATTTGCATTTTCCTTATGGCTAGTGATCTTGAGCATTTTTGCAAGTGTCTGTAGGCCATTTGAATTTCCACTCCTGAAAAATGCCTGTTCAAGTCCTTTGCCCATTTCTTAGATTCACTGGGTTCTAAGGGGAGAGGATCCCACCCCTTACTTTCCCAGGAGGTTTAGAACTGGTTCATATCTGATGTCCCTGCATAATCATGAGCAATGCCTTCTCTAGTTTGAATGAGAAGTGACACTCACTCTAATAACAAGTGATATAAGTATCCTGAGTATAGAAGTGCAGGGCAGAGAAGATACAGTCCTGAATAGAGGGCATTTAGATTAATGATTAAGATGCCCATGTCTTACATTTGAGTACCAGGTTTTATTCTGGACTCTCGCTCCTGACTCCAGCTTCCTGCTAATGCACAGGCAGTGGTGATGGCTCAATTAATTGGGTTCCCGCCACCTACATGTAAGACATGGATGGAGTTCTGAGCTCCCAGTTTCAGCCCCAACTGACCAAGAGTAAACCAATGAGTGGGAAGATGGGAGATTTCTTTTTATCTCCCAATTTTTTTAATTAAAGAAAAACAAAAAGAGTCCTGGATAGAGTCAGCTGCTATTTGAGACTCAAAAAACGTCAGGCCACAAGCAAAAAAAGTATGCACCATAGTGGCCAACATGCTCTAAATCTCCATGGAGGGCCTGGCCTGCATCATGGAGGGCCAAGCACTGTCCTTGGTGGGTAGTCAATAATTATCACTTGACCAAAACACAGCCACTGATTTCACATTCACTCTTTCACATCCCCTTCCTCATGGTACATATTGACCAATCTGCAGTCATCTTGCTCTCCTTGGAAGGTTTAACTGCCGAGAATCCAAACCACTTGTCCTCTGATTCCAACATCTTAGATAATTCGTTCCAATAAAAATGTTGCATCAATTTCATAATTTTATTGGATGAAGGCAAAGCTGAGCTGAATCCCTATTCTTGATGGACCATCAAAGTGATAGGAACTCTGGGTAGGAAATGGAGAGCTCTGGAAGGGAAGGTGACAACTTGAGATCAATCAGACTGACAAGACTGTCTCCAAGCCAGCACTTAATGCTGGCACTGGTGCCTTCCCCCACAGAGACTTGAGATACAGAGGTAGGATTTGCCTGGTGTCTTCAGGAGTAGCTGGAAAGCCCGGAGGCTTGCAAAGCAGCCCTCAGCCTTACACCTCTCCCATGAAAAGCAGAGCAAAGGGTTCAAACAGAACATAAGGACTCTGCTGTCATAAAGGGAAGACTATATAGGCCTCCTTTCTTCCCTGCCTTCTAAAAAAAGTCAAGATAAAATGCAGGATAAACATAATTCCTTTTCAGAATCAGGGGAAGGTTTAGTATTATTGAAATAGAAATTAAGATGTTATAAAAGTCAAATTATCCTGGCAAGAAGAGAGATTTATCGAAGAAAGCAAGTGCAACAGTGTCCTGAGCCCAGCACTACTGCAAATACCACAGTATGCTATCAGGAACAGCCATTTCATCTCTCTGGGAGTCCTAACACTGCATATGAAGTCAACTACAGAAAGCAGCACTGTTGACAGTATGTTCCCCAACATCCATACACAAATGGGAAATGCAGAACAGGTGATGGAGTAACTATTTCAAGGGGTTTATCTGAAACAGCCCCAAGAACACAATGGTGATACATATAGGACAGAGACCCCTCACTCTCATCACATGCTGGAGTGAGGCTAGAAAAGCAGGAGTGTGGTGCCATCTCCTGATCACTGCTGACATGTGAAAATAGGAAACAGGCTCAGAGCAGCTGGGTAATTCATCTAAGTACACACAGCCAGAAAGTAGAAAATTGACTGGAACTTTAAAGTAAGTTATCTAGTCTTTGGGATGCCAAGCTCTACTCCCAAAGGTGTCAGGGGCTTCCCCTATCAAAGCCTAGGTCTCAACTACAGCCATGCATTGTTCGAGACTGTAAAGTGAAACATGACTAAGGCTTGTTGTAACCACCATGAATCAATAGTTTCATTAAGAGAGTGAGCTAAAAATGGTCTATGCTACTAAGTTCATGAGGAATGAGATGGGAGGAAGAAAAAATATCTAGATAATGAGATCGAGAGCACCAGGGCGGGGGAGTGTGTGGCAGAGACTGGCCAATAGACAGATGGGGCAGGGAGTCGCAGCAACAGAAGCACCTGCCTATCGAAAAACTTGTCAGATTTTAGGAGCTTTAGGAGCAAGGAACTTTAGAAGCAAGGAGCTGAAACTAACAGACTTTGGGCTAAGGCACATCTATCAGCTGTTAAGAGTGGGAGCTTATTAGCTGTGTGACTTTAAATAAGTTGCTTAACTTCTCTGAGCCTTGGTTTCCTTATTTGTAAAATTGGGATACTAAAAATCCAGGCTTGGCCATGTCAGCCTGGGAGCTGGAAGAACATTTGTGGAGCCATAAGAAGATGAGACATTCTTTATTCAGCCAGTGTGGCAGCAGCAGCAGCAATAACAGCAACAGCACAACAAACAGTTAATTAGTTGTTTTTATAGGGGTTTTTCCACAATAGTGGCCACTAGCCAAGTAGTTGCCCAGGAGAAAATGTATCAGCCTTCTAGGCCCACTGACCAGCAAAATATGCATCCACTACTGAGCCTGTCCAGTTGCCATAGAAATGCAGATAAGAGAGCATGACAGAATGCAACTTAATACCATTGTTTAACCTGTTTACCTGGATTTTTTCGTGCTGTCCTCACATAAACCTTACCTCCTAAGATTATCCCAAACCCAGACCCTGCAAACGTTCCTTAGGAGCCTGGGGGGGGGGGGCAAGATACTGTGGATATTTGACAATAAGGCCATGTCAAATGGTGTTTACCACAAAGTAGGGGACACAGAGAGTGTTGAGAGTGACAGTGTAGGAGGCACAGAGAGCGATGCAAATGGCAGTGTAGTGCCAGAGAGCAACAGGGAGGCAGTATAGGAGCACAGAGAGTGATGGGGCTAATTTTACACAGGATGGTCATAGAGTTATGGGAACTCATGGATCCAAAGGGCCTGGTTCACAGTTATCCTCAACAGACAAGGCAGGAGGACTTGCACCTACTAAATTCAAGTGGGAAGAATTCAGCCTGATAAAATGCTAAGACTGCTATAGGTTTCCTTTTAGGTGCTCAGTTAGTTGTCACAGATCAGGGAGAACATATGATATTTGTCCCTTTGGGACTGGCTTATTTCACTCAGCATGATGTTTTCCAGATTCCTCCATTTTGTTGCAAATGACTAGATATCATTTTTTCCTGCTGAATAGTATTCTATAGAGTACATATCCCATAATTTTTTTATCCAGTTGACTGTTGATGGGCATTTAGGTTGATTCCAGGTCTTAACTATTGTGAGTAGAGCTGCAATAAACACTGAGGTACAGACAGCTCTTTTATGTCCTTGTCTAAATAAGGTTGGAGTTTGTGAACTCAAGAAGCTTCCATAGCCTTGGCAGCTCATGACAAGAGCCTCGGGTGATTACTGACGTCATAAATAAGAGTGTCAATTATTAAATCAACAATGAGAGTCACTGTGCATTTACTCCCCATGTAGAATCTCTGTCCTTAATGTGTTGTACTATGTGAATTAACAGTAAAACTAGCATTGAAACAGTACATTATACTTTGTGTGTCTGTGTGGGTGCAATCTGTTAATCTTTACTTAGTATATACTAGTTGATCTTCTGTATATAAAGATAATTAAAATGAATCTTGATGAAGAAAGGGATGGGAGAGGGAGTGGGAGATGGGATGGTTTGCAGGTGGGAGGGTGGTTATGGGGGGGGGGGACAGCTATAATCCAAAAGTTGTACTTTTGAAATTTATATTTATTAAATAAAAGTTTTAAAAAAGAGTAAGAGACAAAAGAAAATGCTAAGACTGCAATGAGGTTAAGTGGAAGCAGAAAGTGAGTATTAGGTCTTAATAGAGCGTTGAATTTGGGTATGCGCATAAATACCTCACGAAGATGAAGCACTCTGACAAACAGCACTGGCAAACATTGGAATCTCATGTCTTCAGCAATTTGCAGCAAACTTCCCTTCCCAAAGCAAGGCTCTTGGAAAAGGCAGTGGTTGGTTGACTCCATGGGAAGCTGATTTGAGGAAAGTCTGCCGCCACTCTGTGCCAGGTGGGTAGAAAGTGCTGGACCTGCTGTCAGTCAGAAGGAAACAAGGCTTACATCACATACAGTGACATCACCAGATCCACTTCCATGGCTAATGGAGCATGAGTCCCATTCAGTACAAGCTGGAAGACCTTCTGGAAAAAGAACCAAGGATAAAAACCTGCATCATCTGTTTGCACTGCCAGTTAGGAGTAAGTGAATCAAAAGAAATACAGTGAATGTTGTGAGCAAAGCACTAAACAAGTACATCAACAGCTGCATTTGTTGAGGACATAAAGTAAGCTAGATGTAGCTCTCAAGATAGCCACCAGCCCAGCTCACAGTCACTTCCTCCATAAATTCTAGTCCCTGTGCCCATTGCTGTCACCCACCCCCATCCCAGCCAGAATTATTTCTCTTGCCTTGGCATCTCACACCCTGCTCTAAAGCCAGTAACGTGAGATCCTTGAGAGTGGGGATGTATTAGGGTCCTATTTCTGACCTGCACAATGAGCACTGTAGCAGCAGTACCCAGCACTGTGAAAATGCATGTGCGAATGGAAACAGCAAGTCAACAGATCAACTTTCCTTTCCTGTAGTTTCTGCAAAGCATTGGGCGCTTGCCTCAGTTTCCCCCAGGGCAATAGGATACATAGAACCCACAACTTCTGAAAATATATACGATAATAGTAACAAATATTTATAAGGGCTTACTACATTTCAGATATTGTGCTCTTTGAGCAACATTTTTCCATTGATTCTAAATTCTATGACTTAGATATATATATCATATATATAATATATAATAATTTATATATATATAAATTCTATGACTTAGATAGATATATATCACCATGGTGCAGATGAGGAAACTGAGGCTTAAAGAGATGGAGTCCCTCACCCAAAATCACCGAGGTATAAACTAACAGAGGTGGATTTTCAACCCCTCAGTGTCTAACCTCAGAAGCCAAACATTCCATGGAGTGGTTCAAAGCCATGAGGAGGCAGAGGGTCAAGGTTGGCCTGAGAGTGTAGAGCATCCACTCTGCTTAGAATCTGGCCATGGCCGGTGCTGTGGCTCACTTGGCTAATCCTCCTCCTGCAGCGCCAGCACCCCAGGTTCTAGTCCCAGTTGGGGTGCCGGATTCTGTCTCGGTTGCTCCTCTTCCAGTCCAGCTCTCGGCTGTGGACCAGGAAGGCAGTGGAGGATGGCCCAAGTGTTTGGGCCCTGCACCTGCATGGGAGACCAGGAGGAAGCACCTGGCTCCTGGCTTTGGATCACCGCAGCACGCCTGCGGCAGCGTGCTGGCCATTTAGGGGGTGAACCAACGGAAGGAAGACCTTTCTCGCTCGTTCGCTCTCTCTCTCTCTCTCACTAACTCTGCCTGTCAAAAAAAAAAAAAAAAAGAATCTGGCCATGGACACACTGTCAGGCCTGGGTCTTCTGTACAGGAACTCAGAGCTCTTTGCCAGAAAATTATTTCCAATCCTCCCCTCCTCGCCATTCAAAGATGATTGGAGGAAATCTGAGCCACTTTAAGAATTAAAGGGGGAATAGTTGATAGATGGGAATACATGGCGTCTGTGACGACATCCAACCATTGACTTATGAGTAAGTGACAGCTCTCTAGAAGCAAAAACACTTCTCAATTTTGAATTGTGCTCGGGATCCTCATAAAGTAATTTCATAACAACTAAATAGCATATTGCCTATTAATATGGGATATGTTAATCCAAAAGCGTCATCATGGTCATCATAATCGTCATCATCACAGAATCTGCTCACTTCTGTATGGCGCTGTAGGATCCCAAACATTTGTACATACCCTGGCTCACTTGCTGCCATTGCCAACAGAAGGGAGGCAGGTGACACCTCTGTTCCAAGCCCACAGCTAAACTCATACTCAGTGGAAATGCTGAAAACTTTTCATATAAGATAAGGAAAAGCACAAGGATGTTTGCTCTTGCCATTTCTATTTAACATAATTCTGAAAGTTCTATGTAGAGTATTCAGGCAAGAAAATATATATAAAAGACTTTCAGATTGGAATGGAAAAAGTACAATTATCTCTAGGCAGGTAGCATGATCTTATGTATATAGAAAAACCTTAAGACTCCACCAAATAAATTATTAACAAATGAATTGTAAACTTGCAAGACACAAAATCAACACACAAAAATCAGCAATATTATATACACTAACAATTACCATTTCAATAAACAAATAAAAATAAAATCACTTTTACAGTAGTATCAAAATAATTACAATATTCCTCAAATATCCATGGAGAATTGGTTTCAAGACACCCTGCACTTGACAAAATCCATGGATATTCAAGCTCCTTATATAAAATTAGGTAGGATCTGCATATAACCAACACATATTCTTCCTTATCTTTCCAGTCATTTTGGGCTTACCTATAACATATTATACAATATAAATATCATAAATATTTTTATACTGTGTTGTTCAGGGAATTATAACAAGAAAAAGGTCTGTACATGTTCAGCACAGATACATGGTTTCCCAAGTAATTTCAATCTGTGATTGGCTGAATCTTTGGATGTAGAACTTGTATATCCTGAGGGCTGACTGTACTTAAGAATAAACTTAATCAAACAAAATGAGATACCTATACACTTAAAATTATGAAACCTTGATGAAAAATAAAAAGCAGACACAAATAAATTGAAAAATCCCTCATGTTCACGGACTGAGAGAATTAACATTGCTGAAATGTCCATACTACCAAAATGATCTATAGATTCAATTCAATCCCTACTAAAAATCCAATTCCATTTTTTACAGAATTTTTTAAACATTTCTTTATTTATTTGAAAGTCAGTTACACAGAGAGAGAAGGAGAGGCAGAGAGAGAGAAAGAGAGAGAGAGGTCTTCCATCTGCTGGTTCACTCCCCAGTTGGCCACAATGGCTGGAGCTGCGTGGAATTGAAGCCAGGAGCCAGGATACAGGAGCTTCTTCTAGGTCTCCCACGCAGATGCAGGGATCCAAAGACTTGGGCCATCTTCTACTGCTTTCCCAGGCCATAGCAGAGAGCTGGATCGGAAGTGGAGCAGCCTGGTCTTGAACCAGTGCCCATATGGGATGCTGGCACTGCAAGTGGCAGCTTTACCCGTTATACCACAGCACCAGCCCAGAAATTATTTTTTTTAAAAAAACCTATTTATACGGAATAAAAGAAATCTTGAGCAAGAACAAAGTTGGAGGCATTAGACCACATAATTTTAAAATATGTTACAAATCTTTTGTAATCAAAACAGCTGGATACTACCATAAAAAAAAACATATGGACTAATAGAATCAAGAACCCAGAAATAAATCCATGCATTTGCAGTGAATTGATTTTTGACAAAGAAGTTGAGAAAATACAATAAGGAAACTAGTGTTTTCCATAAATGGTATTAAAAAATCTGTATGCTGACATGCACAAGATTGAAACTGGCTCCTTATCTTAGGTCATGTAGAAAAATCAACTAAATATGTATTAAGTATTCAATATAAGATCTGTAACTGTAAAGCTTCTTAGAAAACACAAAGGTAGTGACATTTAGCCCAGCAGTTAAGACACAGGTTAAGATACCTGTGCGTCATATCAGATTACCTGCGTTCATACCCTGGCTCCAGCTTACAATTCCAGCTTTCTGATAATGCACACCTTGGAGGAGCAGGTGAATGTTCCTGTACTTGGATCCATTCCACCCGCATGGAAAAGCCAGATTGAGTTCCTAGATGCTGGCTTTGGCCTGGGCTATTGTGAACATTTGAAGAGTGACCCAGTTGATAGGAGCTTTCTATCACTGTCTCTCTCTGTCTGCTTCACACACAAAAAATGTAAAAATAAGTAAAAATGTTCTTTTTAAAATTTTAAGTTTTACCAAACAGAAAGTCAAGGATTATACAATGTTATTCATTTGTGAAGACTAAATGTTTTCAAAGGTGATTTTATAGAATTTAAAAGTATAATTGCGATTACCAGAGGCTGAGGAGGAAAAGTGATGGGATGGGGAAAGGTTGGTTAATGGGTACTCAGTTATAGTTAGAAAGGAATTCTGGGGCTCCATTGCACTGTGTGTGTGTGTGTGTGTGTGTGTATAAATGCTAATGTTATAAAAAGAAAAACGTAGAAGACAGAATTTTCAATGTTTTAACCATAAAGAAATGTTAAATTTTTGAGAAGATAGACTCTGATAGGACCTTTTGTTACTTATTCACATGAATTTCATAAATACAACATTAGGAACATACTAATTTTTCCCACCATATTTGCCCTTCCAGCCCTCCTCCTACCATCTCTCCCATTCCCCTTCCTGTTTTTTACCAAGATCCATTTTTATTTAACTTTATATACAGAGGATTAATTCTATTCTAGGTACTGAGTTTAATGCTTTGTATGAGAGAGAAAAAGAAAAAGAAGAAAAGAAAAGAAAAAATTGTTCCTCAACAGTCCAGACGAGGGCTGTTCAAAGTTATTGCATCTTAAAGGTAATTGCACCTTTCTTTTCTTCTCTCTCCTTTCTCTTCCCTCCTCTTTCCCTTTTAGTAACTTAATTATCTTTAAAGAAAACCCCAAGAATAATACATCTTTTGTGGGTTCTTAAACATACATAACTATAACTTAAGAGATATAAGAATATTCTCCACTTAATACACTAAAAGGAAATGATTCCTTGGGGACAAGTTTTATTATTAAGTCTGAGGACAGAGGTCCTGCATGGTAAGTAATGCACAGTGACTCTTGTTGTTTATTTAACAACTAACATTCATATGTGTGATGTCAGTGATCACCTGAGGATCTTGATATGAGTTGCCTAGGCTATGGAAGCATTTTGTATCCACAACTCAGCAAGGCCATAAGCAAAATGGAAGTTCTCTCCTCCCTTCAGAGAAAAGTACATACTTCTTTGGCCGCTTCTTTCCACTGGGATCTCACCCACAGAGATCCTTCATGTAGAACATTTTTTTGCCATAGTGTTCTGGCTTTCCATGCCTGAAATACTTCCCTGGGCTTTTAAGGCAGACCAGAATGCTAAGGGGCTGATTCTAAGGTCAGAGTGCTACTTAAGGTGATTGTGATTCTGTGAATCTGCAGTATGGACTGCTTCTCATGTTGGAGTAGTCACTCCTTTTTAATTCTGTCTATTATTATTACCAAACACTTGATCATACCTATATGATCACTTTAACACTTAATTCTATCCATATGATCCCTTAACACTTGAAATATAATTTTTACCTCCCAGCTTAAGGGAGTTTGGGGTCCATGGCAAGTTTTTAAACTGTACCTTTGAAGTAAATCTATAGGAATGTGTGCAGAACTATACTGCTTTACAGTTAAAGACTTCATACATCTCACAATTACAAATTTAAGAACAAGGTGATTCCTCCTACTGTGCCTGTTCTTTCTGGAGCATGATGTTCAATCTCATGTGTTTGCATATATTCTGAGTATTCCTGAGTTGTTGATTATCACTTTCATTCCATTGTGGTCAGAGAAGATGCATCGTATGATTTTTTTTTTAATTGTTGAGACTTGCTTTATGGCCTAGCATGTGGTCAATCACAGAGAAAGTGTATTCTATGACTGTAGGATGGAAAGCTCTGTAGATATCTGTTAGGTCCATATGGTCTTTAGTAGCAATTATCTCTGTAGTTTCTTTGCTGATTTTCTGTCTGGTTGATCTGTCCATTGCTGAAAGTGGGGTATTAAAGTCCCCCATTACTACTGTATTTGAGTCTATGTCTCCTTTTAAGTCCATTAACATTTCTTTTAAATAGCTAGGTGCTCTGTAATTAGGTGCATATACATTTATAATAGTCACATCTTCCTGTTGAATTGATCCATTAATCATACATAGTGCCCTTCTTTGTATCGTTTAACAGTTTTTATGTTGAAGTCTATTTTGTCTGATGTTAGGATGGCAACTCCAGCTCTTTTCTGGTTTCTGTTATCATGGAATAACTTTTCCCATCCTTTCACTTTCAGTCTGTGAGTATCCTTGTTGGGGAGATGTGTTTCTTGTAGACAGCAAATAGATAGGTTTTCTTTTTTTAAATCCAGCCAGCCAGTCTGTGTCTTTCAAGTGGAGAGTTGAGGCCATTTACATTCAGGGTGACTAGTGTTAATTAATGACTTTGCCCTATCAGTTTTCCATTAATGTATCTATTTTTATTTTGAATTTCCTTTGTATTTTATCTGGGAGATTTTCTGCCTTCACTTTCTTTATAGTGATGACCACGTTTCTGTGTTTTTGTTGAGCATCTTTAGTAGCGCTAGACTGGTAGTGACAAATTCTTTCAATTTCTGTTTGTTATGAAAGGTCTTTATTTCACCTTCACTTATAAATAAGAGCTTTTCAGAGTACTATATTTTTTTTCTCTTAAGGCTTGGAATACATCTGGCCATTATTTCCTAGTCTATAGGGTTTCTGATGAGAAGTTCATTGTAAGTCTAATTGGAGATCCTCTGAAAGTAATATGGCATTTTTTCATATGCATTTTAGAATCTTTTCTTTATGTTTCACTGTGGAGAGTTTGACTACAATGTGTCGTAGTTAAGATCTTTCCTGGTCATTTGTATTGGGAGTTATATGTGTTTCCTGTACTTGAATGCTCCTTTCTTTCTCCAAATTAGGGACATTTTCTGTTATTATTTCACTGGAAAGGCCTTCTAATCTATCTTTCCACACCTTTGGAGACTCCTAAGACCCCCCATGTTGGATCATTTGACAATATCTGATAGATCTCCAACAGTGTTTTTTAGTTTTCTAATTTCTTCTTGTTGTTGTTGGTCTGACTGTAAATTTCCAGAGATTTGTCTTCTAGCTTGAATATTCTTTCTTCTGCCTCATTTAGTCTGTTGTTAAGACTTCCACTGCATTTTTATTTGATCCATTGAATTCTTCATTTCTAGTATTTCATTTTGATTTCTCTTTAATATCTCAATTTCATGGGGATATTTTTCATTCATATCATACGTAGTTCTTTAGTTCGTGAATTTGCTTCTGATTGCTTCTAAGTAATCCGATAATTAGTTTTCTGAATTCCATTTCTGGCATTCCCTCAATAGCTTATTTTTAAAATTTTTTCCTTTTTTTGGCACTTGTATAGTTTTTTTATTGTCTGGTGGTTTTTATCTTTGGCCTGTGTCTCTGTGGCTTAGTGGGACATCTGTGCTTTCAGTGAATACCAAGAGGGGTGTGTGTGTGTGTGTGTGTGGCCAGGATGCTGTGTTCAGTTTTCCAGGGTGGGGTGAGTATCCAAAGTAAGATCCCCATTGAGCTTTATAGCTCTCCTCTGGATAACTGGATGGGAAGGAATGGTCACCTCAGTTGGTGCAACCCATCCTTCTCTTCACAGCTGCAGGATGCCCTGGTGTTAGTAACTGGTGTGCTCAGCACTCACCCACACTGCTTAATAAACCGCCAATTTGATCTATAGAGCCTCTCCTGTGAGCACGGCTCCTTCTGCTATGAGCTGCCATAGGTAACCAAGGAGCTGGGGGGTGGGGTGCAGAGAAACACTCTGTAGTTGCCCAGGGCTTAGCCACACTCTGTCTCCTCTTATGCAGTCACTGTTTTCCTAGTCCCAGGGCTCTCCGGGTTATGGATTGTCAGTGGGGCCACTCCACCCCACTAGCCGTCCTGTCTATAACAAAACTAAGGTGTTCCCTGAGCCATTGTCTGTGTGTGCTCCTCCAAGCCAGCTTCCATGGGAAGAGGTGGGGTTTTTCCCTCTGGTTAAGTCTGTGGATCACAGGCATAATGAGCAGCTGAGAACCCGCCCACTTCAGCCCAGCTGACTTCTCAATGGTGCTGAGCTTATAGAGGAGTACCCTAGGCAGGGCTTCCCCTTCTTAGGAGTAGCTCCCCCTCCCCTCCCGTTGCCAGGCAACCTGTGAGCTACAGTTTGCCTGGAGAGGGAAGGAATTCCTCTGAATTGTTTGGCCCTGGCTGTCTGGCTAGGGAGCACCCCTTGTTATTGCTGGGCACGCCCATGGGAGGTGGGGGTGGGAGCTACCCGCTTGTGTCCCAAA
Source organism: Oryctolagus cuniculus (assembly GCF_051225735.1). Lineage (NCBI taxonomy): Eukaryota > Metazoa > Chordata > Mammalia > Lagomorpha > Leporidae > Oryctolagus > Oryctolagus cuniculus. The sequence goes on from NC_142888.1 coordinate 53,032,717, forward strand.
AAAAGAAATGGCGTGAGCTTTCCCCTGGCTGGCTGTAGGTCTCCGCTGTAGTGGAGGGGGAGATGGAAGTGAGACCTGCCCTCCCTCTTACCCCCTCTGCTGTCTTAGGGGGCATGCGTGGAACTTTAAAAGCAGTTCACCAAGCTCTGCTTCCCACTATATCAACAGTCCCATAGTCCTGTGGATTCCCCCTTCACCTGGATTGCCAGGGCAGGTGTCTGCCTCCCTGGGTCCACGCTTTTTGTTGTTTTTTGTTGTTGTTGTTGAGTATTTGCTTTTTCTGCGTGGATCTAGATAATTTCTATTGTTTTCGCTGGGGTACTCCATGGCTCTAACCTAGGAGTGTACTTTTTCCCCTTTCTAGGTATTAATTTCAACATGAGTTGGACCATCCTGTTGCTATTCCACCATCTTGGCTCCCCTGAAATACAATTTCTTAATAAATAAGGAGAAAAACTCCAACTCCCTAATAATGCACCTGGAAAAGCAGAAGATGGCCCCCTGATAGGACCTTAAACAGTGTATGCATGGATCAAAACATCACATGATACCCCCACAAATATGTACAATTTTTTGTCTGTTAAATGTATTGTGGCATAATTCACATTCCATGAAGATTTTTAGTGAATTTACAAAGCTGTGGAAACATTACCACAATATAACAATAGAACATTCCCATCAAACAAAAAAGAAACTCCATACTCAATTGCAGTTGCTTCCTTCCTTCTCCTTTCCAACCAGCTCCTAGATTTTTGTTTAAGACAGAGGTCTACAACTAGAGTAATTCTCTTGATCAACTTTGAGGCTATGGTTGTCTTCCTACAATTTTTAAAAAACTGCCTACAATATGACTCCTTGTTCCATCAGGCCCAATTCTACAGAAACCAAACTTATCCAGGTTCAGAGACCTACAGAGGACTTGAAGTTAGCCAGATGTCATACCCTTGCTATGCTTGTATATTACTGTGCTAGGCCAATCTTCTCTTACATATTTTCTAAGTATATTTTGAATAAGGTGGTCCATGAACTCCTGAATGAATATTTGGTGTTATTTACTTCAGTGGTGCAGGAGGTTAAGTTGTTGCTTGGGATGCCTGGATCCCATATCCAAGTGCTGGTTCAATAACTGACTACTCCACTTCTGATCCAGCTCCCCGCTAATGTACCTGAGAAGCAGCAGATGATGACTCAAGTGCTTTGTTCTTGGTTCCTGGTTTGGCCTGGCCTAACCATAGCTATTGTGGGCATTTGGGAAGTGAAGCAGCAAACAGAAGATCTATCTCTGCCCATGCCCTTCACTCTACTTTTCAGATAAATATTTTTTAAATTAAAATTAGAATTATTGTGTGGACCCATAATCCCTTTTCTGGCAATCAAAATCAAGATATCAGAGATTTCTGTGTTCTTTTGTTCATTGCAGTATTATTCACCATATCTATGATATGAAAACAACCTAAGTGTCCATCATCATATGAAGAAAATATCACATACACATAAATGGAACATTATTTAGCCTTAAAAAGTAAGGGAATCTTAACATTTACAACAATATGGATTGACTGGAAGACATTATGCTAAGAAAAATATTAGTCACAGAAGGACAAATACAGCATGATTCTTCCTATATGAGACTCGTAAAATAGACAAAAGTATAGAAGCATACAACAGAATGGTGGTTACTAGAGCATGGAAGGAGGAGAATATGGGCAACTGTTGTTTAATGAGGATAAAGTTACAGTTATGAAATCTGAGTAAGTTCCAAAGACCCACTGTACAACACAGTACATATAATTAACAATGAGATATTATGTGTTTAAAAATGTGTTAAGAGGACAGAAACCATATTAAAAGTGTTCTAACTACAAAATGGGGGACACAAAGAACCGTTTTGATGTGATGGATATGTTCATGACCTTTATCATGGTGATGATAATATGAGAACATGCATATGTCCAAACTCATTAAATTGTATACATTAATTATGTATATTTTATATCAATTAAACCTCAATAAAACTTGAAAGCAAAGATTCATTTGCTTTATTTGAAAGTCAGAGTTACAGAGAGAGAAGGAGAGAGAGACAGAGAGTGAGAGAGATCTTCCATCCTCTAGTTCACTCCCCAAATGCCCACAGTGGCCAGAGCTGGGCCAGGCAAAAGCCAGAAACCAGAAATCAGGAGCTTCATCTGGGTCTCCCATGTGGATTCAAGGGCCCAAGAACCGAGCCATCTGCTGCTGCTTTCCCAGGCACATTGACAGGAAGCTGGATCGGAAATGGAGCAGCCAGGATTTGAAACAGCACCCATATGGAATGCCAGTACTGCAGGAGATAGTTTAACCCACTATGCCAGAGTGCTGGCTTCAACAAATAAATTAATTAAAAATAATACATAATAAAAATGAAGATACAATGTATCAAATGAATGAAATGCAGGCAAGAAAGTAACTAGCATAAAATTATTAAAATAAATGCCTTTATTAGAAAAGGAAAAAATAAGTCAAATTAACTTACTTCAGTTTTTACCTTATAAAACTGTATTTTAAAAAGCAAATTAAGTAAATAGCCTAAACATAGGATGCTAACAAATATGGTCAATAAATTCTTTAGAAAGGTGCAAAAGCAATCCAATGAAGAACAGCTTGTCTTTTTTAGAAATCTTGCTGGAAAATACATATTCATATATTTGGGGTCAGCGCTGTGGTATAGTATATTAAGTATCTGCCTGTGGTGCCAGCACCCCGTATGGGTGCTAGTTCAAGTCCTGGCTGCTCTACTTCCATACTTCCAATACAGCTCCCTGATGATAGCCTGAGAAAGCAGTAGAAGATGGTCCATGTGTTTGGCTCCCTGCACCCGCATAGGAGACCCAGAAGAAGCTCCTGGCTACTGGATTTGGATTGGCCCAGCTCTGGCCATTATGCCATCTGGGGCGTGAACCAGGGGATGGAGGACCTCTCTGCCTATTCTTCTCTCTGTAACTCTGTCTCTCAAGTAAATAACTAAATCTTTTTTTAAGAATACATAATCATATATTTAAAAAAATAAGTTCCATACCATACATCACATACTAAAACTAAAACTAACTCCTGAAAAGTGATCTCTGTTAAATATAAGAGTGGGAATAAGAGAGGGAGGAGATGTACAGTTTGGGACATGCTCAAGCTGACTGGCCCCAAATGGTAGAGTTAGAAATGTGCCAGGGGATTCCAATTCAATCCCATAAAGGTGGCATGTACCAATGCCATCTCACTAGTCCAAGGAATCAATTTCAGTTCACAATTGATCATAATGATAGGTCTAAGAGTCAAAGGGAGCACATAAACAAGACTAGTATCTGCTAATACTAACTGATAGAATAAAAAAGGGAGAGAACGATCCAACATGGGAAGCGGGATACACAGCAGACTCATAGAATGGCAGATGTCCTAAACAGCACTCTGGCCTCAGAATTAGCCCTTAAGGCATTTGGAGCTGGCTGAAAAGCCCATGAGAGTATTTTAGGCATGGAAAGCCAAGACACTCTGGCAAAAAAAAAAAAAAAAAAAAAAAAAAAAAAAAAAAAAAAAAAAAAAAAAAAAAAAAACCAAACCTAAATGAAAGAAAGATCTCTGCGAGTGAGATCCCAGTGGAAAGAACAGGCCATCAAAGAAGGAGGTACATTTCTTTGAAGGGAGGACTGAACCTCCACTTTGACTATGACCTTGTCTAAATTAGATTGGAGTCAGCGAACTCAAAAGGCTTCCATAGCCTTGGCAACTCATGACAAGAGCCTAGGGTGATTACTGATGCCATAAACAAGACTGACAATTTGTTAAGTCAACAACAGGAGTCACTGTTCACTTACTCCTCATGTAGGATCTCTGTCCTTAATGTGTTGTTCAATGTGAATTAATGCTATAACTAGTACTCAAACAGTATTTTACACTTTATGTTCTGTGTGGGTGTAAACTGTTGAAATCTTTACTTAATATATACTAAATCTATTCTGTATATAAAGATAATTGAAAATGAATCTTGATGTGAATGGAATGGGAGAGGGAGCGGGAGTTGGGAGGGTTGCGGGCAGGAGGGAAGTTATGGGGGGGAAAAAGCCATTGTAATCCATAAGCTGTACTTTGGATATTTATATTTGCTAAATAAAAGTTTAAAAAAACTAACTAAAATGGAACGTTGATCTCAAGGAAACACACTACACATGGTAAAATATCCAGATTATCCACAGTAAATATTATAAAATTATATTATATTATATATATTATAAAATTATCCACAGTAAATATTTGCAAACTTGGGTTATACAGAAATTCCATACTTTTGGCACCAAAATCAAAAACTGTGAAGAAAAATTTGACACATTATCTAAATTACAACCTTCTGTTCTTTAAAAGATACTACTAAGAAAATGAAAAACAAACCACAGATTGGAAGAAATTTTTATCAAACCATATATATGAAAGGCGTTTTTATTTGTCACATGTATAGAATACATGAAATTTAATAATAAGAAAGTGATTTAATAGAGGCATACCTTCATTAACAGATATTTCACCAAAGAAGTATATGAATGACTCAACCAATGAAATTAATTAAAAACAAGAAATAAAACTAATGAATGAAGTAATAAATGAAGTAATAAAACTCTATTCACAAACGACCTAATGGAATTCCCGACAAATCTACAAAAATATTAGAACTAAGGGAGTTTAGCAATATCACAGAATAAAAGATTAAAATACAAAGATGAATCCTGCTACTATTTACTATCTATGAGAAATTGGAAGTTGAAAATAAATATTTTACAAAGGCATTAAAAACATGGAATGTTTAGCAATAAATGTATTCCCAGGAGGTCTCCCATCCAAGTACTAACCAGGCCTGACCCTGCTTGGCTCCCGAGATCAGACGAGATCAGGCGTGTTCAGGGTGGTATGGCCGTAGACTGTTTAGGAATAAATATAACAAAATATGTGCACAATTATATGCTGAAAACTATAAAACTTTGTTGAAAATTTCAAAGAATCAAAAGAACTTGAAATAAGTGGACCTATATGATATGTTTATGATTTGGAAGACTCTTATGAAAATATTAATTCTCGGGCTGGCACCATGACTTAGTAGGTAAAAGCCACCACCTGCAATGCCGGCATCCCATATGGGCACAGGTTTGAGTCCCAGCTGCTCCTCTTCTGATCTAGCTCTCTGCTATGGCCTGGGAAAGCAGTAGAAGATGGCCCAAGTCTTGGGCCCCTAAACCCAAGTGGGAGACCTGGAAGAAGTCCTGGCTCCTGGCATCAGATCAGTCCAGCTCTGGCCGTTGTGGCCATTGAGAGGAGAACCAGCGGATGGCAGACCTCTCTCTCTCTCTCTCTCTGCCTCTGCTTCTCTGTAACTCTGCCTTTCAAATAAATAAATAAATCTTTATAAAAAGAAAATATTAGTTCTCCCAAAATTGATATGTAGATTTATCACAATGTCAATTAAAATACTGACAGGAGGTAGGTACCATTGAAATAATTTATAAGCTCATCTTTAAGGTTATATAGCAATGAAAGAAACCAGAATAAACAAATGTTTTTCAAAAAAAATAAAGTTGGTGAATTCACATGATTTGATTCCAAGACTTACAGTAAAAGTACAGAAAAGATCAACAAAACTACAAATTGGATTATAAAAATATAAACCACAAAATTTCAGTTAGAGAGGAGTAAGTTTGGTGATCTATTGCTCAGCATATTGACCACAGTTCATAACATGTCACATATTTCAACATTACAAAAAGAATAAAGTTTAAATGTCCTCTCCACAAAAAAAGTAAATATGTGATATGATGGATTATTTTTTCTGGTATAATCATTTCATATTATATACATATATCAAAGCATCACGCTGTACCCCATAAGTAAATTATTTGCCAATTTATTAAATTACAAAGTAAAAAATAACTGAAAAACCTGTAAGAAATGAAAATATAGTCTAAAAATCAAGGAAACAAATGAAAGAAAAAACATTTTTTCTTAAATGAATAAATTACAGTGTGTTCAAGGGACAATGTATCTATGTAAAAATTAAATACAAGTATTTAAGAAAATAAACAAATAACAAGGTAAATAAATGTGACAAAAAGAAGAAATAGGTAGCACATGGGAAGAGGGATAGTGTTGTGGTGCAGCTGGTTAAACTGCCACCACTTGCAATGTTGGTATTATATATGAGACCCAGTTTGAGTTCTGACTGATCCACTTCCGATCTGGCATCCTTGCTGATGTGCCTGGGAAAGCAGCAGAAGATGGCTCAAGTGCTTGGACCCCTGCACCCACAGGGTTGCCCTGGATGGAGTTCTGGACTCCTGGCTTTAGCCTGGCCCACTGCCAGCTGTTGCAGCAATCTGGGGAATGAACCAATCTCTCTCCCTGTCTCCCTGTCTCCCTGTCTCCCTGTCTCCTTCTCCCTCTCCCTCTCTGTAACTTTGCTTTCAAATAAATAAATGAATCTTTTTTTAAAGAAGACAGGTAAAAAAGAAAATATATTTTATTCCTGAAGATGCAAAAGAAGTGTATATTTGGAACTATAAGAAAACTTTCCAGATGTAGAAAATGACCTAAATCTATACATTGAAAAACTTACCAGATACCTGAGAATCTTGAGCCAAAATCACCAACTCCAAGGGACGTCCTCCAAAGATAAAGATAAAATTCTCAAGTCTGACAAGAAAAAGAAATAAGTAACAAAAGAAAAATAATTAAACTGGGATTAGAGGTTTTTTAAATCAACATACAAAGAAAGGCAACAGTGGGACAATAATTGAAAATAGTTTTAGAAAGTATGAACCAAGAATTTTATATTCAGCAGAGCCATCCTCTTTTTTTAAGGTCACAAGCTATGTTCTTTCATTTATTTAACTAATTCAGTGTGATAAAATTCTAGAGATGAGAACACACTGGTACTAGGTATTAGGGGCAGTGGGGAAGAAGGGTACAGGTGTGACCTATGTCTACTCATTTGGAAGATCTATTATTTCTTTGTCATTGTTATAGTGAGATGGTTTGGTGAATGTACTCGTGTGATAATGTGACATAGAACTATATGCACACATTATATCAATACCAGTATTTTAGCTTTTAAAAAAAGATTTATTTATTTATTTGAAAGTCAGTTACACAGAGAGAGAAGGAGAGGCAGAGAGAGAGATCTTCCATCTGCTGGTTCACTCCCCAAATGGCCACAACAGCCAGAGTTGTGCTGAGCCAGGAGCCAAGAGCTTCTTCTAGGTCTCCCATGTGAGTGCAGGGACCCAAGGACTTGGACCATCTTCTACTGATTTCCCAGGCCATAGCAGAGAGCTGGATCAGAAACGGAGCATCTGAGACTTGAACCGGCACCCATATGGGATGCCAGCACTGCAGGCTTTACCTGCTACACCACAGCACTGGCCCTTTTAGCTTTGATATTGTACTATGGTACTGTAAGAGGTAACCACTAGGGCAAATCAGGGACAGTACATGAGACAGGGAAGAGTGCCTACTTACAAAAGATCTGAGAAGACTCCAAGTTTCCTTTTTTTTTACAGGCAGAGTGGACAGTGAGAGAGAGAGACAGAGAGAAAGGTCTCCTTTGCCGTTGGTTCATCCTCCAATGGCTGCTGCGGCCGGCGCACTGCGCTGATCCGAAGCCAGGAGCCAGGTGCTTATCCTGGTCTCTCATGGGGTGCAGGGCCCAAGCACTTGGGCCATCCTCCACTGCCTTCCCGGGCCACAGCAGAGAGCTGGCCTGGAAGAGGGGCAACCGGGACAGAATCTGGCCCCCCGACCGGGACTAGAACCTGGTGTGCCAGCGCCGCAAGGCGAAGGATTAGCCTAGTGAGCCGCGGCACCGGCCTGCAAGTTTTCTTTAGGCTTAGTGAAAGCTGAAAATAAAGGTTGAGGCAGAGCGGTAAATACTCTGGCTAAGATTTGATGCCCCCTGTATAAAGCCAACCTGCAAAAACTGGGAAAAGTATTTTGTTCTTATTTTTCTTCCTTCTATCTCCTACTCTTCTACTCCTAATTAAACACTTAAAATAAACAAACCTCAAATATTATATTTTGTAAATGAATACTGATAAGTTGTAGAAAAGCTATTGACTTTAGGATTAACATTGATATCCAATCTTCTTAATTCTTTCTAGAGCTTACTATTTTAAAATTTTTTATTTATATAAGGTGAACAAATTTCATGTATTTCATTATACAAATTTAGGAGTATAGTGATATAGCGATACTTCCCACCCTACCCTCACTCCCGCCCATACTCCCACCCTCCCTCCTCCTTTCTTTCTTTTAATTTTTACAATGACATGCTTTCAGTTTATTTTATAGTCATAAGCTTAACTCTCCACTAAGTATTCAACAAATAGTAAGAAGAAAAAAAAATGGAAACATTGTTCTTAAACAGTAGAGAAAAGTGCTATAAACAATAATCAAATCACAAAATGTCGATTTCGCTCATATACATTACTTTTTTGTTCTCTGCTAGTTACCACAGATGAGGAAAAACAGATGATATTTGTCTTTTGGGGACTGCCTTGTTTCACAAAGTATAATGGTTTCCAATTGCATTCATTTTACTGCAAAAGACAGGATTTCATTCTTTTCAACAGATGAGTAGTATTCCATAGTGTGTGCATGTATGTATGTATATATATACATGTATATATATACATACATACCACATTTTCTTTATCCAGTCATTGGTTGGAATGGCTATCATATGGAAATCAAAAAACAATAAATGCTGCTGAGGATGTGGGGTAAAAGGTACCCTAATCCACTGCTGTTGGGATTGCAAACTAGTACAGCCACTGTAGAATACAGTATGGAGATTCCTCAGAAATTTGAAAATAGATCTACCAAATGACCCACCTATCTCACTACTGAAATTTATGCAAGTGAAACGAAACCAGCATATGAAAGAGTTATCTGTATCCCCCTGTTTATTGCAGCTCAATTCACAATAGCTAAGATATAAGCCATTCTTCTTAAATATAGGCAGTAGAAACACAATTTATAGCGTAGGTATAATATAGGTAGTTCTACAGTCATCAACCCACCTTAAAAAATTCAACTAAAATAGAAATTGGCAAACATTTTCAGTAAAGGGCTACATAGAAAATTGGCTTTGTGCTCTACATGGCACTAATTGCAATTACTCAACACTGCTATTGTGGTACAAAAGCTGCCAAAGAAATACATAAATAAATGAATTTGTTTTCTTGATATTATAGGCATTTTTATTTTATGATTTCTAATAAATGTGTAGTAGTATCTCTTTTGGTTTTAATATTAATTTCCATAATGATGAATGATATTTGAGCTCTCCATGTGCTTATTTACATCATGATTTCTTTTTTTAAAAAGATTTTATTTATTTATTTGAGAGGCAGAGCTACAGATAGTGAGAGAGAGAGAGACAGAGAGAAAAGTCTTCCATCTGCTGGTTCACTCCCCAAATGGCTGCAATGGCTGGAGCTGTGCCAATCCAAAGCCAGGAGCCTGGAGCTTCTTCCAGTCTCCCACACGGGTGCAGGGGCCCAAGCACTTGAGCCATCTTCTACTGCTATCCCAGGCCAGAGCAGAAAGCTGGATCGGAAGTGGAACAGCCAGGACTAGAACTGATGCCCATATGGGATGCCAGCACCTCAGGCAGAGGATTAACCCACTGCGCCACAGCACCAGCCCCCATCATGATTTCTAAATAGTAATTGAGGCATTGTCTCTTACACTCACATACTGCTGAATAATTGTACACAATATCACAATATATTAATTTCATTTGCTTTTCATGAAAGGAAAATTTTTTTCAGGCTGGAAGAGGATCTTGAGATCCATGTAAGAGAGTTTTCTAAGAGTTTCTGTAACAGTAAAATAGCAAAAATAGAGGTTATAATGAAGATTATAGATATACTTGAGCACATATTTTCATGTCATAAAGAAATATTTCAAGTATTACACACATACTTATTAATGCATTAAATCTTATTTTAATTTAAAGCTTTCTATTTAAATTTTCCAATTTTTTATGTCAACAATATTATTTATAACATGTCTCACTTTCAACAAAGAATGTCACGAAATCAAAAAAATACAGAGGGACCAACACTGTGGTGTAGCAGGTAAAGCCACAGCCTGCAGTACTGGCATTCCATATGGGCACAGGTTCGAGTCCCATCTGCTCTACTTCAGATCCAGCTCTCTGCTATAGCCTGGGAAAGCAGTAGAAAATGGCCCAAGTCCTCAGGCCCCTGAACCCACGTGGGAAACTCAGAAGAGGCTTCTGGCTCCTGGATTCGAATAGGCGCAGCTCTGGCCTTTTCGGCCATTTGGGGAGTGACCCAGCAAATGAAAGATCTCTCTTCTCTCTCTCTCTCTTTATCTCTCTCTGCCTCTGCCTCTCTGTAATTCTGCCTTTCAAATAAATAAATAAATCTTTCAAAAAAAAAAAAAGAGGGTGTGGTACCATGGCGCAGTAGGTTAAGCGTCCATCTGTGGTGCCAGCATCCCATATGGGAGCTGGTTCATGTCTTGCCTGTTCTACGTCTGATCCAGCTCTCTGCTATGGCCTGGGAAAGCAGTGGAAGATTATCCCAAGTTCTTGGGCCCCTACACCTATGGGGACATCTGGAAGAAGCTCCTGGCTTCAGATCAGTCCAGCTCTGACCATTGGGACCATTTGGGGAATGAACCTTTGGATGGAAGACCTTTCTCTCTGTCTCTCCTCTCTGTAACTATGCCTGTTGAATAAATAAATAAAATATTTTTAAAAATATGGAATGGGAGGTGTCAGCACTGTGCTGTAGAGGGTAAAGTTGCCACCTGCAGTGCCGGCATCCGTATGGGACGCTGGTTCGAGTCCCAGCTGCTCCACTTCTGATTCAGTTCTCTACTGTGGCCTGGGAAAGCAGTGGAAGATGGCTCAAGTCCTTGGGCCCTTGTGTCTGAGTGGGAGACCCAGAGGAAGCTCCTAGCTCTTGGCTTTGGATCAATGCAATGGTCACTTTGGGAGTGAGCCAGCGGATGGAAGATCTCTCTCTGCCTCTCCTCCTCTCTCCGTGTAACTTTCAAATGAATAAATAAATATTTGAAAAAAAAATACAGAATGGGAAATGTTTTGAAACATGCAACAGAGAGAAATACAGCCTAAAAGAGTACCCATAAACCCATAAAATGTCAAAATAACAAATCCAAGTGGCTGGTAAATGTTTGCAAGAACACTAAATCGTATTGGTAGCCAAGGAACTGCAAATTTCAGTAATAATACAATACCACCTTTTACTTAGCAAATTAGAAAAGATATAGATGGAAATAGAAAAAAGTCTTATTGTTTGCAAACTATGCATATAAACTGAATTCTCATAATAAATGTTTTAGAAAAATGTTTAGCCATTGAGTATTGAAATCAGAATTATATATATATATGTATAATTTTGCCTATATCACAGTTTCTTAGACTATATCACATAGAATGAAAATCCCATTCCAAACAAATACATTAAAATGATTTTTCCTGTAGTGAGAAAAGAAAAAAAATCCCCAAATTATGGGAAAAGTTGAATTATGGAAATATCTGGAAATGGTCAGGAAATTATTGGAGTATCTAGTGAAGTGACCTTTCACTACAAAAATCTGAGTATATGACTGAATTTAGGAAAAGTTGGTACTATAAAGACAATACAAGAATACTAAAATTTGACTGGCTACTGGATGTCAATGTGAGCACTATTGATTTTAAACTTATTTTTACAGGTTTATTGACTCCATAAAACAAAGACCTTATATTAAAATCACACTCAAAGGTAGATGATCAAAAGTGTCAAAGCTCAATTCCTCATCAAACATAATTTTGAAACTAAGCTACTATGCTTTCCGCACAATATAGGTTCCAACAAATGTCCTAGTGAAGTATGGGATTCCTTGAATCAAGATTAGTTCTACATTCAGAAGCGTATTCTTAACTAGTCTCACTTTTTAAAGGCTGTGCAAGTCAAGACACCTTAAATTGACACTCTGAGTGTTCTATCAGAAAAAAGCACGGCCGGCACCACGGCTCACTAGGCTAATTCTCCGCCTGTGGTGCCGGCACCCGGGGTACTAGTCCCGGTCGGGGCGCCGGATTGTGTCCCGGTTGCCCCTCTTCCAGTCCAGCTCTCTGCTGTGGCCCGGGAAGGCAGTGGAGGATGGCCCAAGTGCTTGGGCCCTGCACCCGCATGGGAGACCAGGAGGAAGCACCTGGCTCCTGGCTTCGGATCGGCGCAGTGCGCCGGCCCTAACGGCCATTTGGGGAGGAAACCAACGGAAAAGGAAGACCTTTCTCTCTGTCTCTCTCTCTGTCTCTCTCTCTCTCTCTCTCTCTCTCACTGTCTAACTCTGCCTGTCAAAAAAAACATTGAAAAGAAAAAAGGACAAAGAATATACTAAACAACTTAACCTAATACTTTGAATATAGCGGGTCAGTGTGTCCAGTCAGTGTTGATTCCATTGTTAAGTGTGTTGAAATAATTGTTATCCATTCCTCTGGTCTTCATGTAAACACAGTTGCCAGTTAGAAGACACAAATTTGTGTATAAAACTCAAGTCAGGACTCTTCCCAAGTTAGTCTTTCTTAGATGAATTCCAATAATGGTAATACCATTTCTGGCCACTAGATGGCATCTCTCTGTAATCGCTTGTTTGTGATTGATTCTTTCGTTTCACATTCCTTGTACTCTTTGCAAAATTCTAAAGGACACGAGTTACTTCTTGCTCTTTGAAAATCCCAATTCTAATATTTGACATTTCTGTTAATATTGTAAGTAAAACATATGAACATATAGAGAAATAGAAAAAGTGGCCTTATATGACTTTCCAAAGGATATTTGGATTGTATTATTACCAGGGTATCCTTTCAAAATTTCAAGAAGTAAATTTAACCCATATTGTATAAAAATAGGTGAAACCATAGAAAAGTTAACAAATTCAAGGAATTTTTTCTACTTTATTACACTGTAAATATAGCCTTATTAAGCTCTTCAGCTTTCACAATTCTGTGTCTGGTTTGGCTGATTTGTTAAATAATCTGTATTTAATTGTATTTAATTGACATTATGGAATAGTGTTCTCCAAGTTCTTGTATCAGAGAGTTATCTTAAAGGAACTCTAAATGTCCATCAAAGTGCCTCATAAGAAGAAAAAGATTTGTGTAAGATTAATTGAAATATAAGCAGTATACATATTCTTCTGCTACCCTAAACTCACAGAGATGTGCATCTGTACCTGATTATTTTCATTTTTGTGGTATCTTCTAATCATGATTTGGAATTAAGAAATGGAAATATGTAATAAGTGTTCAAGAAAAATCATTGTATTTCTGTAGAGCATGATATACTTTTTTTCGAAGAATAGCTTACAATTTTCCAGATTGTTGTCTGGCACATCTTTAATGTGTCCATTGTTATCTGATATTTATTGATACTATATTAAATATTATCTTTAAAAATTTTTATTTTCTAATTGTAACATATTTTAGAATATTTATCTTTAAATTTTTTTCATTTTCAATTATCTTTATATACAGAATCGATTTAGTATATATTAAGTAAAGATTTAAACAGTTGCACCCACACAGAAACACAAAGTGTAAAGTACTGTTTGAGTACTAGTTATAGCATTAATTCACATTGAACAACACATTAAGGACAGAGATCCTACATGAGGAGTAAGTGCACAGTGACTCCTGTTGTTGACTTAACAAATGGACACTCTTGTTTATGGCATCAGTAATCACTCTTGTCATGAGCTGCCAAGGCTATGGAAGCCTTTTGAGTTCGTCGACTCTGATCTTGTTTAGACAAGGTCATAGTCAAAGTGGAGGTTCAGTCCTCCCTTCAGAGAAAGGTACCTCCTCCTTTGATGGCCTGTTCTTTCCACTGGGATCTCACTCGCAGAGATCTTTCATTTAGGTGTTTGTTTTTTGTTTTTTGTTTTGTTTTGTTTTGTTTTTGCCAGAGTGTCTTGGCTTTCCATGCCTAAAATACTCTCATGGAATTTCAGCCAGCTCCAAATGCCTTAAGGGCTAATTCTGAGGCCAGAGTGCTGTTTAGGACATCTGCCATTCTATGAGTCTGCTGTGTATCCCGCTTCCCATGTTGGATCGTTCTCTCCCTTTTTTATTCTATCAGTTAGTATTAGCAGATACTAGTCTTGTTTATGTGCTCCCTTTGACTCTTAATCTTATCATTATGATCAATTGTGAACTGAAACTGATCACTTTGACTAGTGAGATGGCACTGGTACATGCCACCTTTATGGGATTGAATAGGAATCCCCTGGCACATTTCTAACTCTATCGTTTGGGGCAAGTCCGATTGAGCATGTCCCAAACTGTGCATCTCCTCCCCCTCTTATTCCCACTCTTATATTTAACAGGGATCACTTTTCAGTTAAATTTAAACACCTAAGAATAATTGTGTGTTAATTATAGAGTTCAACCAATAGTATTAAGTAGAACAAAAAAAAATAGTAAAAGGGATAAAGTATTCAGTTGTTCATCAACAGTCAGGACAAGGGCTGATCAAGTCACTGTTTCTCATAGTGTCCATTTCACTTCAACAGATTTCCTTTTTGGTGCTCGGTTAGTTGTCACCAATCAGGGAGAACATATGATATTTTTCCCTTTGGGACTGGCTTAATTCACTCAGCATGATGTTTTCCAGATTCCTCCATTTTGTTGCAAATGACCAGATTTCATTGTTTTTTGACTGCTGTATAGTATTCTATAGAGTACATGTCCCATAATTTCTTTTTTTTAACTTTTATTTAATGAATATAAATTTCCAAAGTACAGCTTATGGATTACAATGGCTTCCCCCCCCATAACATCTCTCCCACCCGCATCCCTCCCCTTTCCCACTCCCTCTCCCCTTCCATTCACATGAGGATTCATTTTCGATTCTCTTTATATACAGATCAGTTTAGCATACATTAAGTAAAGATTTCAACAGTTAGCTCCCACACAAACATAAAGTGAAAAATAATAGATGATTTTTTAAATGATGATGAAATCAGATCAGACCTATTGTCATGTTTAATCCCAGCGAGAGTCAAGTTGGGAATTAATAATTTCTTCTTTTTTTTTTTTTAACAGAAGATCAGTTTAGTATACATTAAGTAAAGACTAACAGTTTGCACCCCCATAGAAACACAAAGCGAAATATACTGTTTGAGTACTCATTATAGCATTAAGTCTCAATGTACAGCACATTAAGGACAGAGATCCTACATGAGGAGTAAGTGCACAGTGACTCCTGTTGTTGACTTTACAAATTGACACTCCTTTTTATGGCATCAGTAATCTCCCTATGCACCAGTCATGAGTTTCCAAGGCTATGGAAGCCTTTTGAGTTCACCGACTCTTATCTTGTTTAGACAAGGTCATAGTCAATGTGGAGGTTCTCCCCTCCCTTCAGAGAAAGGTACCTCCTTCTTTGAAGACCTGTTCTTTCCACTGGGATCTCACTCGCAGAGATCTTTCATTTAGGGTTTTTTTTTTTTTTTTTTTTTTTTGCCAGGGTGTCTTGGCTTTCCATGCCTGAAATACTCTCATGGGCTTTTCAGCCAGATCGGAATGCCTTTAGGGCTGATTCTGAGGCCAGACTGCTGTTTAGGCATGTCCCATAATTTCTTTATGCAGTCTACTGTTGATGGGCATTTAGGTTGATTCCAGGTTGACTTAGGTTGAGCTGCATAAATTATTTTATAAATTCACCTTTTAGCATAATCAATCATGAATAATTAATTTATGCATTCTATTTTTCCTATTAATATTTTGTATCTTTTGTACACATTGCATTTGTAAATACAAAATCTTTTATCACTTCTTATTTAATTCTTATACTATTCTTTCTCTTGCTTTATTGTTCTGCATATCTAGGAACTCCAGCATAATGTTGAATAAGATACAAGGAGTGCTTTGTCTCAATTATAACGTAGGAAGTTTCCCACACTGTGGCATTAATTACGTCTCTTGGGGATAATTTTTGTAAAATGATTTATCATATTAAATAACTCCTTTTTGATTCCTGGCTTGATAGTAGTTTCATTATGAATGGATTCTGAATTTTATTAATTATTTTTCTTAGATCTATTTAGATAATCTTAAGGCCTTTTCCTTTGTTTTTATGATGATTTCATTCATTGATATAAAAACTCAACTTTAGGTAGCTGATGTTGTGAATCTGTGGGTTAAGCTGCCATCTGCAGTACCAACATCCCATGTGGGTACCCGTTCTTGTCCTGGCTGCTCTACTTCCGATCCAGCTCCTTGCTAACATTCCTGGAAAAGCAATGGAAAATGGCCTGAGTACCTGCATCTCTGCACTCACATGGGAGACCCAGAAGAAGCTCCTGGCTCCTAACTTCAGCCTGGCCCAGCAGTGGCTATTGTGGCCATTTGGGGAATGAACCAGCAGATGGAAGATCTCTCTCTCTCTCTCTCTCTCTCTCTCTCTCTCTCTCTCATAAATACATCTTTTAAAAAACTCAACTTTATCCTAACATATTACCCATTGTATATATGTGTCTGTGTGTACATGAGAGCACTTCATAAAGTTCATGGAAAATAGAATTAAAAGAGGCTTATTTTGGTGCAAAAAAATTGAAATTTATTCCTACTTCCTCTGTCTGAAACTCTGAAAAATCACTTACTGACTCTGGTTTTACCTTTTCCAGGATGAGACAACTGGAATCATAGAGGTTTATGCATTGTGTAGTATAGCTATGTTTAGCTTCTTAAGAATCTAGCAAACTGTTTTCCAAAGTCTGTGCCATTTGCCACCAGCCACAAATGAGAGTTCTTATCACTTAAGAATTATCTTTTAAAATGCATGTTATCTCTAGTGATGTCACCTGACACAGGTTACTTTTTCTTTATTTTTTTCCATTCTACCAGACATTTACACATTTTCCTTTTTCAAATACACATTTGGCTTTTATTGATGCTCACTTTTGAAGTTTGCTCCTATATTCTTTTCACTTTTAAACCACTGAGTTGGCATTCTCCCCCTCTTATTCCCTGGAAAGGAAAGAAGCGGCACCAAGAGCTAACTTCACGTTCAGGAGAGAACACTGAGCCTCCTCTTCATGGTTTCTGGTGCTCTCCACTTTATAGAAACTTCTACAGTGAGGAACTACAGAAATGATCCCTGAAAGTATAGTCTTTCCTAGTTTACTAATTTCTATTCTTACCTTTGTTGTTCCTGTCCCTCCTCTTTTTTTTTAAGACTTGAGGCTGGCGCTGCGGCTCACTAGGCTAATCCTCCGCCTTGCGGCGCCGGCACACCAGGTTCTAGTCCCGGTCGGGGCACCGGATTCTGTCCCAGTTGCCCCTCTTCCAGGCCAGCTCTCTGCTGTGGCCCGGGAGTGCAGTGGAGGATGGCCCAAGTGCTTGGGCCCTGCACCCCATGGGAGACCAGGAGAAGCACCTGGCTCCTGCCATCAGACCAGCGCGGTGCGCCGGCCACGGCGGCCATTGGAGGGTGAACCAACGGCAAAAGGAAGACCTTTCTCTCTGTGTCTCTCTCTCACTGTCCACTCTGCCTGTCAAAAAAAAAAAAAAAAGACTTGAAAGGCAGAGCGACCAGGATGGGGGTTGGGGGACAGAGACAGAAGTCTTCCATCTGCTGACTTACTCCTCAAATGGCAGCAACAATCAGAGTTGAGTGAGGTCGAAGTCCAGAAGCAGGAACTCCATCCAGATCTCCCACATGCATTCAAGAGTCCACAAACTTGGGCCATCTTCTGCTGCTTTCCCAGACACATAGCAAAGTAGCTGAAACTGGAATATGCACTCTGTTATGAAATGCCAGCATCATAGGCAGTGGCTTAACCCACTATACCACAACACCAACCCTCCTTCTACTTTAAATGTGGTTATAGGTCATGATTTTCCTAATATCTTAATATACATATAGAATTCAGCCTTTATTTCCTTTTGAATGCATGTATTTTAAATTATGAACCTCTCTTTAAAAACTGCTTCATTTGTGTGTTACAAGTTTGGTATATAAAGTGTCAAGTCAAATATTTTCTAACCCAGTAGTAATACTAATACTGAATTTGTTAAATTCCAATAGGAGTTTCCTAGCTAGCTTTCTCTTACTGAGTTTTAACTTAGTTATACTGTGGATAGAGAGCCAACTCTGTACGATTTAAATTCATCAAAATGATTTGACACTTGCTTATATCCAATCAGGTGGGCAAATTTGTAAATATTCTATAGGTATGCTAAAGTAATGTGTTGTTTGCAGTTTTTAGTTATGTGCTAAATATGTAACACTTAAGTGAATTTTAATACATAAGTTTTAATAATGGTTACAAGTTTACTTATTCATTGGATTTGTTTCTTCTGCCAATTAATGATAAAAATGGGTTGAAATGTCTTGCTATGGTTATGTATTTATCTATTTCTAATTGTAGTTACATCAATTATTGCTTTATGTTTTTGTGGGGGCACATTGTTAGGTACATAAAAATATGAAGCAGTTATGTCTTCCCAATGGATTATACCTTTTCTTCTTTTTTCTTCTTTTTTTCTTTTTCTCTTCTTCTTTTCTTTTTTTATATATCTTTTATTATTAAATGCTCTTTTTAACTCTGTGGAATGATTTTACATGATGGAAAAATAATGTATATATACCTCTCTTCTTGTTAGTGTTCTTATAATTCATTTAATTATATTTCCAAACCACTAATTTCACTGCTTCTCCCAGGTTGAACACAAAATTCTTCATGCAATTTAAGTCTCTGACCTCTGTCATCATAGATTTCTTTTGCCTGATTTGAATATCATATTATTAGAGTCACACAGTATATGATTTTACTCCTGGTTTCTTTCACTCCACATCAAATTTGGAATTCATAACAAACCATACTTGTATTGGTATTTTTCAATTTTTGTGACTATTCTAATGATGGCAAACTCCACAATTCTTTCACACATTCTCTTGTTGAGGCATGTTTGGATTGTTTCTAGTTAGAAGCTATTATTAGAAAAATTCATTTGAACATCTTCGTATGTCTTTGGATGAACAAATGCACTCTTTTTGGACGTTTGCCTAAACATGAAACTTCAGCATCAGAATCTAAACTTGAATTTTGCTTTATCAGCTACTGCCAAAAGAGTTTCCAAAGTGATTAGAACAATTCAACACTTCCTTTAACAATGTATGGAGTGTTCCAGCTGCTTTATACTCATGCCAATACATGGTATTGTCAGTTCTTGTATTGTTGGCACTCTGCTGGTTCAGATTTAGAATCACATTCTGGGTTTTTTTTAAAAGATTTATTTATTTATTTGAAAGTCAGAGTTACACAGAGGGAGGAGAGGCAGAGAGAGAGAGAGAGAGAGAGAGAGAGAGGTCTTCAATTTGCTGGGTCACTCCCCAATTGGCCGTAAAGGCCAGAGCTACACAGATCCGAAGCCAGGAGCCAGGAGCTTCTTTCAGGTCTCTCACGTGGGTGCAGGGTTCCAAGGACTTGGGCCATCTTCTACTGCTTTCCCAGGCCATAGCAGAGAGCTGGATCAGAAGTGGAGTAGCTGGGTCTCGAACAGGCACCCATATGAGATGCCAGCACTTCAGGCCAGGGTGTTAACCCACTGCACCATAGCACCGGCCCCCACATTCTGGTTTTAATCTATGTATCTGAGGAGTGTCCTGAGTATCTTTTCAGACATTTATTGGCCTTTGAACATTCTATTTTGTAAAATTCCTATCTATGATTTTTAATTGGCTAGTTTAACTTTAAAAAAAGATTTATTTATTTGAAAGGCAGAATTTACAGAAAGAAGGAAGGGGAGAGACAGATCTTCCATCCACTGGTTCACTCCTCAAATGACCACAATAGCTAGAGCTGGGCCAATCCGAAGCCAGGAGCCAGGAGCTTCATCCAGGTCTCTCATGTGGGTGCAGGGGCCCAAGCACTTGGACCATGCTCTGTTGGTTTCCCAGGCCATTAGCAGAGAGTGGGATCAGAAGTAGAGCAGCCAGGACTCAAACCAGTGCCTATATGAGATGCCTATACCACAGGTGGCGGCTTTAACCACTATGCCACACTGCTGGCCCCTAGTTTATCTTTTAATAAATATATTTGTAGGACTTATATAAGCATTCTATTTATGAGTTACAAGAAATTTGTAGCATATTTGCATGGCAGCTATCATTCATAAGAATATGGCTTACAGTTTTATTATAGGAAGGTACTTCAAAAAGTTTATCAATTTATAAGCATAATTAAAATAAGTTGATAGTGGCTCAAAAAAATTTAAAATCTATCCATAGTTATTTCATAGTACATAATTTCTATTAACTTTTTGAGGAGCCCTCACATGCATAGATTTCAGCTTTTGTGCCAAAGTTAATTTAGCTTTTAATTTTCCATGAACTTTTTGAAATACTCTCATATGTGTGGTATCTTTGAATTTACAGAAGTTATTATTAATGAAGACAAATTCATGACTTTTTTAACTTTTGTAGGTCTTACTATTTTCATATCATAATAATGTAAACTTCACCAACCATAGACTAATGAGGACATTCTCATTAGTTTCTTTCTTGAAATTTATTGTTTTTGTCTTACACATTAAACACTGTTCTGTCACTCTAGAAGATAACAACAAATTGCACTGTCAGTATAGTGGAAAGGACTCTATCACATGATGCTGATAACTCACGACATAACTAAAGTAAAGAATATACCAAACTGTA
This sequence comes from Oryctolagus cuniculus, assembly GCF_051225735.1. NCBI lineage: Eukaryota > Metazoa > Chordata > Mammalia > Lagomorpha > Leporidae > Oryctolagus > Oryctolagus cuniculus. The sequence goes on from NC_142888.1 coordinate 53,053,488, forward strand.
TACATACTTTACAAGTGAGAACTTGACCAATGACTAAATGGCCTGAAACTCCCATTAAGACCTTAGAGGTTATATTTTCTAGATAGTAATGTACCATAATATGCAAAATAAAGAGCAAATTTTCTCTAATATACTGATACCAGGGAAGATGGGCTATTTAAAGAGTATTATCTTTAGTTATCTTAACCATTGTAATTTTTAAAACTTTTTTTTGTGACCAGCATTGTAGCACAGCAGGTCAAGCCCACAGCTGCAACTCTGGCATCCCATATGAGCATCGTTTTGATTCCTAGCTGCTCCACTTCTGATCCAGTCCCCTGCTAATGTGCCTGTGAAAGCAGCAGAAGATGGCCCAGGTCCTTGGGTCCCTGCATCCAACGTGGGAGACCTAGATGAAGTCCATGGCTCTTCTGGCTCTGGGCATTGTGATCATTTGGAGAGTGAAGCAGCAGATGGTAGATTCTCTGTCTCTCTCTCTCTCTCTCTCTCTCTCTCTCTCTCCCCTCTGCCTTTCAAATTAAACTTAAAAACAAAGTGTTTCATAGCTTTATTGTGTAAAATATATTGTCATTAGTACATTCACAATGTTGTGCAACCATCACCACCATCTGGTTCCAAAAGATTTTAACCCCATCAAAATTTAAACCACATACCCATTGAGAAATTATGCCCCATCATTGCTTGTTCCAGCCCCCATGTAAACACTAATTTTATATTTTCCTTTTATGAGCAAATGTATTTCATTTTTTTTAGGCAACAAGAATTTACTCCCTTACAGTTCTGTCAGGCCCGTGGCTAAAATGAAGGTGTGGGCTGAGCTGGCTCCTCTGGAGACTCCAGGGGGGAATCCATTTCTTGCCTCTAGTTTGTGGGGCTGCCATAGCTTTTGGACCTTCACCTCCTAAACGTGGCTCTGGGCTCTGCTTCCATCTTGCCTCCCTCTCTGACTCTGATTCCAGCCTCCCTTGCCTAAGGATCCTGAGACAGCATCTGCCCACCCAGACAGCCCAAAAAAAAAACCCATTTCTGGGTCCTCAACTGAACAACACCTGTAAATTCCTTGTGAGGTGGAAGTAGCAAGTTCAAGGATTGGGGTGAGGGGGCATGTAAGTCTCTAGGATATCTCTGATGCCATTTCTAGTGGGTCCCTGGAGGCATCCCTGAGGGCATCTTTTTGGGGAAGTCCCGAGAATATCTCTGGGGGATCCTGAGGGAGTCTCAATGGCATCTTTAGAGGGTCTCCAGGGGGTCATTTGGGGCTTATGTAGGATGGATCTAAGGCAACTCTAGGGGCATCTCTGCAGGAGGCTGTAGGACATCTCAAGGTCACAAGGATTCTCTGAAGGCGGGCTTATCTGGGACATCTCTGGGGTGTCTCTGAGGACATATGTAAGATGTATCAAGGGTGATTCTATGGGTTCTCTGAGGGAGGCTCTAGGATGTCTCTGGGGGGCCTCTGAGGAAGTATCTAGGGCCTCCCTAGGCATCTCCAGAGGGCCTCTAGAGGGTCTCTAGGGAGATTTTTGTTGGGTCTCTGAGGACTTCTTTAGCCCATCTCTAAGGTGTCTCCAAGGACATCTCTAGGGAATCTCTTGAGGGTCTCTGAGGGAAGTAGGGCATACCTAGGGCGACTCTCTGGGGTCTCTTAGGGCATCTCTGGGGCATCTCTGGGGCATCTCTTGGGGTCTCTGATGGTGTCTCTAGGGCCACCCTAGAACAACTCTAAGGGGTCTCTGAGAGCATATCAGTGCATCTCTGGGATGTCTCAAGGGTATCTTTAGTGGTCTTTCAAGGTGTCACTAAGGGGTCTCTAGGTGTCTCTAGAAGATATCTCAGGGCACTTCTAGTGCCTCTCTATGTGGTCTCTGAACACATCTAAGGAGGGTCCCTAGGGGTTAACTGAGGCTATATCTAGGGCTTCTCTGAAGGCATTTCTGGGGGCCTCTCTAGGGTGACTCTAAGGGAGTCTCTAACAGCATCTCTGGGGGGTGTCTTGGGTCTCTGAGGACATCTCGGGGGGGGGTGTTTCTCTAGGACATCTCTAGGCGTTCACTGAGAGCATTCTAGGGAGGCTCTAGGAGGTCTCTAGGGAGATTTTATTGGGTCTATGAGGGCATCTCTAGGAGGTCTCTGAGGGAAACCTGGGTTGGGGGCGGAGGTTCCAAGGACTTCTCTAAAGGTTCCCTGAAGGCGTATGTAGGGCATATCTTGGGTGACTCTTGGGGGTTTGTGAGGGTGCCTCTGGGGCATTTGTAAGGACTCTCTGAGGGCATCTGTAGGACTTCCCTAAGGTGACACTAAGGGGTCTCTGAGGGCATATCCAGGGGGTCCCTTATGGAGTCATTAGGCCATCTCTAGGGATTCACTGAAGGCATCTCTTTGGCATCTCTAGAGTCTCTAATGGGTCTCCAGGAAATTTTCATGGGGTCTCTCAGGGTATCTAAAGCACATCTCTAGGGTGTCTCTGAGGGAGTTTCTATTGGATCACTGAGGACATTTCTGAGAGAGTCCTGGCGGGGAAGATTTCCAAGGATGTCTCTAGTTGTCTTGAGGGCATTTCTATGGCATCTCTAGCAGGTCTCTAGGGGGTGTCTGAGGGCATATCAGGGATCTCTGAGGGTGTCTCAGGGGGTCTCTGAGGAAAGCTATAGGATGTCTTCAGGGGATCTCTAGGAGATCTCTGATAGCTTCACAAGGGTGTCTCTAAGGCAACTATAGGGAGTCTCTGAGATCGTATCTAGGGCATCTCTAGGAGGTCTGTGAGCATCTCTGCAGGCAGCTCTAGGGCACCTCCAAGGGTATCTCAATGGCCTCTCTAGTGTTTCTCTAAGTAGTTTCTCAGGGTGTATCTAAGGAATCTCTGGGGATATCTATGGGCATGTCCAGGAATGTCTCTGAGGCTTCTCTGGGGTGTCTTTAGGGAATCTCTGAGAGTGTCTCTAGGGCATCTCTAGGCATTCACTCAGGGTATCCCAAAGGGCTCTCTATAGGCCCCTGAGGGCGTCTCTAAGGAAGTTCATAGTGGGTATCTGGGAGTGTTTCTGGAAGCAGCTCTAGAGGATCTCAGAGGGCATCTATGAGGTGTCTCGAGGGCATCTCTAGAGAGTTGTTAGGGGGTTTCTAGGGGGTCTCTGAGGGTGTCTCTAACATGTCTCTACAGTGTTTCAGTGTCTCTAAAGCATCTCTAGGGGTGTCTCTGAGGGGGGTCCTGGGGGTGTCTCTGAGGGCATCTCCAGGGAATCTCTGTAGGCATCTTTGAGCACATCTCTAGAGCATCTCTGAGTGTATATCCAGTGAGTCACTTAGAGGTCTCTAAGGGCATATCTGAAGGCTTCTCTAGGGTGTCTCAGGGAGGAGAGTCTCCAGAAGATCTCTGAGGGCATCTCTAGGTTCTCCCTAGGGCAACTCTAGTGAGACTATGAGGATGTATCTAGAGCACACTAGGGGTTCACTGTAGGTGTCTCTGGAGTCTCCTGGGGGTCTCTAGAGAGTTTTTGTGGGGTCTCTGAGGGTTTCTATACCCCTTCTCTAGGGTGTGTTGGAGGATGTCTTTGAGGGCATCTGTAAGGCATACCCAGCATGACTCTGGGGTATTGAGGGTATCTCTGAGGTGTCTCTAGGAAGACTCCAAGGGCATCTCTCAGGGCAGCTTTAGGATGTCTCTAGGAGATTTCCAAGGGGGTCTCTAGGAAAACTCTAGGGAGGTTCTAAGGGGTCCTGAGGATGCCACTATGGTGCCTCTAGGGCTTCGTCAGGGATTCAATCAGGATGTCTGCAGTGTTCCTCTAAGAAATCTGTAGAGGGTCTCTAGGAAGTTTTTATGGGATCTCCTAGAATGTCCATAGCATATCTCTAGGGTGTTTCCAGGGGGTCCTGAGGGTTCATCCATGGCATATCTAGTGGGTCTCTGAGACAATCTGTAGGGTATTTCTAGGATGACTCTAGGGGACAATGAGAGCATGTATGGAGTATCTCTAGGGGGGTCTCTGAGTGCTTCTCTAGGGCCTCTCTAGGATGACTCTAAAGCTTCTCAGAGGATGTATCAAGGACATCTCTGGAGCCTCCATAGAGCAACTCCAGACATTGTATCTATGGAGTCTCTACAGGATCTCTGAGGGTGTCTCTAGGGTGTCTCTAGGGCTTCTTTCTAGGGCTTCACTGAAGGTGTCTCTAAAGCATCTCTTAGGAGTCTACAGGGCCTTTAATGTGCTTTTATGGGGTCTCTGAGGGCATATATAGCCAATTTCTAGAGTGTCTCAGGAATTCCCTAGGGGGTCCTGAGTGCATCTCTAGGGTGTCTCTGAAGGCATCTGTAGTGCATATCTATGGCGACTCCAGGGGAACTCTCAGGGCATCTCTGGGACATCTCTTAGGGGTCTCTGAGGACATCTCTGACAGTGGATCTAGGACAATGAAAGGGTCTCTGAGGATGTCTCTGAGGACATCCCTAAGGAGTCTCTGGGGGATCTCTGAGAGCATGTGTAGGGACCACTGTGGTCATCTCTAGGGCTTCTCTAGAGTGATACTAGGGGGTCTCTGAGGACATATCTAAGGGGTCTCTGAGAACATCACTAGAGTGTCTCTATGGGTTCACTGAGGGTGTCTCTAGGGAGTCTCAAGGGGTATCTAGGAAATTTTTAGGAGGTCTCTGAAAGCATCTATACCCCATCTATAGGGTGTCTCTCAGGTCATTCTAGGAGGTCCTGAGGGCATGCATGGCTTCTCAAGGGGGTCTCTAATGGCATGTGTAGGGTATACCTACAGTGACTCTAGGTGTCTCTGAGAACATCTCTGTGGTGTCTCTAGCTGACTTCTGAGGGCATCTCTGAGGGCATCATTCTGAGGGATGATGTCCTAGAGACACCCATAGGGTCCCCTTAGATTCACTTTAAATATGCAAATCTGACACGCCCTATGAGACCTAGTAGAGACTTCACAGAGATGCCAGCAGACCTCATATTTGCTTAGAGACACCCTCAGAAACCCCCTAGAGATATTGTTGGAGATACCAGAAATGGGCTATAGACATTTGCAGTCACCCAGCTGTCCTGAGGGAGCTGGGTGGGACCCTAAGGACAGGATGTAGATGCCCTCAGAGACCCCATAAAAAGTTCCTAGAGACTCCTTAGAGATGTGGACAGGATAGGCTAGTGGAGTGGAGTGGCCCCACAGGCACTCCTTGACCATAAGAGCCCTGGGAGCAGAGACTGAGAAAACATTGTGACTATATGAGAGGAGGCAGGATGTAGCTGGATTCTGGGTGATCACAGAGTGCTGCTGCATGCTCTCAGAGCTCCTTGGTTGTCTAGAGCAGCTCATAACAGAGGGAATCATGCTCACAGGAGGAGCTGTCTAGATCATATGTGTGGTTCATATGGTGGTGTGGTTGAGTGTTGAACACACTTGGGTCTAATACCTGGACATTCCTCAGCTTGGAGGAGAAGGAGTGGTAGCACTAACAAAGGTAACCATTCCTCTCCATCCAGTTAACTAGAGGAGGGCTACCACACCCAACTTGGGTGTTACCCTGGATACTCACCCCATCCTGGAGCATTGACCAGAGCTCTCTGGCCACACTGAAGGTGTAGACATTCCATTAAGCCACAGGAGTATAACTCAAAGATAAAATCCATCAGATGAAAAAAATTATACAAATGCCTAAAAATAAATGCATAAATTCAAGAAACAAAAATAGGAAGACATTATGACCCACTCAAAGGAACACAATAGCATTTCAGTATTAGAACGTAAAGATGAACAGATTGAAGAAATGGAATTCAAAAAATTAATCATAGTGTTATTCAAAAGCAATCAGAAGAAAATGCACAAATCAATCATACATGATATGAATGAAAATTTTTCCCATGAAATTGATATCTTAAAGATAAATCAAAATTGGGGCCCTCGCTGTGGCGCACTAGGTTAATCCTCTGCCTGCAATGCTGGCATCCCATATGGGTGCTGGAAATAGTCCCGGCCACTCCTCTTCCAGTCCAGCTCTCTGATGTGGCCTGGGAAAGCAGTAGAGGATGGCCCAAATGCTTGTTTCTCTGCACCCGCATGGGAGACTGGGAAGAAGCTCCTGTCCTGGCTTCAGATCAGCACAGCTCCGTTGCGGCCATTTGGGGGTGAACCAATGGAAGGAAGACCTTTCTCTCTGTCTCCCTCACTGTCTGTAACTCTACCTGTCAAATAAATAAAATCTTTGAAAAAAAAAAAAGATAAAACAAAATGAAATACTAGAAATGAAGAAATCAATAGATCAAATAAAAATGTAGTGGAAAGCCCTAACAACATAGTTTGTGAGGTAGAAGAAAGAATACCCAAGCTAGAAGACAAATCTCTAGAAATTTTACAGGCAGACCAAAAACAAGAAGAAATTAGAAAGCTTAAAAATAGTGTTGGAGATATCTTGGATACTATCAAATGACCCAACATATGGGTCTTAGGACTGACTGTCTGAAGGTGTGGAAAGACAGAATGGACTAGAAGGCCTACTTAGTGAAATAATTACAGAAAAATTCCCTAACATGGAGAAAGAAAGGAATGTCCAAGTACAGGAAACACATAGAACTCCTAACAGAAATGACCAGAAAAGATGTTCACCATGATACATTGTAATCAAACTTTTTACAGTAAAGCACAAAGAAAAGATTCTAAAATGTGCATGAGAGAAATGCCAACTTACTTTCAGAGGATCTTCAATTAGACTCACTACTGACTTCTCATCAGAAACCCTACAGGCTAGAAGACAATGGCAACATATAGTCCAAATCTTAAGAGAATAAAACTGTCAATCCAGAATAGTGTACCCTGCAAAGCTCCCATTTATGAATGAAGGTGAAATGAAGACCTTCCCCAAAAAACAAATATTGAGAGAATTTGTCGCTACACATCCAGGCTTACAAAAGATACTAAAGTATGTGCTACACACAGAAATACAGAGCCAAGACAGCCTCTTCAACACATAGTGCTGGGAAAACTGGTCTAGGCATGCAGAAATATGAAACAAGACCCCTATCTTATAATTTACACAAAAATCCACTCAAAATTGATCAGAAACCTAAATCTACAATGTGATATGATCAATTTACTACAATTGAGGAAACAGTACAAGACACTGGCATAGGAAAAGACTTCTTGGAAAAGACCCCGGAAGCACAGGCAATTGAAGCCAAAATTGACAAATGGGATTACATAGAACTGAGTAGCTTCTGCACTGTAAAAGAAACACCCAATAAAGTGAAAAGACAACCAACAGAATGGGAGAATATATTTGCAAACTGTGCAACTGACAAAGGGTTAACTTCCAGAATCTATAAATAACTCAAGAAACTCAACAACCACAAAATAAACAACCTAGTCAAGAAATGGGCAAAGGACCTGAACAGATAATTTTCAAGAGAGGAAATTCAAATGGCTAATAGACACATGAGAAAATGTTCAAGATCTCTAGCAATCAGGGAAATGGAAATCAAGACCACTACGAGGTTTCACCTCACTCCCGTTAGAACAACCCTCACACAGAAATCAACAAACAACAATGCTGGTGAGGATGTGAGGAGAAGGGTATCTTAATCCACTGTTGGTGGGAAGGTAAACTGCTACAGCCACTGTGGAATACAATATGGAGATATTTCAGAAAGCTGAATATAGACCTACCATAAGACCCAGCCATCCCACTTCTGGGAATTTATCCAAAGGAAATGAAATCAGTGCATGAAAGAGTGATCCGTGGGGCCAGCACTGGGGCACGGTGGGTTAAAGCCCTGGCTTCCTATATGGGCACCACTATATGCTGGCATCCTATATGGGCACCAGTTCTAGACCTGGCTTCTCCTCTTCAGATTTCAGCTCTCTGCTATGGCCTGGGAAAGCAGTAGAAGATGGCCCAAGTATGTGGGCCCCTGCACCCACGTGGGAGACCTGGAAGAAGCTCCTGGCTCCTGGCTCCTGGCTTCCGATGAGCACAGCTCAGGCCATTGTGGTGATCTGGGGAGTGAACAAGAGGATGGAAGACCTCTCTCTGTGTCTCTACCTCTCTCTGTAACTCTGTATTTCAAATAAATAAAATAAAATAAATCTTTTTTAAAAAGAAAGAGTAATCTGTAACTCCATATTCATTTCAGCTCAATTTACATTAGCTGAGATATGGAATCAACCCAGATGTCCATCAACTGAAGACTGGATAAAGAAATTACGGTATATATATACGCTATGGAATGCTACACAGCAGTAAAAAAAAATGAAATTCTGTCAATTGCAACAAAATGGATACAACTGGAAGCCATTATACTTAGTGAAATAAGTCAGTCACAAAAAGACAAATATCATATGGTCTCTCTAATCTGTGGTAACTAATAGAGTATCTACAATGTAATATATAAAATCAAAACTGACCCTTGAGATGCAATGATTTTGGGCAGCCCTTGCCTTGACTGTCGAGGAACAATGTTTTTCTTGTTTGTTTGGGTTTGTTCTTTTCTTTTTTTTTTCTTTTTTTCTTCATACTAGTTGGTGAACTCTCTACTTATGGTAGGGTTAGTCTTATGAGTATAAAAATTAGCTGAAAATTCATCTCTGTAAAAAATAAGAATGGGAAAGGAAGAGCGAAGAGGATGGAAGGTGGGAGTATGGGTGGGAGGATGGAGGGGAGGAAGAATCACCATGTTCCCAAATCTGTATATATTTAATGCATGAAGTTGTATACCTTAAACAGAATTTTAAAAATTAAGAGGAATGAAGAAAGCTTAGGGAAACATTGGGATAGCATGAAAAGAGTAAATACTCAAGTTATTGAGGTGCAAGAGGGACATGGGAATCCTTAAGGGGTAGAAAGAATATTCAAAGAGAAATTTTTCCAAACTAAGAACCTAAGAAAGATACAACTTCTACAGGACAGGAAGGTCAAGGGTCACCAGTAATATTCAGTCTGAACAAGTCTACCCCAGGACCTTATAATCAGGGTCTCCAAGGTTAATGATAAAAAGAGGATTCTCGAAGCTGTAAGAATAAAGGAGGAAATAACAGATAAAAAGAGGATTCTCGAAGCTGTAAGAATAAAGGAGGAAATAACAAATGGGTCCAAATTTGTCTGAACACATTTCTAAGAAGAAATCTTATAGACGAGGAGGGAGTAGGATGAGACATTCACAATATTGAAGAGAAAAATCTCCAGCTAAGATTTATTTGTTCAGCAAAGCTGTCCTTCAGATATGAATGAGAGACATTCCCAGATACACAAAAGCTGAGAGAATTTATCACCACCAGATCTGCCTTGTAAGAAATGCAAAAGGAATATTTCAACCTTATAGAAAGAGATATTGCTGTGTGACTAGAAAATATCAAAGGGATACAAAATGGAAAGGAGGAAGCCAAATCATTCATGTTTACAAATGACATGATTCTATAAATATGGGAACAAAAGACTACTAAGAAACTATCGGAACTCACAAGTGAGTTTGGTAAAATTACAGGATATAAAATGAATGCACAAAATTGATAGCCTTTGAATACTCAAACGATACTATGGCTAAGAAAGAACTTGTAAGATCAGTACCATTCACAATAACTATAAAAAATTAAATACTTTGGAATAAATTTAACCAAAGATGTAAAAGAATTCTACAATGAAAATTACAAAACGGTAAAGAAAGAAGAAGACACAAAAAAGGAAAAACCTTTCATGTTTGTCTATTGACAGAATTAATATCATCAAAATATCCGTACTATCAAAAGCAATCCCAGTCAAAATACCAAGGATGTTCTTTTCAGATCTATAAAAATAATGCTAAAATTCATGTGGAAACACATAAGACACCTGAACAGCTAAAGCAATCTTAAATAACATAAACAAAGCCAGAGGCATCACAATACCAGATTACAGGACATACTACAGGGCAGTTATAATCAAAACAGTCTGGTACTGAAAAAAATCAGACAGGCAGAGCAATGCAGCCAAATAGAAAGCCCAGAAATTAATTCATGCATCTATAACCAACTAATCTTTGACTAATAATCTAAAATCAAACCCTGGAGAAAGGATAGCCTCTTCAAAAATTGGTGCTAGGAAAATTGGATCTATGCATGCAGAAGTATGGAATAAAACCCCTCCCTTACATCTTATACAAAATTAAACTCACAATTGATAAAAGATTTAAATCTATGACCTGATACCATCAAATTACTAGAGGAAAACTTTGGGGAAACTGCAATACATTGGCGCAGGCAAATACTTCTTGGAAATACATTGGCGCAAATACTTCTTGGAAAAGCCCCCAAGAAGCACAGGCGATAAAAGCAAAAATAGACAAATGAGATTACATAAAGCTAATAAACATCTGCATTGCAAAGGAAATACTCAACAAAGTGAAGCGGTGAATGACAGAATGGGAGATAATATTTATAAACTATGCAATTAATAAAGGATTAATATTCAGAATCTATAAAGAGCTCAAGAAACTCAACAACAAAACAAACAATCCAGGTAAGAAATGAGCAAAGAACATGAACAGGCATTTTTCAAAGGATGAATTACAAATGACCAACAGACACAAGAAAAAAACTCTCAGGATCACTAGCCATCAGGGAAATGTAAATAAAAAACACAATGAGATTTTACATCATTCCAATCAGAATGACTGTCATCCAACAATCAAAATATAATAAATGCTGGCAAGGATGTGAGGGGGAAGTACCCTAATACACTGTTGATGGAAATACAAATTAGTACAACCATTATGGAAAAGAGTATGAAGATTACTCAGAAATCTGAAAATAGGGGCCAGTGCTGTGGTGCAGTATGCTAAGCCTCCACCTGCAGCACCTTCATACCATATGGGCACCACTTCTATTCCTGGCTGCTCGTCTTCCTATCCAGCTCTCTGATATGGCCTGGTAAAGCAGAAGATGTCCCAAGTGCTTGGGACCCTGCACCCATGTGGGTGACCCAGAGGAAATTCCTGGCTCTTGGCTTCAGATTGGCCAAGCTCCGGCTGTTGCAATCATTTGGAGAGTGAGCCAGTGGATTTAAGACCTTTCCCTCTGCCTTTCCCTCTCTCTGTCTGTAACTCTACCTCTCAGATAAGTAAATACAAATTTTGAAAAGAAATCTAAAAATAGATCTACCACATAACTAAGCCATATCATTCCTGAGAATTTACCAAAGGACATGAAATCAGCATGTGAAATTGTTATCTGCACCCCCATGTTTATTGCAGCTCAATTCACAATAATTAAGGTATGGAATCAATCCAGTTGTCCATCAACTGATGACTGCATAAAGAAAATATGATATATATATATATATATATGCACTATGGAATACTATTCAGTCATGAAAAAGAATGAAATCCTATCTTTTGTATCAAAATAGATGCAACTGGATACCATTATGCTTAGTGAAATAAACTAGTCCAATAAGACAAATATATGTTTTCTCTGATATATACTAGTTAATATAGAATACAAAAAATTTATATCTTGTGATTCGATTGTTGTTTTTAGTACTTGTTTACAATCCTTTGGGACTGTGGTCTATAAAGATTTTTTACTTGTTGAATGTTATGATTAGTGGTGCATTCAGCCTGTGATTCTAGAGTGAACTAAAACTATGTATTTGCAAAAATTAAAGAAAAAAGGAAGGGATGAGGAGAATTGATGTGAGGAGAGAGAGGAAGAGACGTCAATATGGTTATCTACATAAAATTGTAAATATGAAGTACATGAAATAATTTCTCTTTATATTTAAAAAATTAAATTACAATATGACTGTTACCATCTTTAAAAAAAAAAAAACACACAGAATATCCACACAGGGGGCTGGGATTGTGATGCATTAGATTAAAGTGCCAACTGTGACACCCAGCATGCCATACATTTCAAGTCTGGGCTGCCCCAGTTCTGATCCAGCTCCCTACTAATGTACCTGTGAAAGCAGTAGAAATTGGCCCAAGTGCTTGGACCCCTGCTACCTACGTGGGAAGATGGAGTTGCAGGATGGTTTCAGCCTGGCCCAGCCCTAGTTGTTGCAGCCATTTGGACAGTGAACCAGCACATAGAAGATTCTCTCTCTCTCTCTCTCTCTTCCCTTCGCTCCCTGTCAGCCTGCCTTTCAAATAAATAAAATAAATATTTTTTATAAAGAATAGTCACACTAAGAAAATTTAGGATGGTACTCTCTTCATTCAAGTATCTAACAAGGGTAAAGGTGAACAAATGGTGATTGCCCTTCACTCCCCACAGGAACTGTATCCAGATACTTATTATTTTGAATACAACACACTATTTAGCCAGCTTTCAAGACATAACTATAGCAGCTACAACTGTTTCTGAGAATCTTTTCTCCCAGGAACACAGTTCTCAAATATTTTTCTAAAAAAAAAAACCTTTTCTTAAGAACGTTCTTTTTTGAAACATTGATTCTGTAATCACTGTCCCTGGGAGCACTGATTCTGGGAGCATTTTACCTGGAAGCTGCACTGCTAGATTGTGTTATGAAAAGCATTGCCCTGGGAACATTTATTCTATGAGTTTTATCCTCATGAGGATTGTTTCTGGGACTATTCAGGCATGAGTGTGACAATGGGAACTTTCTTTCTAGCATTATTGTTTCTGGGACAGGTTGTCACATAAAATACAAGACAACCAGTTAAAGTTTAGTTTTATCCAAAGAACGTTTCTGGAATGAGACCTTCAAAATTAGCAGAAATAGCTTCCCCGCATGCTCTTTGATGGCTTCCCTAAGTTACAGAAAGAAGTACTGAAGAGACATAAAGATAGCAGAATGTTGCTTAGGGGGATTTAAATATCCAGATATTCTAATCAACTGAAGTTGAAGTGGGACCCAGGTATTTTTGTTTTTATAAAGCTCACCCAAATGTATAGTCAGGTTTAGGAACCCTTAAACTCTTAATGTAAAGCATAGCATGTACAAATTTTCCAGCTAAATGAGACTTTTCTTTTTAAAAGAATCTAAAGGTTCTACCCTGTACTTCAATGTTTATCCATGCTACTATGGTAACTCTCAATATATTTCACATATTCCCCCTCCCACCATCAGTCCTCTGCTAATTCTCCCTGAGAGAATTTTTTTTACTCCACCTACTTCTCAGCAAGTCATAGAACAGTATCTAGTTAAGTCTTGCTTAGTCAAATAATATAGTGTTGTAGATAAAATCCTTTTTCCAATTTCTAGTTTCTGACATCTTGTGTAGACAACATGTTCGGAGAAGTTGGTTTATTTGCATTTCTAACATACTCCATTTTTATTTACCCTGATCTCCCATTTTCTTCACTTATTCCAGAACTTAATTGGATTCACAAGTTCAGAGAATAGCTAAACTGAAATGCCCCTTGAAGTCCAACTTCCTTGTTTATAGATGAGGAAACTGATATATGTAAAGGAAAATGGAATTGTTCAAGTGGCAGAACTTGGACTAGATTCTTCTTGAAAGTCCAGTAAGAAGCGTAGAAGAATGAGCAGTGTTCCTGAAATAAAAATGAGGATTTAAACAGGGGAAAGAATAAAAAGACAAAGAATAAGTAAACAGAGTAATGGAAGATTGGAAAGATAGTACAGAACACTAAAAGGAAGCACTGTAAAACTGGAGAACTCTTGCATTAGGTCAGATAACAATTTTTCTATCATTTTCTTTCCTTTCCTTCTTTCTCTTCCCAAACTATTAATATGTGAGCCTCCTTCAGCATGCTAAAGACACAGTTCCAGAAAAGCACTGCATGAAGTTTAAGTCAACTAGCTGAACTGTCAGGGTTTTAGGTCCCTGAGAACATAAAGTGTTTATTTAGCATATGGTCACTGGGGATGTTGTATTGCTTCTTTGGATTCCCCACCCACCAACAACCCTTTTGATCTAGGAAACACTTTCTGATTCTGAATGAAAATCCTTGACCTTTCCCTCTGAATTGTTAAAGTCATCTCCTACTTTTTAATGCTGCTTGCCTACCTTTAAAAGTCAGAAAAACAAAGTCAGAAAACTACTCAAACTCACAAACTTGCACAGGCAAATTATCAGTATAAGCCATCTCCTCACCAAAGGGCAAATACCAGGATAGTGAGAGTTGTGAAAGTGTGGCAGATAACATCGCTATCCAGCTCTTTTCCTCACTAATCTAGGAGACTTCCTTCCAAACAACTCACCCTCCCTCCCCCCCTCTTTGCTCTTTGGATAAAGAGGAGAGTCCACTTCTCCTGGAAAGATTATTAGACCTTCCTCAATTATATATCCACCGGAGGCCAGACCCACATTGATGAGAGAAAGGAACTGGTAGGGTTTATTCTAGTGTAACTCATGGGTCATAAACACTTCCCTTCTAACAGTTTTTTTTTCCTGAAAACAATAAAGACTAGGATAGCCCTTTTTATTTGCTGTGAAAATCCACACCTTTTCCTGCAATATAACCCCTGAAGAAAGGAGGGGCAAAGAGGAACCCTGCTGCATATCAAAGCTATGTGAAATGTTGAAGGAGTCTGTTGCTCCAATATGACAGATAAGACCTCAGACCTCCTAGACAAAGTAAGAAGCTATGTTCTTAGACCTCATAATTCTTGTACAAAGAAACGTTAGCATTCAAGAGAAGCTTAGTCTTGGGCTTATCTCTCAGCGTTCTTTAGTGAACATGGCTAAGAATGTTACCTTCAGATTGAATAAATGAGGAAATAAGAGGGACAGGACAATGAAGTAACATCCCAGTGGGAAATGCACCTTCTTCCCACCAGGGGGCCCCATGGTGATGAACAGTCTCCTCACATCAACTCCAGGAAAATTTGACAGAGAATACTCATTTTGCAGCTAAAGAAGCAGAAATTAAAAGGAATAAATGTGCTAAGTTGCCAAAGAGTAAAAAGTAAGATGAATGCTTAATTTTCCTGAATCTAATACTAAGTTGAATTGAACTCTATGCCTGGGAGACCAGCACTGTGGGTTTGATCTTCAAATAGACTCATTGAGTTTATGCTGTTCTGAAGGCCTTTCTGAAGCAGGAGGGATCCCATAGAATTTGAGAATTGGGGGATGTTTTAAAATCCATCTAGCTTGAGACCAAACAGGAAATAACTTATTTAAATCATGGTGGTAGATTTTGGTGTTTAAGAGCACTGTTTTACAATTTTTTAAAAAAATCAAAGACTTCTGCACAGCAAACGAAACACCCAACAGAGTGAAGATACATCCTACAAACTGAGAGAAAATGTTTGTAAGCTATACATACGATAAGGGGTTAATGTCCAAAATGTATAATAGACTCAATTTAATAGCAAGAAAACAAATAATATAATTTAAAATGAGTAAAGAGTTTGAATAGACATTTACCAGAAGAAAATATGTAAATAGATAACAGGTATATGAAAAAATGCTTAACACCATTAACAGTCAGGAAATGCAGTTTAAAACCACAATTATTACCATCTCATTCTTGTAAGGATAGTTACTACCAAAAAATAAAATGTTAATAAATGTTAGTAAGGATGTAGAGGAAAATGAGCACTTTCACACTGTTGTTAGGAGTGTAAATTTGAACAGCCATTTGAGGTTCCTCAAAAAATAAAAATACAGCTAACATATTATCCAGCAATTTTACAACTAAGTATTTCTCCATAAGGCAATGAAATTCATAAATCAAAAACATATTTCCATCCCTGTGTTTTCTGCAGCTTTATTCTCAATTGTCAGAATATGTAATAAACTTAAGTGTTCATAAATGAATGAATAAAGAAATTGTGCCATATATTTAATGAAATACTACTCATTCATGAACAAAGAAGGAAATACTGTCATTTGTGGCAACATGTGTGGACCTGAAAGACATTGTGTTAAATGCAATAAGCTAGGTTTATGTACATTTTTAAAAAGTTTACCTCATGGAAGTGGCAAATAAAATGATGGCTAGCAGAGACTAGAATGGTTGGAGGAGAGGAGAATTGGAGAGCTGTTATTCAAAAAATACAAAATTACAGCTGGATAGAAGAAATGTTCAATAGATCTAGTATACAATATGGTGACTATCGTTAATGACAAAATATTGTATTCTTGAAAAATTTTGGATATCAAGAATTCTCACCACAAAAAAGATAACTATATATTGTGATACATAATAATATATATATAACTAAGCATATATTACTTTATTCATTTTGTATCATATTTTATCTTATAAGCAAACAAAATTAAATTATAAATTATTTCTTAACAGAAAATCACCCACTAGAATATATAGCCTTTTGGTTTCCAAACAAACTCTTTAGTTTCATGTAGATATGTCAGACTATTGTGAAAATTATGAGATGATATAGTGTTGCTTTGAATAGCATAAAGTGGAAGGCAGCATTGTGGCATAATGGGTAAAGCTGCCTCCTGTGATGCAGCATCCCATATGGGTGCTGGTTTGATTCCTAGCTGCTCTACTTCTGATCTGGCTCCCTGCTGATGTGCCTGAGAAGGCAGTAAGAGGATGGCCCAAGTGCTTTGGCCCCTGCAGCCATGTGGGAGACCTGAAGGAGGCTCCTAGCTTCTGGCTTCAGCCTGGCCCAGCCCTGACCACTGTAGCCATTTGGGGAGTGAACCAGCAGATGGAAGATCTGTCTCTCCTCCTCTGTAACTCTGCCTTTCAAATAAGTAAAAAAAAATCTAAAATAATTAAAGGCTGATGTTCCTGGGGCCCATGTTGTGGCGTAGCAAGTAAATCCACTGCCTATCTTGCCAGCATCCCATATGTGTGCCAATTTGTGTCTTGTCTGCTCCACTTCTGATACAGCACTCTGCTAATGGCCTTGGAAAAATAAGAGATGTCCCAAAGTGTTTGGGCCCCTGACACCCATATTGGGAGAACTGGATGAAGCTTCTGGCTCCTGACTTTTGCCTGGTCCAGCCCTGGCTAGAAGCAGAAGGAAAGTCTCTCTCTCTCTCTCTCTCTCCCTCCCTCCATCTCCCTCTGTAGCTCTGACTTTCAAATAAGTCTTTTTTAAAGGTTGATGATCCTATAAATGAGAAAAGTTTGCCAGTCTCCCATGACCAGTAATCCCCTACCTCCACTCACACATAAATATATTATGTGTGTCTTCACATATGCAGTGTCTTCATCCATTTGTTTTTGCTAATAACTCAATACACCAGAATAGACACATTATTATGAATAAAGGTTTATTTTGACTCACAGTTCTGGTCCAGGGTCAAGGGGCCACATCTGGTGATGCCCTCCTTGCTGGCAGAGTTCTGAAGTGATATAGGGTATCATGTGGCAAAAGATAAGAAGTATGTGAGACACCTAGCCAAACTGACCTTTGTAGAACACCCGTTCTTGAGATAATCTATAAACTCATTAATCTGTTAATCCAGTAACCACATAAGTGGAATAGCCTATTCCTGAAGGCAGAGCCCTATTCACCTCCTAAAGTTTCCATTTGGTCCCACTTCTTAATATCTCATATGATGATTATATTTCAACATAAGTTTCAGAGCAAATAAACCATATTCATGCCCACAGCATTCAATAAATCCTATTTTAGTCTGAATTTGTAAGAGCTTCATATATGAAAAGCTGCTCTTGAGAGAGGTCCCTTCCCATGCAAGAAACATTCCAGGTAAGAAAACAAGCTATTTACAGCCATGAGAAGGTCTGCTTATCTGGGATTGTGGATGTGAGGTTACCATCATCTATTTGAAAAATATTTGTCTGCATTCACTGTAAGCATTTGAATTTGTGGTCTGGTGCTCCTCACTAGACATCTGCAGGTATAAAGGGACCGCTAGTAGAAGCAGAAGTACTCACAGAATAGGGAAGCTCCTATATTCAACCAGAGAACCTGACTCCTGGAAAAAGACCCCACATACCTAGGAAAAAGCCATTGCAATTTTTGAAGAGATTGATTTCTATAGCAAAGACTTCTCACCAAGCTAAAGGGAAAATTCACCAGTCTGGGAAAGGGTGGAGAGTCATTCCTCCACTAGTGAAAAACACAACTAGTGGGAAATGATAACCACCCTTCTTGGGTAGAGAATGGACCAAATGGGACAGGTCACTTGCCTACTGGCTGAAAAACTTCACTTTTCCAAGATGGGGGAAGAATCTACCTTCAAACTCTGAGAATCTGATTGCTCAAAGAGAATATGTACAGGCCAAAAGAAAAACCCTAAAATCTGCAGAAGAAAATCAGGCTAAAGGGGATGGCATTGTGGTATTGCAGTTAAAGCCATGACCTGCAATGCTGGCATCACATTATGAGGGCACTGATTCAAGTCTTGGTTACTCTGCTTCCAATCCAGCTTCCTGCTAATGCGCCTGGGAAAGCAGTGAAATATGCCCTAAGTGCTTGGGCCCCTATACCTACTTGAGAGACCCATATGGATTTCCAGACTCTTGGCTTTGACTAAGCCCAGCCATGTTCATTGCAGCAATTTGGGAAGTGAACCAACAGATAAAAGCCCTCTTTCTCTCTTGCTCTGCCTTTCAAATAAATAAATAAATCTTTTTTAAAAATGAAACAAAACCTAGCTAAAACGAAGCAAATATGTAATGTTTGAGCCGGAAGTCTTACTATCAGAGAAGAAAGAATGTTAGTTAGTGGAAGGTAATTCATCAGGTAGAGAGGAAAGGAGAGTATTTGTAGAAAAGACCTATTTTACATGAGAAGAAAACCTGCAGACCACAGTAGGAGGGCCATCATGTGGGAAAGAAAAGCTACTAATTTAGAGACAGGTCCACTCTTTCATTTTTTAAAAGATTTATTTATTTATTTTAAAGAGTTACACAGAGAGAGAAGGAGAGGCAGAGAGAGAGGTCTTCCATCCACTGGTTCACTCTCCAATTGGCCACAATGGCTGGAGCTGAGCCAATCTGAAGCCAGGAGCCAGGAGCTTATTCTGGGGCTCCCACACAGGTGCAGTGGCCCAAGGAATTGGGCCATCTTCTACTACTTCCCCAGGCCAAAACAGAGAGCTGGATCAGAAGTGAAGCAGCCAGGACTCAAACCGGCACTCATGTGGGATGCCGGCCCTGCAGGTGGTGGCTTTACCCCTTATGCCACAACAACATCCCCCACTCTTCAGTCTCAAAATAAAGCAGCTTACTGTTTTCAGAGGTTGCTTTATTTGAGAATAGTTAGGAACTTGGGGCCTATAGTTATCCAGAGACACCAGTCACTAATCTGAGACTCTTTCAACAGAATTTCCAGAGCTTTCCAGAGAGCAATATGGGGATCTCCCCAAATCCCTATTGGTTGCATATATGAGTACTTCAAAAAGATCATGGAAAGTGAAATTCAAAAATAAGTTTATTTTAGGTGCAAAAAGTATTTGAAATCCATACATTGGTTGTTTATAAAACTCATTTCCAATGAACTAATTGAAGACCACCTCATATACAGCTATTCTGGGTTTGTAAGAAACCTAGGCTTAACCTGTTCAGGGAATGCTGAATGACAGCTGCCACTGCAACTACTGCTATGGCTGCTATTGTTGCTCCCAGGATACCTGCAGATTTTTTTTCTCTCCAAAATATTTCTTTTTCTTAACTTTTATTTAATAAATATAAATTTGCAAAGTACAACTTTTGAGTTATAGCAGATCTCCCCCCCATAACCACCCTCCCACCAGCAACCATCCCATCTCCCACTCCCTCTCCCATCCCATTCTTCATCAAGATTCATTTTAAATTATCTTTATATACAGAAGACCAACTTAGTATATACTAAGATTTCAACAGTTTGCACTCACACAGAAACACAAAGTATAAAGTACTGTTTGAGTACTAGTTATACCGTTAATTCACATAGTACAACACATTAAGGACAGAGATGCTACATGGGGAGTAAGTGCACAGTGACTACTATTGTTGATTTAACAATTTACACTCTTATTTATGACGTCAGTAATCACCCGAGGCTCTTGTCATCAGCTGCCAGAGCTATGGAAGCCTTTTGAGTTCGCCAACTCTAATCATATTTAGACAGGGCCATAGTCAAAGTGGAAGTTCTCTCCTCCCTTCAGAGAAAGGTACCTCCTTTGATGGCCTGTTCTTTCCGCTGGGATCTCACTCGCAGAGATCTTTGATTTAGTGTTTTTTTGTTGTTGTTGTGTTTTTTTTTTTCCCCAGAGTGTCTTGGCTTTCCATGCCTAAAATACTCTCAGGGAATTTTGGCCAGATCTGAATGCCTTAAGGGCTGATTCTGAGCCCAGAGTGCTATTTAGGACATCTGCCATTCTGTGAGTCTGCTGTGTATCCCACTTCCCATGTTGGATTGTTCTCTCCTTTTAAATTCTATCAGTTAGTATTAACAGACTCTAGTCTTGTTTATGTGATCCCTTTGACACTTAATCCTATCATTATGATCAATTATGAACTGAAACTGATCACTTTGACTAGTGAGATGGCACTGGTACATGCCACCTTGATGGGATTGAATTGGAATCCCCTGGCACGTTTCTAACTCTACCATTAGGGGTAAATCCTATTGAGCATGTGCCAAACTGTACATCTCCAAAATATTTCTGTACAATATTATCACAGGTCTATATAGAATTGCTTTCTCTTCTCACTCATGTTTAAGTCTGCCACCTTAAAATCTCTCTGCTAAGTCCAATCTATCCTGAATATTGACGAGTAAGTGTAGAGCTTGAAATAGGTTAGTGTCTGTTCTCAGGGATTCCATTTGCACTTCAACAAAATAACAGAAAATCTAAAAAGCCACAGTTTATTTTCTTTTGCTTCTTTTCCCATCCTACTTTTATAAAAGTTGCCTTACCTGACACATAAGGACTCCAAAGATTGAAAAGACAAAGTCCCCCATCTAATTGATTTCATCCCAGATAGGACAAGTTTGAGCCCTACACATTTGCCTACAGCGTGACAGGAAGATATTTTTCCTCAGATTTGCACAAGTACTTCAAAAACTTCAGCAGCTAAATATACAGCACGATCAGGATCTTTACAACATAAAAATTGAGAAAAAGAAGACAGTTTATCATGATTTTGCTTTGCTTTATTTCTTCATTGCTAAGGGTACATTCTGAGATTAACTTCCTGAAAGCTCTGATCAGTTACTAGGAGAAAGTGGTGTTCAGGGGCTCAGACTCAATAGATTGCTTATATTGTTAACAGAACTTGATTTCCTCAGTCCTGCCACCAAATTCAGGCCTAATAGATGTAAATGGGGATGAAACAAAGAAGTGTTCCACAAGTTGTTTATAATAAATAAAGACAGGTGATGCATACATTTAACTTGAGGAATACAATGCATCCAATGAAGTGACAGTTGCACACTTAATCGGCAACTCAACTGAAACAACTGCAGGACCTCTGAATAGCAGCATGACAAGCTTACTATACCATCTCCCTAGTGAAATAATCATTTAACTGGTAAATGTTTTAAAAACAAACAACTATTTAAAGCCAGTATGGAAAACAATGTAAATATTCCTCAAGAAATTAAAAATAGAACTATCGCATGATCTAGCAATCTCACTAATGAGTATTTATTTAAAGGCAATGAAATCAATATATTAAAAATACATCTATACTCCCATGTTTATTACAGCACTACTCTCAATAGGAAAGCTATGGAACTAACCTAGGCATTAATCACTAGATCAATGAATAATGAAAATGTGGGATACACACACACACACAAAATGGAATATTATTCAGCAATTTAAAAGAATGAAATATTGTCATTTTAAGCAAATAATGGACTCGGATATCAAAAATTTAAGGGAAGCAAGCCCAGAACAGAAGAAAAATACCGCTTGATTTTGCTCACATGTGAAATCATATAAAAGCTGAGCTCACTGAAGCGGAGGATAGAATAGCGATTACTAGTGGGTGGGGAGAAAAGGGAACTGGGGAAAAGGAGACATTGGTTAATGGATTCAAAGCCACAGCTAGATAGGAGGAATAAGTTCTAGTGTATATTACAAAGTAGGATGAGTATGCTTGACAATATTATATTATATTATATTATATTATATTATATTAGGGCCGGCACTGTGGCACAACAGGTTAATGCCCTGGCCTGAGTGCCAGCATCCCATATGAGCACCAGTTTGAGACCTGGCTGCTCCACCTCCTTTCCAGCTCTCTGCTATGGCCTGGGAAAGCAGTAGAAGATGGCCCAAATCCTTGGGTCCCTGAACCCACGTGGGAGACCAAAAGAAGCTCCTGGCTCCTGGTTTCAGATTGGCGCAGCTCCAGCCGTTGTGGCCAATGGGGGAAGTGAACCATCAGATGGAAGACCTCTCTATCTCTCTACTCTTTCTGTGTAATTCTGACTTTCAAATAAATAAATAAATCTTTAAAAAATTATATAAATGAAAATAGCTAGAAGAGAGAAATTTAAAAGATCTCATTACAAAGAAAATAATAAATGTTAAGATGATAGATAGCTTGAAGATCCTTATTTAATGATTACACGATGTAATAATATAATATACCAAAATAACACAAACTGACAATTATTATCTGTCAAGTGAAAATAAATTAAAGATTAAAAATAGTCTCTGGAAATTGTCCTAATAGGTTTGCATCCATAGTGGTCTTTTATTCAAGAATACCTACTATATTTCAGCAATATAGTGATAAGCTGTGGCATTTGAGCCAGAAATTGCTCCTAACCCTGTTTCTAGCTCCCTGCGATGGAAGCACTACTACAGGACCTCTACATTTTGAAAATAGCCAAGATAGGGGTTTCCTCTCCCTCCAGATCTGAGTCTAGAGTTGCAGTTTTGCACTGAGGGGAGAGGCCTACCATAGTCACGTCTACTCCCAGATGCATACTATGAGAACTCCATTGTGAATAGGCACAGAAGAAAGTACAGGGTCTCCCTTTTCCCACTGAACCGTCACTTGTGGATCTATAGCTTTATCTCAGTCACAGGGAGCCAAGAATACTGATGTTTTGATTGTCTCGGGCCAGTTTCTTCATAAAGTAAGGAATAAGTGTTATAAAAGGCAAATCAAGAAAATCAGGCATTATAATCTCTGTTCAGTACTCACTCACAGAGTAAGGATGTCACTCTGCAAGAAGTAGGCCATGGTCCCTGCCCCCAGGTCCAGCACAGTGGTAAAGATTATGCTTAGGTTATGCTTAGAATACACCTTAATGATGGAAAATGATCAGTTCTTCCTGACTTTGTTTGAATCAGAGCAGAAGATGTTTCTTTTTTTTAGTGATGAATATGCTAGCAAAGTTTAATGAAGAGAGTACCCCTGACAGGACATGCAGACATCTCAGTAAAGAGCTGAGAGCCAGCAAGGGAGGTTTCATACTTTACTTCTTTCTCAAAACAGTGAAGATCTTGAGGAATAGCAATTATGAGGGAACTGATGTCTCTATAATACTTGCAACAATAGCTGTAATGGCAGAACAACTAGAAGTTTAACCAACAGAAACATAAAAGAACTTGCAAAAGCCCTCTAAGGAGCACACTGAAATCTGAGGATCAGGAAGGCTGTGTGTATGTTCTAGGACTCACCTATTCAAAAGGAATCAGAGTTATGGTGTGGGAAAATCTTTGAAATTCTGTACAAGGCATACTCCGATTCATCAGCAAAGAATGGAAGACAAAAGCAGTACTGACTTGAGATACTTAAGCACAACCTCTGATCAATCACTAGCTGACCCTGGAGCAACTCATAGAAATCCAGACTTAAAGTAAAACCAATACTCATTCTTGGACTACTTGAAGGCCATATACAAGCACACTCTCAAAAGCAATTTGAGGGAAAACATTCAAGTTGTTATTCCCTAGCAGAATAATGAACAGAATCGTAAATTCCCAGAAAACTAAAGCAGTCTTCCAAGCCATAGACATAATCAATAGAGAAGGTGATGCTAACTTCTGAAGGATTGTAAGTACAGCCTTTGAGCAAAAATTAACTCATGCTGACCCAAAGAAGATTCCCCCCCACCCAAAACTCAGTCGAAAAGAAAATTAGGAGAACAATATGAGCCTGGACATTAGGAGCTAGACAGTACAAGAATGGAGGGAGATTTCAGAGTGGATGGGGAGATTTCAGAGATTAAGGACAGCTAAATCTCTTTTAAAAAGACCAAAAGAAACGATAGCAATAAGCCACAGAGGAAGTAGTAAATAGGTATTCAGATTTGCTAAGCAATATTGTCCAAAGAGTTCAGTTATACAAAAAATTGTAAGATAGGTAAAGAAATAGGAAAATATGATCCAAAGACAGGAAAAGGGAAATTTTTCTCTGATCAGGCCCTAATTTTAGACTGAACAGATAAGATTGAAAAGAAGCTATTATGAATATGTTCAAAAATAAAGAAAATCATGTTTCAGGAATTAAAGGAAAGCATATTTCATGAAATATATATTAATCAGATATAGAATTCATGAAGCAGAATCAAATATAAGGTCTGAAGTTAAAAAATATAACATAAATGGAAATTCACTATGGTGACTCAAGTGGAGATTTGAGCTGGCAGAAGAAATAATCATCAAACTTCAAGAGGGATCAATAGAGAAAATTAAATCTTAAGAACTGAGAGAATGGCTGGCGCCGTGACTCAATAGGCTAATCCTCCGCCTAGCGGCTCTGGCACACCGGGTTCTAGTCCCAGTCGGGGCGCCAGATTCTGTCCCAGTTGCCCCTCTTCCAGTCCAGCTCTCTGCTATGGCCTGGGAAGGCAGTGGAGGATGGCCCAAGTGCTTGGGCCCTGCACCCCATGGGAGACCAGGATAAGCACCTGGCTCCTGCCTTCGGATCAGTGCGGTGCGCCAGCCGCAGCGCGCCGGCTGCGGCGGCCATTGGAGGGTGAACCAACGGCAAAAGGAAGACCTTTCTCTCTGTCTCTCTCACTGTCCACTCTGCCTATCAAAAAAAAAAAAAAAACAGAGAAAACATAATGAAGGACGTGAACAAAGCCTCAGAAAAATGTGGGACACTATTTAGTGCACCAAACTCAAATAATGAGAATACTAAAGAAGAGAAATAAATAATAAAAACAATATTTGAAGAATTAATGATTAAAATCCCTTAAATTTGATTAAAAATATTAATCAACCTACTTGAGAAGCTCAATAAACTTCAAGTAAGACAATCACTAAGAGATTCACACATAGATACAACCTAATCAAAAAGTTAGAAACCATAGGTAGTACGAAAATCTTTAAAGCAGTGAGGAAAAAAGTGACTCAGCAGGAATAGAATCTCAGGAAGATAAAAAGCAACTTTTTCATTAGAAATAATTGAAATCAAACAGCAGTGGGTAATGACACATTGACAGTGTTGAAAGAAAAATTAACTATAAATATATCTAGCAAAACTATTTTTAAGGAAGGAAAAATAAACTGACATCACAGAAAATGACATTAAAGAATACCCCCCAAACCCTATCCTTAATAATAGCAACTATTATAGTGGCAAAACCTGTCAGAATCAGCATTTTTGGCACTTTGGAATCTAGTCCAAAATTTAAAACAACAATGCAAATGTTTAATGAAAAGAGAAGCCATGGGGCTGTCCCTGTGGTGCAGTGGGTTAATGCCATGGCCTGAAGCACCAGCATCCAATTTGGGTGCTGGTTTGAGACCTGGCTGCTCCATTTCTGATCCAGCTCTCTGCTATGACCTGGGAAAGCAGTAGAAGATGGCCCTAGTCCTTGTGCTCCTGCACCCACATGGAAGACCTGGAAGAAGCTCCTGACTCCTGTCTTCGGATCGGCGCAGCTCCGGCTGTTGCAGCCAGTTGAGGAGTAAACCAGCGGATGGAAGACCTCTCTCTCTCTCTCTCTGCCTCTCCTCTCTTTGTGTAATTCTGACTTTCAAATAAATAAATAAATCTTTAAAAAAAAATAAAGGAAAGAGAAGCCTGCCACTAAATCTCATAAGGGAGTGTGTGATATAACAAATCTGCCTAGTACATCCACTCCTCAGCTTTGAAGATACTCCTTTTATGACTTGCCATTACCAGAGAGAGCACTATAGACCTTGTCAAAGAACACTGGTTATGTGTTTTGTCTTGTCAGGTTCTGCCCTGGGGGTTTGGCTAAGGAGATTGCTTTGATTTAGTCCACCTCAAAATTTTCTCAGGGCTTGAATGATCTCCATGTTTCAATTTCAAATATTCTTAAAAACTACTATACCAGCCTCAAACAACATAAAAGATAGGATAAACAGAGACAGATGGAGAAAACTAGGAAGGAAGAAGTTGGAGAGGAAGACCTATGGGGTAATAAAGGCTTAGAAAGTTCTTGCATACATAGGGTAATCTAGAAGACCAAGCCAGGCCAAGACTGAACGAATTCTCAGAAAATATCCTACAAAGCCCTAAGCTTTTGTCTTTGACTGACCTTTAGGCTCCAAAGAGGCAGAAATTGAAAACTAAAGAAGATTTGTAAGTGGTTGGGTAAAGAAGGAGCCCCTCAACACAGAGCCAAAATGAAAAGAGCAAGATGATTTTGTTAGTTCAAGTCATTTGAGAAAATATATGCCTAATAAGTAGTTGACCACTAAGTTATTGGAACAGAGATATCAGTAACCACACACAATGAAATATGCAGTCTTTTGAAAACAGTTCAGAATAGTCATTAAACATACAATAAATTACAACCTACACCATGCAGCAACAAAAACCCAAGGGGAAGGGAAGATGTCTCACTTCTAGAGTTAAAACATTAAAGTCTCTAGCTTTTCTTAAAGTTATAAGGTATTCAAGGAAACAAGAAAATACATCCATTCATAGGAAACAAAAAAAAAAGTGTCACAGAATAAGCAAAAGTATTAAGTATATGAGACAAAGACTTCAAATCTTAAATATGCTCAGAGCTAAAATGAATCATGGACAAAGAACTAAATCAAGGAAAATGATGTCTGAACAATATTATAAAGAATGTAGAAATTACAATGATGAGTGAATTAGAAATTGTAGAGTGAAAAGCACAATAACAGAAATGAAAAGTTCACCAAGTGATTCAACAGCAGCTTTGAATAGGCAGGAGAAACAATCAGCAAACATCAAGATAGATCAAAGGAGATTATCCAGTCTGAGGAAGAAAAAACTAAACAGAACCTCCAAGACCTATGGGCCAACATAAGTTTATGAGCATGAGAGAACAAAGAGAAAGAAGCAAAAATAATATCTGATTAAATGATAGCTGACAAATTGCCAAACTTAATGAAAGCCATGAACGTAAACATTCAAATCTTAACAAAATCAAACTAGAATCAGAGTTTTACATACTCATACATCATAATCCACCTGTTAGAAAACAAAGAAAGAATCTTGAGAACAACAAGAAACAAGAGGTTTTTCAACAGAGAAAGTATTCTCAATAATGTTAAAATCTAATTTCTCGGGGCCGGCATTGTGACGCAGCGGGTTCACGCCCTGGCCTGAAGCACCGGCATCCCATATGGGCACCGGTTCGAGACCCGGATACTCCACTTCCAATCCAGCTCTCTGCTATAGCCTGGGAAGGCAGTGGAAAATGGTCCAAGTCCTTGGGCCCCTGCACCCAAGTGGGAGACCCAGAAGAGGCTCCTGGCTCCTGGCTTCGGATCGGCGCAGCTCTGGCCATTGCAGCCATCTAGGGAGTGAACCAGCAGATGGAAGGCCTCTCTCTCTATCTCTACCTCTCTCTGTAACTCTGTCTTTCAAATAAATAAAATAAATCTTTTTAAAAAATCCAATTTCTCCTCAGAAACCAGGAAGTTTATAAAGCAGTGGGTGTCATACTTAAAGTCTTGGAAGGAAAAAAAAAAAAACACTATCAATCAAGATTTGCATTTTTGAATCGCTTCTCGGCCTTTTGGCTAAGATCAAGTGTGAAGATTTGCATTTTTGGCAGAAAAAAAGCAATGCTTCAAGAATGTAGAGGAGGCCGGCGCCACAGCTCAATAGGCTAATCCTCCACCTGCGGCGCCGGCACATCGGGTTCTAGTCCTAGTAAGGGCGTCGGATTCTGTCCCGGTTGCCCCTCTTCCAGTCCAGCTCTCTGCTGTGGCCAGGGAGTGCAGCGGAGGATGGCCCAAGTCCTTGGGCCCTGCACCCATATGGGAGACCAGGAGAAGCACCTGACTCCTGGCTGTGGATCAGCACGGCCGCAGAGGCCATTGGGGGGTGAACCAATGGAAAAGGAAGACCTTTCTCTCTGTCTCTCTCTCTCTCTCACTGTCCACTCTGCCTGTCAAAAAAAAAAAAAAAAAGAATGTAAAGGGAATAAAGACTTTCAAATAAGTAAGGACTGAGGGAGTTCATCTGAAGTAGAACTATCGTACAAACAGTAGCAAAGTCTTTCAGGCTGATATGAAAGGACACTAGATAATAGTTTGAAGCTATACCAATAAAGAACACTCATAAAAGCAACTATATAGGTATATACAGAAGACAGCATTATTTTATTTAAGATTGCAACTCTATACATCAAGAAAATATAACAATTAGAAACATACACACATCTAACAAAAGTATCCCCAAACTATACAAAGCAAAAACAGATAGAATTAAAGGGAGAAACACAGTTCTACAGTAATAGTTGGAAACTTCAATAATGTACTTTAATTAATAAGAACTAGAAAATAGATCAATAAAGAAATAGAATACTTGAAAACAATTGTAAATTAGTGAGACTTAAAAAACAGAACATGCCACTGCAAAATACCACAATCGACATTTTTCTCAAATACACATGAAATAATCCCTAGTATACACAAAATATTAGGCCAAAAAAAAGCTCTATAAATTTAAAGTATTTAAATCAAAGTAACTTCTTCATAGACAACAGATTAAAAAATAGAAATTAATAATAGCTTAAATGTACAAGTCACAAGTAAATGAAATTAAACAATACACCATTAAAAAATATATGAATCAGAAAAGAAATTACAAGGTTAGGAGCCGGTGTTGTGGCACAGCTAGTTAAGTCACTGCCTGCAACACCAGCTTCCCATATTATTCTAGTCCTGGATTCTCCATTTCCAATCCATCTCCCTGCTAATGAGCCTGAGAAATCAGTAGAAGACAGCCCAAATGCTTGGGGCCCTGAACCTATGCAAGAGACCTGGATGGAGTTCCAGGCTCCTGGCTTTGACCTGGCCCAGCCCCAGCTCTTGTAGCCATTTAGAGAGTGAACCAGTGAGTGGAAGAACTCTCTCTCTCTTTACCCCCATCTCTCCTCTCTCTGTTACTCTGCCTTCCAAATAAATAAATCTTTAAAAAAGAAATTGTAAGTGTAATCGGAAATTACCTGGAGAAGGATAGAAACAAAACACAGTATGTAAAAACTTATTGAATATGGGGAAAGCAATATCGATGGATACTTATATCTTGAAATGTCCATATTGAGAGAATATCGCAAATCAATAACCTAACTTTTCTTTAAGGAATGAGAAAAACAAATGCAAATAAAACCTGCAGAAATGATAAGGATGGAAATTATTATTTCTTAATAAGTTCACATCAGAGAGAAGTGAGAGCATAAAAACAGAATTAACAAAACAAAAAGTTGATTCTTAGAAATCATCAACAAAATTAATAAAAGTTTAGTAATGCTAATAAAAAAGATTACAAAAAAATAGGGATATTACAAGCATCTTCCAGAAATAAAAAGGATTTAAGAGAATTGTATGAATAATTATACACTAACAATTAGATAACTTGGGTGAAATAAACAAGTTCCTAGAATCACGCATTGTATATAAATTCACACAAGAAGAAATAGAAACATTGAATAGGTACAGAACAAGTTCAGAGGTTGAATCAGGAGCTGGCGCTGTAGCGCAGTGTGCTAAGCCTCTGCCCATGAAGTCAGCATCCCATATGGGAGCCAGTTTGTGTCCCAGCTGCTCCACTTCAATCCAGCTTCCTGCTGGTGCACCTGGGAAAGCAGCAAAAGATGGTCCAGGTGCTTGGGCCCCTGCCACCCACGTGAGAGACCCAGAAGAAGCTCCTGGCTCCTGGCTTCAGCCTGGCCCATATCCAGCCCCAGCTATTGTGGCCATTTGGGATTTGAACCAGTGGATGAAAGATCTCTCTCTCTCTCTCTCTCTCTCTCTCTCTCTTTTCCCCCTCTCTCTATCTTTCTCTCTCTCTGTGCATTTCAAATAAATAAATCTTTTTCTTAAAAAAAAAAAAAAAGAGTTCTCCGGGTGGGGGCAGGGGGCGCTGTGGCACAGCAGGTTAACGCCCTGGCCTGAAGCGCTGGCATCCCATATGGGTTCCGGTTTGAGACCCGGCTGCTCCACTTCTGATCCAGCTCTCTGCTATGGCCTGGGAAAGCAGTACAACATGGTCCAAGTTCTTGGGCCCCTGCACCCACATGGGAGACTGGAAGAAGCTCCTGGCTCCTGACTTTGGATCGGCACAGCTCTGGCCGTTGCGGCCATCTGGGAAGTGAACCAGTGGATGGAAGACCTCTCTCTGTGTCTCTACCTCTCCCTGTAACTCTGTCTTTCAAATAAATAAAATAAATGTAAAAAAAAAAAAAAGTGTTCTCCTCACTGTGCACTTACTCCCCATGTAGGATCTCTGTCCTTAATGTGTTGTACAATCTGAATTAATGCTATAACTAGTACTCAAACAGTACTTTACACTTTGTGTTTCTGTGTTGGTGCAAACTGTTGAAATCTTTACTTAATACATACTAAATTGATCTTCTGTATATAAAGATAATTGAAAATGAATCTTGATGTGAATGGGATGGGGGAGGGAGCGGGAGATGAGAGGGTTGCGAGTAGGAGGGAAGTTACGGGGGGGAAAAAGCCACTGTAATCCAAAAGCTGTACTTTGCAAATTTATATTTATTAAATAAAAGTTTAAAAAAAAGAGTTCTCATCAGTAATCAAATAGCTCCCAAAAGAAAACTCCAGAACCACACAGCTTCACTGGTAAATTCTATCCACAGTTAAAGAAAAAACTTACACCAAATTCTACTCACTCTTCCAAAAATGAGAAGATAAAGGAACATTTCCTAACAATATCCCCATTCCTATTTACAAGATAGTTTTCTGTCCTAATCATTGCCCTCACTTTGCAGTAGATACCCTGTGAGGCTGGGAACTCAGCAATCCATATTGTTGGAGTCTTCATTTGACTTTCAGTAATCTCAACCTTGTGGCTACAGGAGATAACGGTCTCCTTCAGGGCACTCCCTAGAAGTTTTTAAGTAACTTATATGCAGCACTGAGCTGAAAATTCAAATCCATGAGCTCATCCTTTCCTTGCAGCCCTTTATTTAGCAGTGTTTGGAGCAACTGTCCAATCTTGCTACACTTATCAGCTTTCAGAAAATGTTCTAAGGTGTCATATACACAGCCACCCAGGTCCTTGCTTCTCATAATTGGTTGATTAGAATTATCTAATGCAGATATTGCTGGACTATGCCATAGACTATCATTACTCTCTTTACTACTGGTATTATAATCATTATAACCAAATTAGAGAGTCAATCCCAGAAGTGTCAGATCAATTCAGAAAACTTATCCTTAAAATCATCTTCTCCTCAATACCAAATCTGTAATAGTCAAGATTCTCCAAAGAAACAGAATAAACAAGAGATGATGATGATGGCAATGATGCTGCTGCTGATGATAGAAATTATAAGGAAGTGGCTCATGTATGGTGATGGAGAGGCACCAATATTTGTAGTCAGCAAGCTGGAGACTCAAGAGAGCTTACATGTTGCTCCAGTCTAAGTCCAAAAATCTGAGGGATAAGGAGAGCTGATGGAACAAATCACAGCCCCAGAACTGATGGAATAAAAACCCAAGAAAAGTCAGTGTTGCAGGTCAGGTTCAAACATTATAAAGAATTATATCTCACATCAAAGTAATTAGACATTAAGTGGTCCCTTTTATGTGGGAATGACAGCCATTTTGATCTTTCCATGTCCTTAACTGAATGAATGAGAACCACCCACATGAAGGAGGGCAATCTGATTTACCATTCAAATATTAATCTCAATAAAAAACACCCTCTCACCTAGCAGCACAATTGATTAAACTGCCTTCTGTGATGCTAGCATCTCACAACAGGAGTGCCAGTTGAGTCTCAGCTGCTCCACTTCTGATCCAGCTACCTAATAATATGGCTGAGAAAGCAGCTGAGGATGGCCTAAGTACTTGGGTCCCTACCACCCACGTAGGAGACCTGGATGGAGTTCCAAGGTTCCAAGCTTCTGGCATTGGGCTGGCCCAGCTCCAGCTTTTGCAACCATTTGGGGAGTTAACCAGAGGATGGAAGATTCTCTCTCGCTCTCACTCTCACTCTCGCTCTCGCTCTCGCTCTTGCTTTTGCTCTCGCTCTCTCTCCCCACCCTACCCCCATCTCCACCTCTGCTACTCTGCCTTTCAAATAAATAAATCTTTAAAAAAGAAAAAAGAACTGGAGATTTGGGTGTGGGCGATGTGGAGTAATAATAGCTAAAGAGTCCAAAATACAGGCTATCTCAATGAATTGGTAGCTCCCATGTCTGAGGCACGGGTGTTCATAGAGTGGTGGCTGGGTAAATAATAGTTTCTAAAATTGGGCACAGGCATACAAGACTGCTGCATGGCCTGCAGGGACAATAGCTCCAGTGCTCGATGTGAGGAAGCACATAGAACAGCCATAGAGCTAGAGTCTGGAATGTAGGCATGTACGAAGTGGCTATGGTTCTTGGATCTGGAGTGTGCATGAGACTGGGAAGTTTTAGCCCTGGTTCTGAGGCTGCACAATATTGACTCCTACTTATGAGAATTAGAGGCACAATAGTTTTTCCCTATTTGGGAGGTTTGAAGTAGAGATGGCTGTTGGTTACTTTAGTGGTAATGCCTTTGCCATTTGTATAGCAGATCATGAGGGCCTGTACAGATGAACACTACTAAGGAGATCTCTGCTATGAAAGCTGTAGGGAATTTATGACCGTTGCTGGTGCTTTTGAGGTCCTTTGTGGCAAATGTTTCCAGGAGCCTGTGTAAAGTAGGCCATTCAGAATAGTATAAAGCAGGGGCATCTGTTGTATGGCTTATACTGATAAGTCCCACCCTACGTATTTCTTCCTCTAAGAACATGTTTCAGGGGGCTGGCACTGTGGTGTAGCGGGTACAGCCGCTGCCTGCAGTGCTGGCATCCCATATGGGCGCCAGTTCGAGTCCCAGCTGTTCAATTTCTGATTCAGCTCTCTGCTACTGTCTGGGAAAGCAGCAGAGGATGGCCCAGATCCTTGGAACCCTGCACCCATGTGGGAGACCTGAAAGAAGCTCCTGGGTACTGGCTTTGGATCAGCTCAGCTCTGGCCATTTGGGGAGTGAACCAGCAGACAGAAGATCTCTTTCTCTTTCTCTCTCTGCCTCTGCCTCTATGTAACTGTGCTTTTCAAATAAATAAATAAATATTAAAAAAAATAAGATGTTTCAAGTATTATGATCTTTCCAGAGATCACTTCTGGGTTCTTATTCTCTGCTTTTTAAATTTTTTTCAATTTTTCTGTAGTTTATTAAGCACATAGGGTCTACAACTAAAATACTTGAGTTTGAGTCACCCATTTACTATCTGAATACCTGATGATTACTAACCTCTATGTTCCTATAACTCTGATAATAAAAATCCTAAAATTGATGTCAAGATTAATTTAGTAACTATACGTAAAAAGCTTAGGAGGAAACCTTGTTTATAGTAAGCACCCAATAAATATTGCCTATTTTTATTAGACTTGCTACTACTGTTCATAAAAAGCTGTAATTAATCTGACCCTTTGGGTTTCTGGGTAGAGGCAGAGGTACAAGTAGCTGGAACTAAGTCAATACTTCCAACTTTGCTTTGAGTAATAAACACTGATGAGGAGAGGGAGAAAGGAAGACACAGAGACATTTCAAGAGGCCAGGAGTCCAAGTGCAGCCACTTCCTGGCTTCCCTATAGAACCACCTGAAGCGAATTTCTTCCCTTTATAGGCCTCAGATGTCCCATTTGTAAAATACAACATTTTGAGAAGTTTGTATCTAAGGTCCTTTTCTGAAAGCTTCTGTATTCTGGGAATCTAATGAGAAGGAAATGAAGATGACCCAGATAGTCACTCACCCCAAAGAATTCTTTCAATGTTTGTAAAAAATATTAACGTCTACTTTTAAGCCTACCTAAACCTCTCAGCATTCCAAACTTGCCCAGTTAATTATTGATTTCTTCCCTTCATCAGCCCTCATTAAGATGCTTCCCAATCCTTACAGGCTTATGCTTGTGATTCATTCCTATTATTTATGGATGAATATTTCAATAACTGAAAAGCCTGTATTAGGTACTAAGATACAAAGGGAGTTATGTCTAGGCAGCATTCATTCCCTTAGTTCTCTTTCTTTTTTTAAGATTTATTTATTTGAAAGGCCGGGAGAGAAAGAGAGAGAGAGAGAGAGAGAAAATCAATCCTCCATCCACTGGTTCACTCCCCAAATAGCCAGGGCTGGTCCAGACTGAAGCCAGGAGATTCTTCAAGGTCTCCTACATGGGTGCAGGGGCCCAAGGACTTGGTCTATCTTCTGCTGCTTTTCCCATGCCCTTAGCAGGGAGCTGTATTGGAAGTGGAACAGCCAGGACATGAACAGGTGCCCATAAGGGATGCTGGCACTATAGGCAGTGGCTTTACCTGCTGTGCCACAGTGCCAACCTGCTCTTAGTTCTCTTTCAAAAACCAGACTGTTTTTACCCTCACCTCATTACACACAGCCAGGCCAACCAACCTACCTTTCTTGTCTAAGCACAAATAAAATAACTTGCCCATTTCAACTCCTTTTCATTGAGTACCCATTGAATTACAGCAGAGGTCAGCAAATGTTTTCTGTAAGAGGGAAAACAGTAAATATCTAATGATTTGTGAGCCATACAGTCTCTGTTGTAATCATTCAGTTCTTCCACTATAGCACAAAAGTAACCATAGACAGTAAGTGAACAATGAACTTGGCAGTATTCCAACAAAATTTTGTTTATGGACACTATACAATGAATTTCATAGCTTTCACATGCTTCAAGATAGTATTTTAGGATTTTTTCAATCATTAAAATATAAAAATTGGACTTCCAGCTTCCTGTCTGACACGTAAGGAGCTTAGAAATCCCATTCTGTCTTAACAAGCAAAAAGTTGAACAAATTATAAAGTTCAGAACTGTTCTTAGATCCATCTCTAAGAAGTGAGATCAAAGAGCAAACCACTGCCCACGGAGTTGGAAAGACAAAATGTAGGTGATCATAGAGAATCATAACTTTCAGTACCAGAAATCCACAAGCAGAAACTTCTGCAGGAACCAGTGCCAGAATAAGAAAACCTGACTTCAATTGTAACTGATGAATTGCTGGAGACTCATGGTGGACAAGCATGAGAGTTGAAAATTCCCAGGGACGTCAGTCAGCTTGTGGTGTGTGTGTGTGTGGTGGTGGTTGGGGAGGCAGGTCCTCCACTCTTTAATGAATTTTACCTCCAGGGATTCAACCAGATTGTTGCAGCAAATACAGGAGAAAAACTTCATTGTGCTTTCAACAGCGGAGAACAAAAGAAACCATTATGAAATATGCCAGAAAATTCTTTCCTTCTTAAAAAGACATGCCCTCAAGAGAAACCATTTTACCAGAGCCTCCTGCTTGTATTTTATCAGAGAGTAACCAATCAAGGAGAAGAAAGTGTCCAACTCCAGTCTGCTCTAGCGTTCCTCATGATGGAAGAGTAGTACCCAACTCCATCTTATCTCACCTAGGGCAGGAAAAAGCATGTTCACACTGGTAAAATTCACAGTCCAGTGGCACAGCATCACTATGGATCTCAGACCTGCTTATAAGACTACACAATTCTGGGTCTGGTGTTGTGGCACAGGGGGTTAAGCCACCACCTGCAACAACCAGCATCCCGGATGAGCACCAGCTGGAGTCCTGGCTGCTCCACTTTTGATCCAGCTCCCTGCTAATGCGCCTGGGAAAGCAGCAGAAGATGGTCCAAGTACTTGGGTCCCTGTCACCCATGTGGGAGACCAGGATAGAATCCCAGGTTCCTGACTTCAGCCTGGCCCTGCCCTGCCCCCTGACCATTATAGACATTTGGGGAGTGAGCCAGCAGATGGAAGTTCTCTTTCTGTCTCTCCCTCCCTATCTGTAATTCTGCCTTTCAAATAAACAAAATAAATCTTTTTTAAAAAATCTACAAAATGCTTCCCCTCCCTCACTACTTACCACCATTTGAGGAAAGGTCTATGTGCTGCAGTACTTTTTACCCACTATATCATATTTGCCTTTTAAAATATTACAAGCCGTACTAAAAGGCAAAGAGCACAGTTGGAAGAGACTTAACAAGCAATAGAAACAGAATAAAGGCAGGCACCGTGGCTTCTCTGCCTGTGGCGCCGGCACCCCAGGTTCTAGTCCCGGTTGGGGCGCTGGATTCTGTCCCGGTTGCTCCTCTTCCAGTCCAGCTCTCTGCTGTGGCCTGGGAAGGCAGTGGAGGATGGCCCAAGTGCTTGGGCCCTGCACCCACATGGGAGACCAGGAGGAAGCACCTGGCTCCTGGCTTCGGATCGGCACAGCGCACTGGCTGTAGCGGCCATTTGGGGGGTGAACCAACGGAAAGAAGACCTTTCTCTCTGTCTCTGTCTCTCTCTCACTATCTAACTTTGCCTGTCAAAAAAAAAAAAAAAGAAACAGAATAAAAATATGGAACAGCTGTTGGAATTACTAATAAGCAATTTTTTAAACCATTCAAGGGTTGAATAGGAAAAGTAGACAACATGCAAGAACATATAGATAATATAAGTGGAAAGACTAAAATTCTAAGATACAATCAAAAAGAAATACTTGAGATCAAATATAATGAAACAATGAAGAATGCTTTTAATGGATTCATAAATAGACTAGACTTGGTAAAGAAATGAACCTCTAAGCTTAAGAGTATGATGATAGAAACCTCCAAAACTGAAAAACAAAGAGAAAAATAATGAAAAATAACAAAATATTTAATAATGCAGCAACTATAAAAGATATAACTGTATAATAAGAATATCAGAAGAAAGAGCCTGCATTGTGGCGTAGTGGGTTAAGCTGCCACCTGTAACTTCGGCACCTATATAGGCGTGGTTTCTGTCCAGGATACTTCACTTCTGATCCAGCTCCCTGCTAATGTTCCTGGTAAAGCAGCAGAGGAGGATGGCCCAAGTGTTTGAGCCCCTATACCCACATGAGAAATCTGGAAGAAGCTCCTGGCTCCCAGCTTCAGCCTGGCCCAGCCCCAGTTTTGAACTCTCTCTCTCTCTCTCTCTTTCCCCACTCCCTCCTTCCCTCCCTTTCCCTCTCGCTCTGTCTCTGCTTCTCTCTCTGTAACTCTGCCTTTCAAATAAATATTTTGTTAAAAAAAGAATACCAGAAGAAGAAAGGTAAGAAATAATTGAAGTGACTAAGAATTTCCCAAAATTAATGCCATTTAAGTACATCCAGAAAGTGAAGAGAATATCAAACTGGATAAATGAAAAAGTATTTAAATAAGAGAATCTCCCCCCTAGACTTATTATATTCAAACTGCAGAAAATCAAAGATAAAAAAAATTTGTGAAGGAAACCAAACATAAAAAAAATCTTACCTACAAAGGAATAAGGATAAGAACTGCATGTGATTTTCTCAGAAATCATGCAAAAAGAAGAAAGTTGATGAAATGTTAAGTTTTAAGAAAAAAATATGCCAACCTAGAATTCTGCAATTTGGAAAATTATTCTTCAAAAGTAAAGAAGTAGACTTTTTCAGACTAAAAAATGATTTTATTGTCTGAAGACCTGATTTACTTGAAAGATTTAAAGAATTTCGGGGGCAGGCATTTGGTTCAGCAGTTAAGACAGTGTCTGGAGTGCCTGGGTTTGGGTCTCAGCTCCACTTCAAATCCCAGCAGGTGATGCCTTGTGTAGTTGGGTTCCTGCCATCAATATGGGAGGCCTAGATTGAGTTCTGGGACCCTGGCTTCAGGTTGGCACAGCTCTGGCTGCTGTGGGCATTCGGGGAGTGAACCAGTGAATGGGTAGGTTCTAACTATCTATCTACCTCTCTCTCTTAAACAAAATAAATAGATAAATTTTAAGTAAAGAACATCTAAAAAAAAAAAAAGCCTGTAGTTAACATCGTACTTAGTAGTGAGAAACTTGAAGCTTTCTTACTAAGATCAGGAAGAAGGCATGGAAGTCCCTTCTCATCGTTGCTTTTCAACATCATACTAGAAATCCTAGCAAATACAATAAGACAAGAAAAGTAAATAAAAGGTGTGTGAATTGGGAAGGAAGAAATAAACTATACATTCACACATG
This sequence comes from Oryctolagus cuniculus, assembly GCF_051225735.1. Classification (NCBI taxonomy): domain Eukaryota; kingdom Metazoa; phylum Chordata; class Mammalia; order Lagomorpha; family Leporidae; genus Oryctolagus; species Oryctolagus cuniculus. The sequence continues at coordinate 53,091,748 of NC_142888.1, forward strand.
ACATGATTGTGTAGGTATAAATTAAAAAGAATTACCAAAAACCTCTGCAACTATTGAGCAAGTACAGCAAGGTTACAGAATATTTAAAATAAAAGCATCAATTTATTTCCAGCAATGAGCAAGTGTATTTTGAAATAAAAACATACAATTATTTAAATTATCACCAAAAAAAGAGGAATGTTTAGGTGTAATTCTAATAAAATACACCACAAAACACTGAACAAAATAAAAAAGGAATAAATAGGGGCTGGAGCTGTGGCATAGCAGGTAAAGCCACCATGCAGTGCCAGCATCCCATCTGGGTGCCGGTTCCAGTCACAGCTGCTGCACTTCTGATCCAGCTCTCTGCTATGGCCTTGGAAAGCAGTAGAAGATGGCACAAGTCCTTGGGACCCTACACCTGCGTGAGAGACCCAGAGGAAGTTCCTGGCTCCTGGCTTTGGATCAGTGCAACTCCAGCTGTTGCAGCCATCTGGGTAGTGAACCAGAAGATGGAAGATTTTCTCTCTCTCCCCCCTCCTCCACTACTCTGTAATTCTGCCTTTCAAATAAATAAATCTTTTTTTAAAAAAATTGAACTAAATAAATGAGGAAGTATTTTGTGTTCATGGATAAGAAGATATCATTGTTAGATATCAGTTCTTCATATTTGATCTATAGATTAAAGTGTAACCTCAATCAAAATCCCAGTAAGTTATGCTCTTAATAAAAGTAAATTGAAGTTTATATATACAAAGATTCAGAATTGCCAGCTCAATAAGATGGTTCTGGACTTACAATGATTTGACATACAATTTTTAAATTTTATAATGGTATAAAATGATATGCATTGAATAGAAAAATCTTTGAATTTTGATCTTTCAATTAAATTACATGAGATATTCAGCTTTTTATTATAAAATAGGCTTTGTAGAAGATGATTTGAATTATTACTATGAAAAATATACAAATAATTCTTACAATTCAACAAGAAAGAAAAGAAATATGATTAAAAATGAGCAGGAGACCTAAACATACTCTTCACTAAAGAAGATATACAGGTAGATAATAAGCATATAAAATATATTTACCATGATATGTGATTAGGGAACTGCAAATTAAAACAACAGTGAGATACTGCTTTATTAGAATGCCCAAATTCCAAAACACTGACAACACCTAATGCTGTCAAGGATGTGGAACAGCAGGAATTCTCATTCATTATTGTTGAGAATGCAAAATGGTGGCCATTTAGAAAACAGTTTGGCAATTTCTTATAAAACTAAATATGTTCTTATACACAATGCAGCATTTGCACTCCTTGATATTTATCCAAATTTGAACACTTGTGTTAACACAAAACTCTGCATGTGGATTTTTTTTTAGAAAATAGATGCGGAGTTCATTCTGTAATTTTTGAATGAAGAAGGCCTTTCTAAAGCATCAAAGCCCAGAAATCATAAGAGAAAAGATGATGAAGTTAATCATATCAACTTTAAACAAAATACAGAACGTAAAATCAAATGACTTTTCAGAGATTTGAGGAGCATTTTTGCAGAGACATGTCTATTAAGTTTTTGATTATGCATCTTATATATGGATTCCAAAATTTTTGTACTAAAATAGGTCACAGGTCATCAATGGCATAGGGAGGGACAGGAGGAGGAATCTCTTCCAGACTCTTGATGGGGCAAATAGGTGAAGAGTGGTTCGGTTTTTTTGGATGTTATGTCTGGAATACAACTAGTTGAGGAAGAATACCAAGACTCTAGATTCTTTGAGTGTGTCCAAGTCAGAAAAATCAAGAAGAATATTGTCCATCTGATTCTGCATGGAGATAAAACCTGGGATTTATGAGTACAGAATTAATAAAGCCTTAGAAGTGGATTAGGTCATTCATAGAGTATAAAGAAAAGCAAGATGTAGAAAAATAGGTGTCCAAGTTGAGCTATTTAAAGTGGTTTCAAATGTTAAAGCCTAGGCAGAGGAACCTACACTGGCAAGCACTGCTTCAGAAGAGATTCCAGTTTGGAATAGAAGATTCTGATGTGAACAACTGGAAGAGAGTCTTCAGAAACAAAAGTGAAAAACATGTCTTGTACCTCTGCCCAACCCCTGTGTCTGTCACAGCCAGAACAGTGGCATCCCAGTCCCTCAATCAATCTGTTCGTCAGGAGTATATGGGGCAACCAGGACCCTAACTTCTCAATGTGAGATCCCTATGTCCTTGGTCTGTTCCCAACCAGAGTGGGGAGAGTCTCACACATTCCACACCACACCACAATGGTCTACACCAAGGATTTCTGATCCCATTCAACAATGGATGTTTATAGCAGGTTTATACATAATTGCCAAAACTTGGAAGTAAACAAGGTATCCTTCAGTAGGTGAATTGTATAAATAAACCAGGCATATAATTGAAATATTAATAATTGTTTATATTATTCAGTGATAAGAAGAAACGATGAAGCCATGAAAGACATGGAATATACTCTTAAATGCACATTACTTAGTAAAATAATCTTAAAAGGCTACATAGCATATAATATAATAGCATATAATTCTAACTCTATGACATTTTAGAAAAGACAAAAATATGGAGACAGCAAAAAGGTCATTGATTTCCAGGGATTAGGGAAAAGCATGGATGAATAGGCACATCACAGAGGATTTTTCTAAGATTTATTACTTTATTTGAATGGCAAAGTGTGTGAGGGAGAGAGAGAGAGAGAGAGAGAGAGAGAGAGATGTTCCATCCACAGGTTCACTCCCCAAAGGACCCCAACTGCCAGAGCTGGGCCAGGCCAAAACCAGAAACCAGGAACTCCACCTGGGTCTTCTACATGGGCATCAGGGGTCCAAGCACTTGGAACATTCTCCACTACTTTCCCAGAAGCATCAGCAGGGAGTTGGATTGGAAGCAGAGCAGTCAAGACCAAACAAGCACTCTGATATGGGATGCCGGTGTCACAAGTGGCAACTTAACCCTGGGCCACAATGCTGGCCCCAAGCACAAAAGGATTTTAAGCAGTGAAGCTTAAAATACCACAATGGAGGACATGGGTCACATATTTATCAAAACTCACAGAATATACAACACTAAAAGTGACTGTAAATGTAAAAACTTTGGGTGATAATGATGTGTCATTGTAGGTACCCTGATTCTAACAAATGTACTATTATAGTGCAAAATATTGATAGAGAGAGACTGTTTGTTGGGGAGGTTCCATATTTCTTTTATCAAAATGTTCACCCATCCCAGTGCTTCCTGGCCCTCATCAGGGGCATGCCCTTCTTCAGAACGAATCTACATCTTTCTCATATGGTCTTGCTAGTTTTACCTCTTGTCATGTTTTCATTGAAGATATGCATAACATTCAGCCTATTATTTTCCAAGTCCTGATCCCCAGGCTCTGGATGAACATTGTAGTCAGACTAGAAAATAATTCACTGGCTGCTTCTTACTGAATATTTGACCTTGGACCAGTTTCTAAACCTCATTGAGTCTCCATTCCCACCTCTATACCCCCCAACACTGTAAAATAGGGCTCATATCGTCTATACCCTTTGATCATAAGGAGACTGATGGGAGACTGCACCAGCAAAGGTACAGAGCAGCTTCTGTCCTAGTGTATATGCTCTGTGAACTGGACTTATGGTTCTCTTTTCTCAAACAGACAGCCAGGACTTACATTTATATTTATACTTTTCTTTAGAGAACCAGCCTCCTACATCCTCTCAGACTCATAGACTCCCCTACCATGGCTACAGTGTTGGGTTTGCAGTGTCTCCTGAATACTGATTGACCTATTTGCCTTCCTCTTTCCCCTCTTTTCTGAAAAAAAACCCTCTTTAACATGTCCCTCCTAAGTTCTGGGACCATAATATTAGGCAGTGGCCCCTATCTGACTCCTCACACATACCTTCTCTCTCCCGGAGTTGAGCCACTTTTGGATGCCAGAGAAGCCAGTTTTTTCACTACACAGTCTCTTAGCCTTTATCTCAGAGCCTGGGACTTTCCTCATTCTTCTTGTTCTCCTGACCCAAAACTGAATAACTCTCTCTGAGGGCAGGATGAGTATAGAGTCCCAGTATTCCACCATTTCAATGAGTACTTGAACTAACTACTCACATTCTAACAAAAGAATGTTGATCTTTCTTCAAAATATGCCTTGGTCCTAATGCATTACGGAAGACCCAGAGCCTTGGAAGTGGGAAAGCCCATCACAGTGATGAACATAGACTAAAAGGACATGAGGATCCTGTCCAACCAGACACGCAAGCATCAGCATTGTTAAGGCCCAAGAAGTTCAGGGAAGGGGTTTGGAGTAAGTGAGGAAGGCTGTGTTTAGAACAAAAGTTAAATGGCAGGGATAACAAAACTGTCTTGGGTCTTCAATCTCTGAGCATCATGCCTGCATAAATGTAGGCTAGAAAAGCATGTGCCCTGTGGAGCCTATGTTACTCTGAAGATTACAATATTATTATGGCCAATTGTTGTACACACTGTTCAACACTGAATCCTCTCAACATCCCTGTAGAAGGGTTTCTATTGTTTGTTCATTTTTTTCATGTTTTAAACTAAGGCTGAGAGAGGTGAAGTGTCTTTCATAGGTCAACAGTCAGTTGTGCTGGGGTTTAAACCCTAGTTCTACAAATCATGTAGTAATGTGTGCCTTGGTAAATCCCTGCTCTAATCTCAGCCTCAGTTACCATGTCAATAAAAAGGAACTTACACTATGTATTTCTCATCTCTCTCTCAGCAATAGAATGGTCCCAATGATGGACAACTGGAGCCAAGTTGCATATTACAAAGAAACCCCTTCTCCTATTCCTGTGCCCCTGTAGAAGTACAAACCAGACCTGAGTCTGGGAAGTGGAGGAGGATTAAGGAAGAGTGTAGTTGGATGGAGACTAGCTGTGGGATACTCTGGCAGTACTGAGAGACCACACTTAGCATAGCAATTATTAACCAGTTAATGAAATCCTCCTTTGAATTAAGTATACTAAAGAAAAAGGTTTCCCAAGATTTCTGTAGTCCATCACAGGTGAACTGTGTTACTTATAATGCATTTTCACATTCATTTTCTCCTTCAAGCCTTACAATTAATCTGATCAGTGGGGCTCATCCCAGAATCCAGCAGAAGCCCCATTTGACCCCTACCTCTCTAAGTCTCAGAAAAACTAAATGATCACTCCCTAGTGGCACTATGATTACTACAGTGAAGTTGCCTCTGCAGATAATCTTTAGGTTAAGAAATAAAAAGTCCTAGTCAAATAAACTAAACTAAATCTCCTTGCCTATTCCCTACTACACACTGATACACACACTCAAACATACATGATGAAAACACAAACCCAAAGGAATTTTTACTGGCTTCTCTTCTAACTGTCCCTGGAGCTGGGTCAAATGGTGATTTCTAATCTATATTTCCAAGATCATTTATTGATTCAGCACACGAGTGTTTCCTAAGACCCTACCATGTGCAAGGGTATTTCACTTCGCTGGACTCAAACACACTTTCCCATACCCCTTCAAGGGTGCTCACATCCCAAAATATTTGGATAAGATCTCAAATAACTCTAAGACAGAAAAAATAGTGTCAGTTATTCACTTGTGGAAGTTTCCATTTGACACAAATGGAAAAGCATCACTACATAGGGCATTAGGGAGGAGGGAGCATTTGAGTTGAGTTTTGAGTAAGAGGGAGAATTTGGACAATTTCTTCTCTCCATAATTTTGAAGATTTGAAGAGAAACACTCTAGGCAGAGGGAACTACATGTGCAAAGACACATTTTGAAGTACAAAGAGTGCTGATCTGGTAGTCAACAAACCAGTTCTTTCACTTCTTTAAAGATTACTTTCCTCTCTTAAGTCCTCTGTTTCCTCATGTGTAAAATGATAATATTAAGTTAACTTCTAAAGGTCTTCCATGTGCATGCATTATGACTTATTTTTTTCAAATATCAGGTAATCTAGTTTGCTTCAGGATAGAATAAGTGAAAGGGAATAATGCAAGGGTAATTGGGTTTATGCTGTGAAGTCTTGAGTGTCAGGCCTGAGAATTGGAACAAAGAAGAAAATAAGAAGCCAAGCACCAGTCTGGAACCCTGACATGGTACATTTAGTCTGGTACCAATTTACAAACGTATACTTTGCAGTCAGGATGGCCTAGAACTGGAACCTAGCTCTACAACATGCCAGTTGTATGCATTTAAATAGTAATGCCACCTATTTGAGCCTCAGTCTCTTCATAGTTAAATGGGAATAATAATAAATAACTCATGGGGCTGGTGTGAAGATTAAATCAGACCATGTAGAAAACGTGGCTATTTATGTTACTTTCTTGTACCTTAGTCCCTTCTCCACAGCACTAGGATTCAACTAGTCTTGGCTGGCCAATTATTTGTTCTTCTCTGAAACAGGCTTCAAAATATATCCAGATTCCAACCACTTCTCTCCACCCCCCACTGTCATTCACCTGAATTATTGCAATAGCTTTTTAGTTGATCAGCCTGATTTGATTTTTCCCACTTACAATTTATTCTTAATCTAATGACCTGAGGGATTTATTCAACACTTAAGTCAAATCATGTCCTGCTTCTGCTCAAAACCCTACAGTGTATACCTACTTCAATTAGAGCAAAAACTAGAACGATTGTAATAGCCTACCCTACCTCTGTAGCTTTTGGACCTCACCTCCTCTTTATCCACACTGTCTTGCTTGCTATTTCTCCAATAGAAGACAAACATTCTCTTTTCACTTATTTCCTCTGCCTGGATCCTCTCTCTTTATAACTCAGTTTGTCAACTCTTGTATTTTACTTTAATGTTATTTCTCAGTGAAGTTCTCCTATACCACCAAATTTAAACTGACAACACCCCATAGCATTCTCTAAAGTTTTTCCCTGCTTTTTTTCTTTGTAGCATTATTATGATTAGCATTAAATACCATAAAGTTTAATTACTTATTAATGTACCTCCCCTCTAGAATATAAGATTAATAAGGTCAGAGACTTTGTCTGTCTGCTACTGGTGTCTCCATACACAGAACAGCACCTAGAATACAGTGGTTTCATACTGCGTGTCAAGCACTCAGTTAAGCAGTACGCATACATTACCTCAGTAAATTTGCCTTGTGATGTAGGTACTGTTAGGATCTCTATTTTTAAATGAAAAAAAAAATAGAAAACAATAAAACTCAGAGAGGTCAAGTGACTTTTCCAAAGCCAGAGCGAGATTAGCTAAATGGGATTGCAGATTTGGGTTGGACTGTGTGGAGAAGTACATTCTTTTAGTAGAGAGTAACCTCGATTTAAGGCTGTGCAAAGTCTTGAGAGAAAAGATGGACAGGGGGACTATGAAGATCTGCTTTCTTGAAGAAAGATTTTGAGTGTATTGGCATTTACTGGCAAGACCATGTCTTTTTCAATATTTAGAGCTTTACAAAGCAAATATTCCCAAATCTGTTAGAGCTGCTGTGGATTTCAGACTGCAAGGATTCTGACCCTTGGGGTATTAATTTTGGAACAGAAGCTATACCTGGAAGGAATAGACACCTGAGATTAATGAACTGACATGAAAATGGGAGAGCCCACTATCCACACTGGGCTCCTACCCCAGGGCTTACGTTTTCATAATCTACCCTCTTAGTCTTTCTTTAATTTGTTATATTTGCAAAGCAACGTAGAAATTCAGCCTGCCATCACCGGACTGTAATGACAAGAAAGCAGAGCAGGAATTTTTGTCTCCTGTTCACTGCTGTATCCCCAGTGTCTACAGCAGTTCCAGGCTAGATGTTCAATAGATAATTGTGATACGAATCTCTTTAAAAACAAAGGTCTTCTAATGAAGGATGGGGTAGGGAGAAGAAGGAAAAGCCCCCTTTCAGTAGCATCATGGGTCAGTGCCAAGTCTAAAATCCCTACCAGGGAATGTGGGTAGAGGGGAGACCATGAATGCAGGCTGGGCCACGGGAAGATCAGCGAAAAGGCAGAGGCCTGGTGAATCCCAGAGAAAAGTACTTTGCCCTGCTTCTGTGCGTCTCTATTTCACTTTGGAGAAAGCTCGTTCAAAACCCCTGGAGAAACATCTGCCTCCAAAACTTAAGACTGGTGTTATGGGGACCAGATGGACAGAATCTAGAAAGCTGAGACAGAAGAGCCCAAGAGCTTGAGGCGAGGGGCACAGAGTGAATGAGTTCCTGTGAAAGTGAAATGGCCCTTCATTTGAATGCAAATGCTATGTAAAAACCTGAAGCCCCTTGACGTCAGCCCAGCCATTGGTGGCCCATCTATACTGGGCTACGAGTCACCTGGAAGCCCTGGGGTAGGAAACGTAGGATGGAATAGTCTGAGGGGCGCAGAGGAGCTTCTTGCACAGCTCCATACTGACCGATTTATTCTTTGCAACTTTTCAAAATCAGGTTGGAGCTTCACTGAGACCTCAGGATGGCTTAGGGAGCTGCTTTTTTCTAGCCAAAGCACCATGTACGGAAGCTGCCTTTTGGAGAAAGAAGCGGGCATGTACCCGGGCAGTCTCAGGAATCCCGGAGTGGGCAGCACTGCCGGGGTGGGCAGCTCCGGGAGCAGCGGGAGTCCGCTGCCAGCCTCCAATTTCACTGCGGCCCCGGTTTACCCGCACTACATGGGGTATCCTCATATGCCCAGCATGGATCCTCACGGGCAGTCGCTGGGGGCCTGGAGCTCACCCTACAGTCCCCCCAGGGAAGACTGGAGCGCATACTCTGGGCCGTCTAGTACAATGGGTACAATGCCCCTGAACGACATGACCTCGAGCCCCGGCGCTTTCTGCTCACCCGACTACAACAACCTGGGCACCACAGGTGGTGGAAGCAGCGGCGGTAGCCTACCAGCCCCGGCCAGCGGATCACTGGTCCCCATTGATGCGGGCACCTCCGACACCAGTTCCCCCAACAGGAGCCGCCACAGCCCTTATGCATGGATGCGCAAAACCGTGCAGGTGACCGGTGAGTAATGCCCACACAATTTTTCCTTCCTTCGCTTTTCTTTGGTTTTTCTTGGTCAGCCCGCCCTCTTATTCCTCAAGCCTCTCCCACGAAAGTTTAATTGAGCACCTCACTCCGTGGCTGGCTGGCCCATTTAGGTACTGCAATCCAGTGCGCCTGAGCTGAAATCCCCCTGGGTGTGGCGCTTGGGACTAAATCTAACCTAGGGATTTTCCCACTATTCCCTGCTCAGTCGAGGGAACGAGTGCATAGACAATGGACATGTAAACCCCCAAGGATTAAGATCCAATCCTGTATGTAGTTGCCCAGATGGGAAAGCCGATGCACTGGAAAGCTCAACTGGTGAACAAGTAGAGAGGGCAGCCTTGCCGTCCCGATGTCAAAGCACTGTAGCCCGTTCCATTTCCAAATCCGTTCCCATCCGAGGGGCTGGTCCCCCCCAACAAAACAGACAAACAAAAAAAGATATTGGCGTTCAACTTAGATTCACGGTGCTTGGCTGGCAATGCACCCTCCAGGATAACCATGAAATCTCCGACGGCAAAGTACCCTCCTCACTTTGGCCCCTTAAGAAAGCTCTGGCTTCCTTCGCCGAAGTTGGCAGAGGCGAGTTGACCTCAAACCCGCTGCCTTCTTTCAACTTTCCTCCCCTCAACAGAAGCGTTGAGGCAGGCAAAAAGGCTAAGGCACTGAGCTGACCTGACACGTAATACCGTGTGACTCAACCTTCACCTCGGCGGGTCGCAAACGAATATCAGCACTAAGAGGCTAAAGCCCTCGTCAGGCTGCAATATCTGAAGCACAGGGGCTGAATGCAGGTGTGCGACAGCGCGCGGGCACACAGTGATCCCAGCCTACGGCCCACGAGCAAGCCAGCGGGCGACCTCTGGAAACTGGGGGCGGGGGAAATGGGAGCTCTGCTTTAATCTTGGATGGGGAGAGGGGGGAGATGTTTGTTTTCAGCTGTGGTTGTTCTTTTATCACATTCTTATTATTCCAATGCTTGCTCCCTGTCATTAGAGAAAATTAGTAAAAATCTACTATCTCACTTTCATCCCTCTGGGGAGGAAATGACATTTCAATAGCATTTGTCCACAATGATTATGCTCCTGTTCACAGTTCTGCATTTTCTCTCCCCTCCAAAAAGCAAAGGCAGGAAGATGCGAAGGGACCAGCTCTTAGCATTAGAACTTTTAGCCAAGAGAAGGAAGTTGCATGTAACTAGAACATTATTAGAGTGGCAATCCCAGGTTAAATGTAGAGTTTAAAATATTTATCTTCAAAACATTTGGGGGTAAATCTGCATTAAAAATATTTGGATGAGTCATGCAGCTAAGTAGGATAGAAAATGAAATTAGTGTGGGTCAGTCTCAGGGCTGTTATTACTTCTAACCTTAGGGTTGTAATTAACATCCATTCACTAAACCCTAATAATCAGCAAAAGACGCAAAAAAAAAAAAAAAAAAAAAAAAAAAAAAAAAACCAGAAAAGTAGCCACCCTCCATCTAGGATTATGTTTTGAAACACTTTAGAAGAGGAAAGTCATTGGCTTATTGTTTGGAATAGAGATCAGTGGAAAAAAGTGACAAGATAAATTATCTTGATCCATAAATATTCTTTTTAAGAGGGAAAATATGACAGATTTCTCTGCTTAAAAGTCTTCCATTTGCATTTATTTTTATTATCCAGAGTCTCTTGGGTAATTCTGGTGCCATGAGAAGTTTAAAAGTGACCTCCTTAGTCTGTGGCATCTTCATCATTAGTCAGCCCCTCAAACTTGACTTCACAATACCACCTTCACAAGATTTTCTCTCCAAATACTGGAAGTTTGTTGACTCTTGGCAGCCTATCCTATTGATAAGGCTTTATCAAATTCAAATTTTATTTCAATTTAATATCTCATAAATGAAAAGTTTGTGGAAGAGGGCTCTTATGAAATTTTAGTAACATTTTCAAAAAATTAAAAAATCTCATAAATGAAATTATTCCTTTGATATATTATTGTAGACCAAGTTGCATATTTAGAAACTTAAGAATATGATGAAAAATGTGGAAATTCCTCCCAGGAAAATGTACAAAAAGCATATCAGCATACACACATCTGAGTAATGTTTTATATATTTGGGGAGATTAATGGAGCGCTTTTGTGGACATCAGGTTATAAATGTCACTAAAAATTTAAGCCAATCACTTCATTAGACCATTCCAAACAAAAATACACCTATTTATATGCTTAGCACATAGTGGGTGTTAAACAAATATTGGTTAAATTAATGAATAAGTTAGATCCTCCTAAATTTTCCACTTCAGTCTATAGTGCTGTAAGATAATATATGGTTTATGGCTTGAGGAAAATAGATGAACTACAAAATGGAAGTCATCCTTCCTGGATTGAGGTAATCAAATGAAAGTTCTTTCCATTGCTGAAGAATGTCTTAAATAGACTTAAGTAAAAGAAAAATATTTGTATTATATGACAATCAGAAAACATTTCATAGTGACTGTTAGAGCATTTGCTTTTCTAATGAGAGCAAGGAGACTGACACGTAGAGCAAATGACTGCTCCACAGATGATTAAAGAGTGAGTTTTTTGTTTCTTATTTCTACTCAGTTCCCCATCTGGCTTATTCCAATACAGAGCTCATTTTAAAGATTACCTGAAAAGTCTGACAGAAAAGCTTTTGTGGAAAGTTAAATATTTTCATATTTTAAACATTGTTGACACATTAAAGCAAGGAATTATATTTTTCATTCTTTTCTTTTATACAGAGTTGTGGTCCTAGATGAGTGTCAAGGTGGGAATCTAAGCAGAACTAGAGAGACACTTTCTTGTTAGGGGTGGTAACAAGGGTGAGAGGAGTAAGTAACTTTGATTCTGATTAAGTTAATGGAAGTTATGTTTAAAAAACTTTTTTAGATTAAGACACTTCATAAAATGGGTTGCTTAATAACAACTGAGGCTTATTATTTCTTCCTTAGTTTTGCTCCCTTAATTGGACAGCTTTAAAAAATGAATTTGGGTGCAATTTTAGCTAAAAGCAGTGAAATATGTCACAAAATGAAGTCTGTGTGAGGTTGTATAATACTCCCTACAGAAGAAAACCCGTTTTCATCATCTTCCCCCCTACTGCCAGCATCATCATAAACCCTGGGTTTAGAGAGTATTTTTCTGCCTAACACCACTTTCTCAGCCAGTCTCTCAAATAAGCACCATTTTCATTTCACCTAGGATAGGTCATCAGATCTGACAACATTTGCTTGCAAAACCTGTGGGGATGTCTCCTGGATGATGGGAAAGACTCCATTTATCTTGAACTACGGAGGTTTCCCTGAGTCGTTGGGGAGGAGGCAATGAAATCTCCAGGACAGATAGAAGTAGCTCTTTAATAAACCTCACACTTTGTTACTTTCCACAATAACTCACTACAGCAGCTGAGAAGGGAATCCCTCACCCACATTTGGAAGTTGCATAATCTCTAGGAGAAGAGAATAGCTTAAGCAATCAAAGCAAGTACTCTTGGTATTTTGTTGGTGCTAGGGAATTGGAATATGGACATTGTGCTCTACCAGAAAATGTCCACACTCCCTTCAGTCTGGTTGCATCATTTAAAGAGAAGAAGCAATAGTGGGGCAGGGGGCCAGGAAATAAGGAGATAGTTGGGGAAGAGGACAGAAGAGCACCAGGAAATTTGAATTTTTTCTCTTAGTAAACTGTGCAGTCAGTATTTTCCCTTGAGTTACATCTTCTTGGGGTTTTAGGTCTTATCTGTCAGACTAGGACAACAGACCCTTTTTAACACTTCACATGCCTTTGATATGCATCCAGGCTCTTCCTCATCCCTCCTTTCTTCAGGGGTTATATTGCCGGAAAGGGTGAGGATTTTCATGGCAAATAAAGAGGCCTGGTCTTGACTTTATTATCCTCAGAAGAAACTACAAGAGGGGAATTTATGACCAATGGGGGAGGGGAAGCACTGCAACCTTTCCAGAGTTCTTAAAGTCTGGTTATATTTACTGATTATCAAAGAGCAGAAAACTCAGACACACACAAGTTGAATTTTAACCCCTCTGCCTCCAATTAGAATTTAAACGCTCAGCCACTTTGGGATTAAGAAGGGTTTCAGGAAACGTTCCCTCTAAAATGTATTTTGAACTCAAGACTTGAGGTTCTGAAAATAAATTAAACCTTTAGTTTTCATTTTGTCCACAAATATGCATTCTGTCTTTGTAACATACTAAAAGCTAACCCTTGCTTTCCTAAGTTTCTGTTTGGATTCAGAAAATCAGCTCAAATATTTGAGCTTTTAAGATAGATTAACCAAATGAGGCTCATCATTTTCCATTCTCAACGGGGTAAATTTGGCTTAGTTCATTAGTCTATGAGTTATTCAATCATTTTAGTTTAATCCTAAAATATATTTCTCACCTAGAATTTGTTTCTACAGTCATGTCTTTTTTTTCTTTCCTGAAGATGAAAGGGTGTCTGACATTTGTTTAGGGCTTGTAAATTCCAAACCAATTGGCTAGTGTTCCTGAATGTAAAGAGGGTTCAGGATGGGATCTGATGCTATGTAGCTCCTTTGTTAGGCCTGTGCTGCATCTTAACACCTCAATAGAGTTTAGGGAACTACTTTAAAGGAGTCTTTGTCCTACAGATCGCCCCCCCAAAACCTCACATCAAAAACGACCAGGGAAGATCAGAAGGAGTTTCTAAAAGACATAGAGAAAAGAAGGAAGATCCTGGAGGGAGTTAGAGAAATTGAAAAGAAAGGGAAACTTCCTAATCACCTTTGGAAAATTTGAAAGGAGGAATAAAACTCTATTGGAAGGAGGGCATGAGAAATTAGTTAAATGTTGTCACACAAAGCAAATGTTTGGATATCCATTCAACGAGCATGGAATAGTCAATTTATTCTGCCTAAGTCAACATCCACTACTTTCCCCATTCACTTTCCACATGAGAATAAAAATTAGTTTAAGATTCTAGCAAAAAAAAAAAAAAAACACGATTTTTCCCTAGTAATATATAATAGGGGTTGTTCTGGAACAGAATCTGCTAAGTGACAAGAAATGTTTTTAAATTACTATCTAAAGCAAACTGTCTCTAGGGAGTATATATAACTATAATGTCAAGATTCCAGAACAGCTTACCACACTTGGACATTCTTATTTTTTTTTGTTTTTTTTTAAAGATTTATTTATTTATTTGAAAGTCAGAGTTACACAGAGAGAGGAGAGGCAGAGAGAGAGAGAGAGCGCGAGAGAGAGAGAGAGAGAGAGAGAGGTCTTCCATCTGATAGTTCACTCCCCAGTTGGCTGCAACAGCCGGAGCTGCACTGATCCAAAGCCAGGAGCCAGGAGCTTCTTCCAGGTCTCTCACGTGGGTGCAGGGTCCCAAGGACTTGGGCCTCTTATGTTTCCCAGCATGTATAGACTTGAATAACATTTAACACACTGAACTAGGAGTTAAATGTATGTGTTTGGATTCCTAGTCCTCAACTCACTAGCACTGTCACTTACTTAAGCTGAGTCTCAGGTTCCTTATCTGTAAAATGGGGGTAGCACATTATACATTATTCCAGAAGGTAGGTAAGAGATTTAATAGGAAACAGTCTGAAGGGACCACATAAACTACAAAACTCATGCATAATGGATTTACCACTGCCACTGTCATTCCCATATGTGAGTAGAGGAGAACTGAAAATCATGGGTTAAGTGTTTAAGCATTTTAAATGTTTTGACTTAATGGTAGATTAATGGTAGTCTGTGATTTGACTGATTATTTTAGAAGAAACTTTAATTAGGAGGGATGTTGCTTTCATACATAGATAGATATGAATAATATAACATAGATGAGAACACATTCAGTGGAGAAATGGACTTACGACATACTTGGTACAAAAATATACCTGCTTTGTATTTTAAAGTAATAGATGAGGGTGGGAAGAGTGGCTATAATTCCTTCAACTAAAATAACTTCCAAAAAAGCAGACTAAGCATAAATGCAATGCTTTCTCTCCTAACAGGGAAAACCAGGACAAAAGAAAAATATCGTGTGGTCTACACAGATCATCAAAGATTGGAGCTTGAAAAGGAATTTCACTGCAATAGATACATCACCATCCGGAGAAAATCAGAGCTGGCAGTTAACCTGGGCCTTTCTGAGAGACAGGTACACTAGCAGTACATCCAACATGTCCCATTTACTCATTTCGATAGGCTGAGATTTAAGCAAAGTGTCTAAACAGGAGTGGAAGAAAATCACACTCACCAAGTTCTCCTAAGACCCATGTTCATCCTACTGAACCTTCTACCTTAGTCTCTTTGGTTCATGAGTTTATTAGCAATTCAGTGTAGTGGACATCATGTGGGTATAGAAGCACCAGATGAGGCTTAGAAGGTAGAGAAGGATTACAACTCCAGTAGAATTTTCAGTCAATGGAAAACCTTGATCTGTTTCCCCATGTAGAAATAAGCAATGTATGAAGTGAGTTTTGGCAGCCATGGCAATCACCAGGTTCATATCAGTCCACCTAAAACAGTAACTTAATACTAATGTTGCTACCTGAGTCATTGTTTGTTCTGTTATCCACGGTAGGAAATTTAATTGTCTATAGTCTATATAATCCTATTATATCTGCCTGAAATTTAGTTTACTGTGTGTACTCAATAAAGAATAAATCATGTTAAGGATTAAGTTTCCATTTGCTCGGACTTTATATACCTATCTGACATATTTTTACTTGAGTATAAAAGTAATTCTGGAATCACAGAATTCTAGAATTTTGAAGTCCATTATTGTACAGTCTTATCCCAAGCAGCTTGCTTTCAACCATGTATGAAGGCACATTGGCATCACTCTGGTCTTTACCTCTACCAAGAGGTATATAGTATTTCATCACCCTTGTTCACCCAGTTCTGTTTCATTAACCATTTGCTGTTAGAAAATTTCTCTTAATGGCTGACTGCAGTCACCTTTGCTATTTAAATCCCTCCCCCTTATCAGTACTTCTCAGCATCTCTCACTGTATCATGTCTACCTGTGCAACTTAGAAGGTGGTTAGGTGTAATATAAAGAGCACTGCAGGCCGGCGCCCCGGCTCACTAGGCTAATCCTCCACCTGCGGCGCCAGCACACTGGGTTCTAGTCCCGGTCGGGGCGCCGGATTCTGTCCCGGTTGCCCCTCTTCCAGGCCAGCTCTCTGCTATGGCCGGGGAGTGCAGTGAAGGATGGCCCAAGTCCTTGGGCCCTGCACCCCATGGGAGACCAGGATAAGTACCTGGCTCCTGCCATAGGATCAGCGCGATGCGCTGGCCACAGCGCGCTGGCCGCGGCAGCCACTGGAGGGTAAACCAACGGCAAAAGGAAAACTTTTCTCTCTGTCTCTCTCTCTCACTGTCCACTCTGCCTGTCAAAAAAAAAAAAAAAAAAAAGAGCACTGCAGTCAGAGTCAATAGTACTGGACTAGATCTCAATTTGATTTCATGGAATTTTTGTGCCCTCTCTGAGAATCAGAGGTTTTTTTTTTTTTAACATGTTAAATATGCATATTTCACAGGTCAAATGAAGGCTCAAATGAAGTGATGCATGTGCAAGGGCTTAGGAAATGCTACAGTACAGTACAATAACAGCATTCACTATGTTAACTGCATTCCATAAGTCGCAAGATTTTTGTGTTTCAGGTGAAAATCTGGTTTCAGAATCGCAGAGCCAAGGAGAGAAAGATGATCAAAAAGAAAATCTCCCAGTTTGAGAACAGTGGAGGCTCCGTGCAAAGTGACTCTGGCTCCATCAGCCCTGGGGAACTGCCTAACACTTTTTTCAGCACCCCATCAGCAGTCCGTGGATTTCAGCCTATTGAAATACAGCAGGTCATAGTCTCTGAATGAAAGACAATGGAAAGCACGCTTTCTTTAGAGGTGTCTTTTTTGTTCTCTAAGATATCAGCAGGGGAGTTAGGACAGAGTGTCATTCATTGTAAGGCAGTATTTGGAACAAGTGAACATGCAATGGCTTGAAGTTAATTCAGGGGACTGTTAGAAACTATCTCCAAAAAACTCTTGCTACAAGCTGTGCTAACATGTCAGTCACCCAGGAAGCTTAGTGGTAAGCAATACAATTAAAAGCTAGGATCACGGGTCCTTGCAACTCTGTTCACAATTTCAGAAACTTGCTCCCGAACAGGCTGTAAAAGGCAATTCTGCCAGGAGGCACACTTGTGTATGTGTACCCATATTTGTTATTTGATACTTAGGTGTGTTCATTTATGCTGTCTGTAGGGGGTGGGGAAAAGGTAAGCAGAAATTTATTTATGTCTAGCTACCTTTGTAAGTGTGTAACTCAAAAGCTAACCAAATTTTCCTAAAATAACTGTTCAAAAAGTCATCAAGAGATGATTCTGAGTTCATTGTCACTGATTAATTAAAATAACAAATAAAAGACCATTTTATCCCTCAGTCATACTCGTCTGGCATCAATTATCTCAAAACTTCCAACATGCAGTGTTGATCTCAAATCTTATCAAAACAATGAAATTAGACTAGAACAACATGGGCCAGCTTGGCTGAGTCATTAGCAAGACAGACCTCCAACACACAGAATAAAACCTCCCACCATTCTATCTTTTCACTCCCACTGCTGTTATAGTTCAGGGCTAGTCAGACTTACATAAGCACAAGGGGAGTGAAGTGGTCTCCAATCTCTTCCTGTCATCACTTTTAACCTGTCCTATTTTACTCATTCATGCCATGTCAAGCCAATGTAATCCAAGGAGCTGTAGTTTACAGGTTACAAACACACAATTTGGCTAAGAAAGGGGCTATGGTGAGAAGTGTTGCCTGGATTTTTGTCAGTAGTCCAGTATATTGTTTGTATATTGAAGAGGCAGATGGGTAGGCTCTGGATTCTTTTAAATTTAGATGGTTTAAAGGAATGGCTGATTAAAATAAGAAAAACAATCAGAGAACAACTTTCTTCTTTCAAAATTCCATCCTTGTAGTGCTTAAGAAAATTAGAATTTTGAGCACAATGGGTCTTTGGGTTGAATGTTAAGAAATTTGCCTTCCCTCTCCCTATAAAAATCTAAAAAAGAGGGTTTAATTTCTGTAGCTGTCCCTGAAGGTACATCATCTCATCCTGAAAAGGTATAAAATAAAAATTTTCTCATCTTTGATCTGACCTTTTCAAATTATATTTTTCACAACACGTTTATGAGGAAGGTATCAGCTGGCCCATTTTACATAAGAAGGAAACTAAGGTATGAGCAATCATATCACTTTTGCAAAGGCACATAGAAAGATAATTGTGGATGATGATATATACATGAATGCTGCATAGGATGCTCCTCCTTAGTCTGTAATGATAAGTCCAAATGAGTACCCTATCCATAAGTCTAAATGAGTACTCTATCCATCTGTTATATGATTATACCATTGGAATTGCACACAGCTCCCTAAACACCAATTGGTGGGTAATTACCATTTAAAAATGCTGCTTAGCCTTTTGTTTTCTAGCTCCATTACTCTCTCAATCACTGAATTTTGGGTCGCAACCAATTATCTTAATAATGATTTATATGTGAGTAATATTTTATATTTTCCAATGCACTTTCACACTTTCATGCTATTTGTCTTAATACAGTCATAAGATATGCAAGAATTTCCATCCCCATTTTATTCTTTAACAAACTAGAGACCAGAAGAACTTAAGAATCTGGTAAATCGATTCACTTCTCTTAGCTCATGTCTTTATGGGGGGGGGGGGGAGGGTGATGATAAGAATTGATTAATTTAAATTTCCTCTTTCTTCAAAAAGCTACTTTCCAGTAAGTTAATGATAAAATCTGGGACCAGAACTCAGATTCACTGATTCAATGAATATGTATCTAGTGCCTACTCTTTGCCAGGCATTGTGATAGGACTTCTTGACTCCCAGGACAGCACATATTCTACTCCACATCACTGCCTCCAATAAATTTGGAAAAGCTAATGAGCTGGCAGGTCATCTGGAGTGCTGAAAACAGAATATCAGCATTGAAATGATTACTTCCTGGGGCTGGCACTGGCACTGTGGCCCAGCTGGGTACTGTGGCCCAGCCCCAGCCTGCAGCTCTGGCATCCCATATGGGCGCCAGTGCAAGTCCCGGCTGCTCCTCTTCCAATCCAGCTCTCTGCTATGGCCTGGGAAAGAAGTAGAAGATGGCTCAAGTCCTTGGACCCCTGCACCCGTGTGGGCGACCTGGAAGAAGCTCTTGGCTTTGGATTAGCTCAGTTCTGGCCATTGTGGTCGTTTGGGGAGTGAACCAATGGAATGGAAGACCTCTCTCTCTGGCTCTACCTCTTTCTGTAACTCTGTCTTTCAAATAAATAACTCTTTAAAAAAGGAAATGATTATTTCCAATACAGTAGGAGCAGGATATGGATGTCACCTGTATATGTGCACTCAAATCTTAGATTCCTCATCTTTGCTACCCATCCCCAAAATTATACTTTTCACTGTAGCAATTAGATTTCCTCAGGAATTGCTCTTTCCTGCTGGAAACTTTCACCCCACAGAGAAGAGACATTTCCCTGACTTTATGGATTTTGGCTCTCTATAATCTGCAACTAAAACAAAGACAATCCAGCTTTTGATCTTAATAGCATATTGTAGCCACATCCTCTAAGAAGACATGTTGATTCTCTCCAAAACCTGGGGACAACATGCAACCTCAAACTTTTATGGTTAGATTGCGGTGGTGTGTATTGGAGGTATATGGAGGCAAGAAGATCAAAGGTCAAAAGATGTATTCATAGTAGGTTTCAATAAAGAAGTTTTCTTTCTGGTGGGAGATGAGGCAAGAATGAAAGCACAACAAATGCGTGACAGTGTTCATTTAGGGTAGTGAGATTGTTGGGGGACTTTATTCTTTTCATTTTCATTACTTTTTTAAACTTATGGAGTTTTATAATAGGAAAAATGTTTCCATAAGAAATGTCTTTCATCCCAAATATTTCTTCAGTTTATCCTCAAAGAATTTGCTATTTAGAGTCCTCTTTACAATTCATTCAAGTGTTCTAATCTCACAGTACCTTTCTTAAGGCCCTGATCTTATCTAGTAGTTGTTTGGTAGCAGGTAAGAAAGGTCTTTGGGAATATCTCACTTCTTTTTTAAAAGAGGAAGGAAGCAAGGTTCAAGGAAAGTTTTTCAGACTTGGCTCAGATCTAGAGAATCTGGCTGCATTTCTGTATTGTAACATTTTAATACTACCAAGCCATGTCAAGAAGGGAAGGAGAGGGGCCGGCACTGTGGTGCAGCGGGTTAATGCCCTGGCCTGAAGCGCCGGCATCCCATATGGGCGCCAGCTCAAGACCCAGCTGCTCCACTTCCAATCCAGCTCTCTGCTATGGCCTGGGAAAGAAGTAGAAGATGGCCCAAGTCCCTGGGCCCCTGCACCCACATGGGAGACCCGGAGGAAGCTCCTGGCTCCTGGCTTCGGATCAGTGCAGCTCCACCGTTGTGGCCATCTGGGGAGTGAACAATTGGATGGAAGACACCCCGCCCCCATCTGCCTCTCCTCCCTCTGTGTAACTCTGACTTTCAAATAAATAAATAAATCTTTAAAAAAAAAAAGGAAAGGAGAGATCAGCAAGGGGATAGATGGAAAGGATATATTGTAACAGGGTATGAAGAACATTTTGGGAGTGCTTGGGGATGTTAATTAACTAAATTCTTGTGATAATTTCATGTATGTACACATATGCCAAAACTCATTGATTTTTATACAAAGCAAACACAATATCTCATAAATCAATTGAGCCTTAGGCAAACTGCTAAAAATGCAGGCAAATGATTACAATATTGATAACAGAGGAGAGGGAATCACTAGAGGATTTAGCCTATGGAAATAGTCACTTTACATAATTTAGTCTCAGCCCTCCAGATAGTGATTACTTGCTTGTATACTCATGTCTGAATGTGTTGCTGAGGAGGAACACCAATAATTAATAATCATTGGGTCTCGCATATCATGGGAATGGGTTTAGAGGTTAGAGGAAGACTAAGGCATGTGAATATTGACTCTTCAATGTGACAATGAAAAACAAAGAAATGCCCTACTTTGTGAATTCAGGGACAAAATTATGAGATGGTAATAAAAGTAGATATTTAAATGGTATGGTAAAAAGCATTGAATTGGAAAAATAAAAATTGGAATTCTAATTTTACCTAATTCTGAAACCAAATACCTGCATAATTATCTATTTTTAACACGTTTGTTTAGCATGCAATTATGGCACCTTCTTTTGGGGTATAATGTGATGTTCGATACATGTATGAATATACAATGTGTGCTGATCAGGGCAATCAACATCTCAATCTCCCCATAAACATATTTACAGCATTGGAGTGTCTCCCTTCCAAGCATTCATAAAATATATTAGACGTCAATGTAAGCTGTCTATAGAGCATCAGAACTTATTCCTTCCGTCTAATACTAATTTGCTATCAGTTGTCTAACCTCTCTCTATCCCACCTCCAGCCTTCCAAATCTCTAGTGATCACCATTTTGCATTCTTATTGACTTTTTAAGCTTACGCATATGAGAGAGACTATATGGTGTCTTTCTATGTTTGACTTACTTCACTTAACATAATGTTTGTCAGTTTCATCCACTTTCCTGCAAATGGTAGGTAACATTCTTTTTTATGACTGAATAATACTATACTGCATGTGTATACTACATTTTATTTATCCAATTATGCACATATGGGCATATAGATTGATTCCATATCTGATATATTATGAATAATGTTTAATAAACATGGGAGTACAGATAATTCTGATATGGTGATTTTATTTTCTTTACATATGTACCCAGAAGTGGCATAACTGGGTTATATGGTAGCTCTATTTTACAATATTTTTAATTTAAAAAACTTTTAGAAGACATAGAAAAATTACACATATGTATAGAATACTATGTGATAATTTTATATATGTCTACATTGTATAACGGATAATCAGAATAAACATACCTATCTCTTCAAAATCTAACATTTATCTATAGTGAAAACTCCAGAAATCTTACCTTTGAATTTTTTTTTTCTTACCTTTGAATTTTAATAGAGAAATATATAGTGCTTTAACATTATCTGTAGTCACCATACTGTGCAATAGAACACCAGAACTTCATATTCCTATCTAACTTTAACTTGGTACCCATTAATTAATCTTTCTGTGTATCTTCCTCTCCACTTCCCTTCCTATCCTCTGTTAACCAACACAATACTCTTAGCTTCTATGATATCACAATTTTTTTGGACCTAACATATGAAAGATCATGAAATACCCACCTTTCCATACTTGGCTTATTCCACTTAACATAATTACCTCTATCTCACCCACTCTGTTATGAATAACAACACTTCATCCTTTAATTCTATTACCTATATGTATTACATTTTCTTTATCCATTTATCAGTGGACAGATACTTAAGTAGTTTTCTATATCCTGGCTACTGTGAATAGTGTATCTTGATTCCTTGTTTATTATTTTTGGTAAATCTATTTTAGATTTTTGCTTTGTGGTTACTATGAGGCTTACAAAATCTTCTTTTGGGCATAACAACCTATTGTGAAATGACAGTAACTTAACATTGATTATAAAGATAGGAAAAAACAAAAACAAAAAAAAAGCACATTCGAAAAACTAACAAAGAACTTTACACTTAAACTCTATTCCTCTCCTATTTTGAATTTCTGATATTCTGTTAGTAAAACTTATTTCTATATTTCCTACCCCTTAATATTATAATATAGCTATTATTTCTTTGGTCTTTATGCTGGAAATATGAATAGTTTATGTATTTTTAAAGATTTATTTATTTATTTGAAAGTCAGATTTGCACAGAGAGAGGAGAGGCAGAGAAAGAGAGAGGTCTTCCATCCTCTGGTTCACTCCCAAATTGGCCGCAATGGCTGGAGCTGCACTGATCTGAAGCCAGGAGCCAGGAGCTTCTTCCAGGTCTCCCACGCGGGTGCAGAGGCCCAAGGACTAGGGCCATCTTCTACTTCTTTCCCAGGCCATAGCAGAGAGCTGGATTGGAAGTGGAGCAGCTGGGTCTTGAGCTGGCGCCCATATGGGATGCTGGCACTTCAGGCCAGGGCGTTAACCAGCTGCACCACTGCGCCAGCCCCATATGTATAATATTTTCAATATCAGAACATTCTGAATTTGTTTGTGTAGTTACTCTTACCAGTGAATTTCCTACCTTATGATATTTTCTTCTTACTCATTAGCATCTTTCACTTTAAAGAATTCCCTTTAGGGGCCAGGGCTGTGGTGTAGCAGTACCAGCATCCCTCCCATATAGGCTCCAGTTTGAGTACCAGCTGCTCCTCTTCCGGTCCAGCTCTCTGCTATGGCCTGGGAAAGCAATAGAAGATGGCCTAAGTGCTTGGGCCCCTGTACTCACATGGGAGACCTGGAAGAAGCTCCTGGCTCCTGGCTTTGGATCAGCTCAACTCCAGCCATTAAGGCCATTTGGAGAGTGAACAGCAGATGGAAGACCTTTCTCCCTATCTCTCCCTCTCTCTGTCTGTAACTCTACCTCTCAAATAAAAAAAATTTTTTTTTAAAAAAAGCTCCCTTTAGAATTTCTTATAATACAGGCCTAGTGGTGATACATTTACTCAGCTTTTGTTTGGGAACATCTTTATCTGTCCCTCATATTTGAAGGACTGCTTTGTGGATGCAATATTCTAAGTTGGAATTTTTCCCTTCTCAGTATGTGAATGTCTCATCCCACTGTCTCCCAGCCTTGAGTTTTTGGATGAGAAGTCTGCAGTCAGGCAAACAGGAATCCCCTTCAAGATTTATTTGCCTGTTTTCTCTTGGAACCTTGCTTGTTTATAATCTATCTTGAGTTAGACTTGGCTGGGTTGAATCTGACTGACCTTTGATCTTCTTGTACCTGGATAGTTATAATTTGCTACAGATTTGTTATATTTTCTTTTTTAGCTCTTTGAATATGTTTTATACCCCTTCGCCATTCTCAAATCTCTGTTGATCCACAATAACTAGAATATTTGTTCTTTTCATGTTGTCTAAAAATTTTAATTAGCTTTCTTTATTCCTCTTTGTGGGGAGCAACTCGGACTAGACTAAGTTACTGGAATTAAGACTTATTCTATGCATCTGCTCTCCCACAATATGGCGCTGGGAGAGGAGGAAACAGCTTCTACACAGCTGCCTCCAGTTAAACCAATAAACAGCAGGACCTGCTCCTGATTGGAGGAGAGCAGCGTACTCGGCGTTGTGGGTAGCAGAGTTGGGATTGGTGGAAGAGGACTATAAAGGAGGAGAGAGACAACATGCACCAGGAACATCTATCTGAAGGAACACCTGTGCAGCCCCCGAGAGAGCCGGCCGGCGGTGTGCCGCTCCCCTGCGGAAGTGGGGAAAGTGGCAGGGGGAACCGCCCTTCCACGGAGGTGGAAGGGACGGTAGCCAACCCGGGAAGAACCAGCAGCAAACCCGGGGAGGGCCGAGCAGACAAAAGAACAGCGCAGGGTCCTGTGTCGTTCCTCCATGAAGAGGGGGAGCGACATAATGGTGCCGTGACTCGGATAGGAAACCTAGGCAGGGTTTAGTGTCGTTCCTCCACGAAGAGGGGGAGCAACACTCTTGATTATTTGTTTCATTTTCCTCTACTGTGTATTTTTAAATAGTCTCTCTTCAGCCTCACTGATTCTTTCTTGTAGTCTATCTACTCTACTATTCATGCTTTCCGTGACATTTTTTAATTCACTTAGTGTATACTTTTCATTTGAAGGATTTCAGTTTGATTCTTTAACACTTTGTTGAAACACAGTATACATATAAAGAAATGCACAAAATTATATAAATAAATGAGCTTTTGATCCTCTGATCACACTCACAACCAACATCCAAATTAAGAGCAAAAATAGTCTTCACTATTCCCCTGCTTCCATTTCCTTTTTTATGTGGGAAGAGTATATTGTCATTTACACAGTATGACCAGTGAAGCAATATTTGTAACTATATACTAAATGATATGATAAACACAAAGTTTTTATACTCGATAAATTGACTACAACAAATAAGAGAAAACATGTGGTATTTATCTTTTTTTTATCTGGCTCATTTCACTTGGCATGATAATCTCCAGTTGCATCCATTTTGTTGCAAATGTCAGGATTTCACAGTCTTTGATGGTTGAATAATATCCCATCACATACCACATTTTTTAAACATTTTACTTAAGTCACACAAATTTCATGTACTTCATATATACAGATTTAGGAACATAGTGATACTTCCCACCCTACCTTCACTCTTTCCCATGCTCCAACACTTTTTCCTCCTCCCTCTTCCATTCCCACTCAATTTTTACAGAGATCTATTTTCAGTTTACTTAATGATCTTAAAGTTAACCCTATACTAAGTAAAAGAGTTCAAAAAATAGTATGAAGAAAAAAAAATGTTCCTCAATGGAAACCACATTTGCTTTATCCAATCATCAGCTGATGGGCATCTAGGTTGATTCCATAAGTTAGCTCTTCTGAACTGAGCTGCTGTAAACATGGAGCTGCATGTAACTCTTTAATATGCTGCTTTCATTTCTTTTGGATATATTCCCAGGAGTGGGATATCTGGGTCATATGGTAGATCTATTTTTAGGTTTCTGAGAAATCTCCATACTATTTCCATAATGGCTATATCAATTTGCATTCCCACCAACAATGTACTTCTTCTATATCCTCATCAGTAATTTTTTAGTCATACCTATTCTAACTGGGGTGAGGTGATACCTCATCATAGTTTTTATTTTCATTTCCTTTGTGGCTAGTGATCCTGAGCATTTTGTCATGTGTCTGTTGAATATTTGTATTTCATCCCCTGAAAAAATACTTGTTCATATTTTCTGCCCATTTCTTAATTGGATTGTATGTTTTTTGTTGTTGAGTTTCTTGAGCTTCTTATATACTCTGAATATTAATCCCTTATAAGATGCATGGTTTGCAAATAGTTTCTACAATCTGTTAGCTGCCCCTTCACTTGGTTAATTGTTTCTTTTGCTGTGTAAAAGTTTCTTAGCTTGATGTAATCCCAATTTGTCTGTTTGCTTTTATTGCCTGTGCTTCTGGGGTATTATCCAAGAAGTCTTTGATTTTCTTTCTTCAATTGCTTTCATGTTTCTATCAATTCTCTCTATTAGAGTATTAAATAATTTCTGTTTTCTTGATGTTTATTGAGCTTTCTTAAAACAACGACTTTGAAACCTTTATTTAATCACTTGAAAATCTGAATTCCTAGATGGTCCTTAGGTGAAGTGATGGTTCCCTGAAAATTCTTGATGCTTGTTGGCATACAATATCATCTGTGCATTGCTGGATTAGTTATAGTAATCTGGCTTCGTTTGTGGCTTTCCTTCCAGAAATTCTAAGCAGTCTGTTTATTTTTCCTGAGTCTGTGGTCACTTCTATTTTAGCACTAGATAGCATCCTAAGTTGAGGTTTTCCTAAAGTCTGTTTATTTTTTTTTACTCTTTCACTCCTACAATAATTTTCAAGCTTATATTTGTATCAAGTCTGCAGTCAGTTTTATTGTTCAGAGCAAACTAGAGAGTGTCTAAAAGAGATCATCCATCTGTATAAACCTCCTCCTTGAGTTGAGTAGGCCGTACTCCTAGTCTTGTGGCCTTCATTTGTCACAGTGCTAGATCATAGATGAAGCCCCCACCTCACTGAAACCAGTGCAGCCTGAAAATAGAAGTGATGGCGTCCCTTGCCCTGCTATGGACTGTATGCTGCTGAGATGGTCACTGCCTGGTGCTGTTCCTACCATTCACTGATGATGCTGGCTGGGTTATAAGAGTGATAAATTGGGAAGCATATACCTCCACTTGGCATTGAAGCAGATCCAGAGGCTCTTTCTGGAGGCACTTTCTTGTGTACAGGGACTATTAAGATCTGCTCAGTGTTAGATTGTACCAGCTCGGCACTAAAACCCAGAACATTCCTGCAGTTTCTTTCTTGGGCCTGGGGGAGGGGTGGTGAAAGATGCCTGAGGCGGGTACACTCAGTCTGCCCATGTGGGTCTGTGAGCAGGGGCAGTGAAGCCCTGTCTGACTTTGAATTTTATTGCAGTGAATCTGGCACTGGATTCAATACCTTCTCCCTCCCCTAAGCAGAAAACATCTCTCTCCACGATGTTCTACTTGGGACTGGGGTAGGGGTGATTTTTGACAACTCTTTCCTTCCTGTTTCCTTCGATAGGAATTTTCATATTATACTAAAACCAGGCACTGTTGTCTCTCACTTGACTTCTGTAGCATTCGTAAAATTAAGCTGGCACATGAATACCCGTTTAAATGGTGCCTCTGTGGGGCGATGGTCCCCTAAAACATCATCCCATTTTTAGTTTTTCTTAATATTTATTTATTGGATGCAACTGGAGACCATTAGGCTTAGTGAAATAAGCAGTCTCAAAAAGACTGGTTCTCTGGTTTGTGGTAACTGGTATACAGATTACCAAAAAATTAATTTATATGAGCAAAATTAACATTTTGAGATTTGATTTTTGTTTATAGTCCTTGTCTATATTCTTGAGGAACAGTGGTGATTAGGAACAGTGGTTTCTCTACTTACTACTAGTTGAATTCTTTATTTATTGGATAGTTAAGCTTACAATTATCAAAAAAATTGAAAGTATGTCACTGTAAAAATAGAAAGAAAAATAAGAAAGAGGAGGAAAGGTGGGAGTGAGGGAGAGAGCATACGGTGGGAAGTATCATGCTCTTAAAACTGTATATACAAAACACATGAAATTTGTTTCTTTTATATAAATTTTTAAAAGTAAAAAGATTTATTTATTTCAAAATAGAGTTATAGAGAGAAAGAGAGAGAGAAAGATCTTTCACTCGCTGGTTAACTCCCCTGTGTGATGCTGGTGTCACAAATGACAGCTTAACCTGCTGTGCCTCAACACAAGCCTCATTTTTAGTATCTTTAAGGAACTTCCATAGCATTCTCCAAATTGACTGTACTAATTCACAATCCCTCTAATAGTATATATAAGAGTTCCTATTCTCTAATTCTCATCAGCACTGTTATTTGTCATTTTGATAATATCTATTCTAACTGGAGTGAGATGATATCTCATTGTTGTTTTAATTTGAATTTCCTGATGGTTAATGAAGTTAAATATTTTTTTCATAAATTTTTGGTCATTTAAGTTTCTTCTTTTAAGAAATATCTTTTGGGGCTGGCGCTGTGGCGTAGCAGGTAAAGCTGCCTCCTGCGGTGGTGGCATCCCGTATGGTCGCTGGTTCCAGTCCCAGGTTCTCCACTTCCAATCCAGTTCCCTGCTAATGTGCCTGAGAAAGTAGCAGAAGATGGCGCAAGTCCTTGTACCCCTGCACACAAGTGGGAGACCTGAAAGAAGCTTCAGACTCCTGGCTTCAGATCGGCTTAGCTCCGGCTGTTGTGGACATTTGGGGAGTGAACCAGCAGATTGAAGATTCTCTCTCTCTCTCTCTCTCTCTCTGTCGTCCAAATAAATAAATAAATATTTTTAAAAATAAATATATTTTGCCCATTTTTAATTGGGCTGTTTAGAGTTTTTTGTTATTGAAATTTTTTACTGCTTTATATATCTTTCATATTAATCTTTTTCTAGATGAATAGTTTCCGAAAATTTTTCCCATTATATAGGCTGTGTTTTGTCTGTGGATTGTGTCCTTTGCTGTACAGGAGCTTCTTTTTTCTAAAGATTTCTTTATTCATTTGTTCATTTATTTGAAAGGTAGATTGACAGAGAGAGGAAGAGAGACAGAGAGAGCTTCTGTCTGCAGGTTCCCCACATGATTGCAACAGTCAGGACTGGGCCACTCTGAAGCCAAGAGCCAAGAACTCCATCCTGGTTCAAGTCCTCCACTTCTTTCCCAGACACTTTAGCAGGAAGCTGTATTGAAAGCAGAGTAACTGAGATTTGAACTGGCACTCCCATAGGGGGTGCCTGCATCACAAGTGGTGGCTTAACCTGCTGCAATACAATGCCAGTCCCAGAAGCTTCTTAGTTTGATATAATATCATTTGTCTAGTTTGTTTTTCTTGTTTGTGCTTTTAGAGTCTTTTCTTTTTAATTCATTGCCTAGATCCATGTCTTAAAATTGTTCTCCCAATGTCTTTGTCTAGTAGTTTCATAGTTTCATGCCTTACATTTAGGTCTGATTGGTTTTGAGTTGATGTTTCTGCACAGTGAGAAGCTGTGTGATTTTTGGTTAAGTCACTTCATCAATAAGAGTCTCTAATATTTAATTTGTTAAATATAGGGATTTGACTTAGCTTTAAGGATTTCATCCAGCTTTAATTTTCACACGATATCTTGGGAAGCCTCCATATGCTTTACCCCTTTCCCACCACTCAAAGAAAATAAAGCACACTCTTAGTTTCTCAGGGCTTAAAATACCACTGTTAAAAAAAAATCAGTCCAGGGACCAGTGTTGTGGTTCAATGGGTTGAGCTGATGCCTGAGATGCCAGTATCCTATATGATCACCAGTTCTAGGCCCAACTGCTAAGGTTCTGATCCAGCTCCCTGCTAATATGCCTAGGAAAGCAGAGGAAATTACAGTCTGACTTCGCCTGGCCCAGCCCCAGCCATTGTAGCCATCTGGGGAGTGAACCGGCAGATGGAAGATCAGTGCTTCCCCTTTCTCTGTATCCCTGCACTGTAAATAAATAAAATAAATCTTTTTTAAAAAAATCAATCTTTTAGGGGCTGGCGCTGTGGCGCAGTGAGTTAACGCCCTGGCCTGAAGTGCCAGCATCCCATATGGGCGCCGGTTCTAGTCCCGGCTGCTCCTCTTCCAATTCAGCTCTCTGCTATAGCCTGGGAAAGCAGTAGAAGATGGCCCAAGTCCTTGGGCCCCTGCATCCGTGTAGGAGACCCAGAGGAAGCTACTGGCTCCTGGCTTCAGATCGGTGCAGCTCCAGCCATTGCGGCCATCTGTAGAGTGAACCATCAGACAGAAGATCTACCTCTCTCTCTCTCTCTCTCTCTCTCTCTCTCTCGCTCTCGCTCTCTGCTTCTCCTCTCTCTGTGTAACTCTGACTTTCAAATAAATAAATGAATATTTAAAAAAAAACAGTCTTTTAGTTTGAAGATTTCTTTCTGTCTCCCAGAATTTATCATCAGGATTTACTCCTGCAGAGTCTCTGTGTTTCCATCTATAAAATGTGCATCTTGAGCTTTATCTCACCATTTTCTGAAATTATGTTATGCAAATAAATCAATTTCACTTGAAGAGGAAATCACTTGAACTATCAGTCTTTTCTTTAATCCCCCTTCAACCAGAAAAGCTTTAGAAAGGACTACTCTACATGGATCACATAAAAATGCCCCTCCAAACAGGAATGAAACAGCAAGATAAAAGAAGGATAATACAAAACAATAAACTCAAATTACTTGGCCTTTAGAAGATTGCCTTTAGTTGGACTTATGCCAGCATTTTATTAAGATTTATTTCATTTATTTGAAAGGCAGATTTACAGAGAAAGAGGAGACAAAGAGAGATCTTCCATCCACTGACTGACTTCTCAAATGGCTGCAGCAGCCAGGGCTGGACCAAGCTGAAGCCAGGAACATGAAGCTCCACCTGGGTCTCCCACGTGGGTGGCAGAGGCCCAAACACTTAGGCCATCGTCAGCTGCTTTCCCAGGCATTTTAGCAGGGATTTGGATAGGAATTGGGAGAACCACCGGTATTCATATGGGATACTGACATCGTAGGCAACAGCTTAACCTTCTGAGCCACAACACTGGTCCTTGCACACATTTCTGATGGCGCCTATAAATGAAGGAAGTAGCTAGTCAAATTCCATCCAGGAAAAAGGCGAAGATTTATCCCCTTCAGCATAACCTCTCCTGACTCTGCAAGTTCACTGAAAGTAAAATGCATGTTAAATGCAGCTAGTAATGGGCTTAATAGGCCTCCCAAAAGAGAAGTCCACTCCTTAAATTCCAAATCTTCTGAACAACAGCTTATATGGCAAAAGAATATAGACTCTTTTACCTATGAGATTTTAAGATGTTATTGGGATAAGGAATTTGAGAGGAGGATCTTGTTATAGATTGTCTGGGTGGACCCTGAATACAATTATATATGCACACTTGTCCTTATAAAATAGAGGCAGAGGAGATCTCAAACATAGGTTGGGGTGGGCAATATAAACTCAAAGGCAGATAGTGAATTGATGCAGCCAAAAGTCAAGGAATGCCTGAAGCTACCAGAAGCTGAAAGGGGCACTGAACAGAATTTTCCCCTAGAGCATCTAGAATATATGGCCTTGATGGCATCTTGATTTTGTACTTCTGGCTTGCAGAACTATGAGGCTATGTATTTCTGTTGCTTTAAGCCACAAGGTTTATGGCAATTTGTTATGGCAGCCACAGCAAATGAATACACAGCCTTCACCTAAGGCCCTCCAAAACAAACCTAAATCAGTCACTACCCTCCATCCTTTAAATAAAATGTTTAGTAAAAAAAAAAGTCACTCTTGGAGCAAGGTCAGTCAAAATAGCAAAGTAAACAGCTGCAAGGTCCTATCCCTTCACAGAAACTTTACAAAAATCAATCAGAAACTGTCAGAATCAGCTTGATCAGAACTCTGCAAGAATCAAAGATTTACAGGAACCAAGTAAATGCTGAATCAGAACAAATACAATTTAAAAATAATAAGAAAACTTTGTGGCATTTTTATTTTTCCTTGCCACATCTCTTTCCTATATCAGTGACAGTTCTGAAAATGGAATCCCATGCTATCAGCCTGAGACCCTGGTACTGGAGGAAGCATAAATTATCTTATTTCCAA
This sequence comes from Oryctolagus cuniculus, assembly GCF_051225735.1. Lineage (NCBI taxonomy): Eukaryota > Metazoa > Chordata > Mammalia > Lagomorpha > Leporidae > Oryctolagus > Oryctolagus cuniculus. The sequence continues at coordinate 53,123,596 of NC_142888.1, forward strand.
AGAACTGTGTTTGATCCAACCTGTCTGGAAACTACTTGAAGGATTGACTCAAGTTACTTGTCTTCATTTTGCCTAATTCAGAATTCAGTACAAAAGATGATGGCATTCCTCAAAAGCATTTTAAAGGAAATAAGCAACCTGAGGCTGCCTGAGCAAAAATTTAAGGTTTGCATGTAAGAGAATGACAAAACTTGGAAAGAAAATCTGAGAAGAGTTTTCTGGGGAAATTAAATAATTCAAAATTGACTTTGTACACTGGGGAATTCCAAAAGTGTCAAAATGATCAGGAGAAGATTCGTGTTCATGAAAGAACTAAGAAGTTAAGTTTTTCCTTCTGGCTGATCTCCATGCTCATTGCAAGTGAAGAGTGAAAGCTAAGTCAGAGTTGTATTTTTTAGACTGCCTCATCCAGCTCCTTTTGCAAAATGCTGAGCTCCATTTCACAATTTTAGTCCCCAGCATTCACAGAGCCAGTCTGTAAAGACATAAAGACTTTCTCTTCCTCTCCCTCTCTCTCCTTCACTACCTGCTCATTCTAGTCAAGGAAATTTCCTTCAAAGCACTGGCTAACTGAAGTAAAAGAAACAGACATCATATATGACAAATAATATAGGCTGCACAAAAAATGGTTTGGAAAAAGTTTTTAAGATTTATTTTAATTGGAATGGGAGAGGGAGCGGGAGATGGGAGGGTTGGCGGGTGGGAGGGAAGTTATGGGGAGGAAAAGCCATTGTAATCCATAAACTACTTTGGAAATTTATATCTACTAAATAAAAGTTTAAAAATTTTATTTTATTTATTTGAAAGACAGAATTACACAGAAAGAATGAGAGGGAGAGAGGGAGTAAGGGAGAGGGAGAGGGGGAGAGAGAGAGAGATCTTCCATCCATTGGTTCACTCCCCAAATGGCTGCAACAGCCAGAGGCTGGGCTGATCTGAAGCCAGTAGCCAGGAGCTTCTTCCAGGTCTCCCATGTGGGTTCAGGGGTCCTCTGCTGCTTTTCCAGGTGCACTAGCAAAGAGCTGGATTGGAAGTAGAGCAGCCAGGACTCAAACCAACACCCATATGGGATGCCAGCACTGCAGGCGGTGACTTAACCTGTTACGCCACAGTGCTGGCCCCAGTATATTTTTTTCTTTATCTGGCTTATTTCATGTAGCATAATGTCTTTCAGGTTCATCTTTGTTCTTGCAAGTAGCAGGTTTTCTTTCTATTTTAAGGCTAAACAATATTACAATATATGAATATCAATATATTAGGATTTCTTTATCCATTCATCCAGCAACAGAATAATTTTTTTCTTCCTTTTTTGGGTGTTAGGGGAAGAGGGAAGAGGTATTGGGGCTCAGAACTAAGGGTTGTAATAATACTGTGAACTCATTGTTTTGCTTTCTACAAACCAGTTTCAACTCTTGCCTCAGGAAACCAAGTGGAACCCACATAAAAGTCCTTCCATCTGTGAGCCAAACACCTTTTGAGGATATTTATCCTATTCTTATGTTCTATTGTGTATCAAATAGAATTTAAAAAAATTCTTAGATGTAAAACTTATTGGCTAACTGGAACAGAAAAACACCTTGTTTCGATACTGCAATTGCCTAATCCTTCCTCAGGTGCACTTGGTTAGGTCCAAGACTCCTGCTTTTGGTTTGCAGATAAGGCACTGGAATAGCTTTTGTATTGTCATGACTCCTGATCCTCTACTTGTTTCTAAATCCCAGGCCCTTTCCTTTACCTTCTTTGTCCTTACACAAGTGAATGGAAGCCAGTTTGACACTGTGGAAGAAGGGATTTTCCCAGCTGAGTTTGAAGCATCCAGGTTTGGTGTCCTCATTAGATGGGGGCAGCTGAGGTAAATGTCTCCAAAGTAAGCAGAATATAGAATGAGAAGGATGCTGGTTGTGCTGGTTGGCCTTTATGGTGACTGATTTCCATCATTCTGTGGCACGATCCAAAAGACTGGGAACCTAAAGAACCCTGGACAGCATTTGGTAATGGTAGGGGCTTCATTAGCATTTTAGGAAGGCAGCTGACCAACAGGTGCTGAAAGGACAGCTCCCACCTACCAGACAGCACTCTGTGTAGTATCTTTCCTTCAAACCTTCACCCCATCTAAAGTGGGGTGAGTTGCACAAAAGGCTTCTTTGGAGTGATAGTTCAGAAGGATGCACACCCAGCGGTAACAAGCTGGCTTCCCTACTTGTTTCTCACTTCAGCTTGGCCCTTGTAACTACTGCCTGTGTCTCAAGCTGTGCACTTTCTCCCACCTCTAGTGGAGAACAGCCTTGTGGATCAGCTTTGCAAACTCTTCAGGAGCCTCCAGTGGGAACCAGTAGGAAAGCTACTGAGATGTGCCTTGACAGTTGCATAAAGTGGAAGGAATTTGGTAGTTTGCCAAAGCCAGCTTTTGGTAGAACTCAAACCCAGAGGCTTTTTTTTTTTTACTGTACATATATATTTAATAATACAATTTTACACAAAGGTTAAGACCACTTGTCTTATTTTACAAAAGGGAATGAAACATATGGGTTTCATTTTAATATTTATACTAGAGTGCATCCAAGTATTACTTTTTTGGCAGACTTCTTTATTGGTGAAAATACAGTCAATGAATATTGATCCCCAAAGAAAAGCTCAGTTATTTATCAGATTATTGGTCCATAGAGACCTCTTTATCACTGAAAACATAATCAATTTAAGAAAATCTCAAACCAATTCAGAAAATTCATATTTAATATCCTGTTCCTTCAAAGAGGAGAGGGGGGAGAAGGTGGGAGATACCATTATGGGCTTATAATTATATATATGAAAAACATAAAATCTGTTCTCTTTATAAAAGGAAAGAGGGAAAGGAAAGAAGGAATGAAGGGAGGGAGGGAGGAAGGCAGAAAGAAAGAAAGAAAGAAAGAAAGAAAGAAAGAAAGAAAGAAAGAAAGAAAGAAAGAAAGAAAGAAAGAAAAGATTCTGTTCCTTCAGGATCATTCTCAGCATTAAAATCTGTGTCAGTTATACCAGAGAAGCAGAATAAAAAGGAGATTGTATCTCTGTGTGTGTAGACTATATATATATACACACACACATATATACATGCATATGCATATATATGTGTGTGTACATATATATGTACCGAGTGAGATTTATTGAAATGAAATTGTTTACTTGATTGAGTGATTATTATGGCTGTCTGGGCAATATAAAATTTGGAGGATAAGTGGGAAAAGTGGAAACTCTCAAGCAGAAGCTGATACTATTCTCCACAGGAAGAATTTCCTCTTCTTCATGGAATTCTCACTTTTGTTCTTAAGGTCCAATCCTTAGGATTAGACCCAAGGATGTACAAGACTTGTGTGTGGAAAATTATAAAACAATGATGAAATTAATTTTAAAATATATAAATAATGGAAAGATATTCTGTATTCATGAATTGAAAGACGATGTCAAAATATCAACACAATGCAAAGTGATCTACAGATTCAATGTAATCCTTATTCAAACTCCAACAGTTTTGTTTGTGTATCAAAACAGAAAACTGATTGTCAAATCCATATTGAGGGGCCAGGTTGTGACACAGCAGGTTAAGCCATCACCTACAGTGCCAGTATCTGATATGGGCACCAGTTTAAGGCCCAGCTGCTCCACTTCTGATCCAGCTCCCTGCTAATCAGTCCAAGAAAGCTGAAGAAGATGACCCAAGTGCTTGGGCCCCTGCTATCCACGTGGAGACCCAGATGAAATTCCTGGTTCCTGACTTTAGCCTGGCCCAGCCATTTAGGGAGTGAACCAGTGGATGAAAGATCTTTCTCTGTCTCTCACTGGCTCTCCTTCTCTGTCTCCATAATTCTGCCTTTCAAATAAAAATAAATAAATTCTTTTTTAAAACTCCATATTGAATTACAAAGGGCACTGAATAGCCAAAACAACCTAGAAAAGGAAGAACAAAGTGAGACAATTCTTACCCCTTCATAACAATAAAAAGCTAGTTATCTAAAACAGGATGGTACTAGCATAAGGAGAGTGACGCAAATGTTCTGGAATTAGATAGTGGTAATGGTTGCACAACACAGGGAATTCACAAAAAGCCAATGAATTATATATTTTACATTGATTAAAATGATAAATTTTATGTTATGTGAATTTCACTTTTTGATAGTTAATTTTATGTCTCAACTTGGTTGAGTCATAAGGTGCCCAAATATTTGGTCAAGCATCAAATAGTTGGATGAGTTAACAATTAAATAGTCTGAGTTAGTCAGACTGCTCCTCTTTCCCCTCTAATTCCAGTGTGTGTGGCATTCATCCAGTCAATTGAAGGCCTAAATAGAACAAAAAGGCTGTCCTTCCCATGAACAAATGGAACGCCTTTTGTCTGGATTCTTTGATCTGAGACATTGGTCTCTTCTGGACTTCAAACTCAGACTGAAACATTGACTCATCCTGGTTATTGTGCCTGTCACTTTTGGACTTGAACTTACACTATTGTCTGTCCTGGTTCTCAAACCTTCAGACTCAGAATGGAAGTACACATCTGTTTGCCTGGTCTCCAACTTCTTGACTGCACATGTTAGGAATTCTCAACCTCTATAATTTCATGATAAAGTTGTGTGTGTGTGTGTGTGTGTTATGGTTCAGTAGTAGAAAAAATTAGACACAGGAGAGTATCAACAAACTTGAAGATAATTAGTAGACTTTAAATACTCTGATTATTATAAAATAGACTAGAAAATATAATGAATAGAGCTTCAGGGATTTGTTGAAAGAAAACAAATGATCAAACATTTGTGTCACTGGAGTTCTGGAAAAAACAGAGAATAGAAGTTATGGGAGAAAATGAGATAATATGGCTCAAATAATATGCAAATAAATAATAGCTCAATAATTCCCAATAATGGAAAAAAACACAAACCTACTGATTCAAAATGCTAGGTAAAAAATCTAAAAAAAAGCCAAACAATTTCACATGAAGTACATGCTAATGAAATATCTGAAAAATGAATGCAAAGTAAAAAAGCTTTACAATCAGCCTTAGAAAAAAGACACAATTCCTTAAGAAAAATAATTCAAATGATACAGCACTGCTCGTTGGAAACTATGGAGGGTGTAAGGAAATAGCACACTTGTCATGTTCTGACATTAAAATTTATCAGCTATCAACTTTATACATGGCAAAACTCTTCTTTAAGAAATAGCAGATACACAGAATTCATAAAATTTCTCACTAACAGATAAAGGAAGTTCTCAAAATGGAAAGAAACTTATCAAAGAAATAAATCTTGAGACATCAAGAAAGATTTTTAAAGAAGAACAAACAAATCAATTGTATTGGGTAAATAAAATTGATCAATTTCATGATTTTTCTAGATAAGATTTTATGATTGAAACAAAAACTGTAATTTCATCTGACACTGAAGACAGTGATGTTTAAAAGTTAGTAGGCTGAGGGGATGTAAATGGTAGTATTTTTAACAATTCACTCAAAGTGGTAAAATGTTGATATTAGCAGACTGTGATGTCTTAGTTTTATATTATAATATCCACAGCAGCTATCAAAAATGTACGCTAAGTGATGAACTTAAAAAATCTACAAATCAAGATATTAAGTTTACCAACAGGAAGACAATAAAAGGAAACTAGAGGAATGTAAGATTGGCAAAAGAAATGAAAGAAAGTAAGATTTTAACATATCAATAAATACTTTATAAAATTAGAATAAACACATCAGTAAAAAGGCAGATTGGTAGAGCATGTGTCAAACTATGGTCCAACTCTAAGTTGTCTACAAGAAATTTGCCTCAAATATAAAATTATAGGTAAATTAAGGTATAAAGGATGGAAAAATATGTATCTGGCAAGCATAACAACAAAAGAAGTAGTTACTAACATCAGACAAACTAGATTTCACAGTCAAAAAAAATCAGTACAGTGTCCAGTGTTGTGGTACAGTGAGATAAGCTGCTGCCTGCAACATTGGCATCCCATATTGGAGGACCGGTTTTAGTCCCAGTTGCCCCACTTCCAACCCAGCTCCCTGCTAATGTATTTGGGAAAGCACCAGAATATGGCCCAAGAACTTGGGCCCCTGTTACCCATGTGGGAGACCCAGATGTAGTTCCAGGTTCCTGGCTTCAGTTTGGACCAGCCCCAGCAGTTGTGGCCATTCGAGAAGTAAACAGAGGGTGGAAGCTAGCTCACTCGTTCTCTCTCTCTTTCTCTCTCTCCCTCTCTCTCTCTCTTCCTTTCAAATAAATAAATAAATCTCTTTTCAAAAAGAAAGATAATTACTACAGGCAAAGAGGGACATTACATTATTATAAAGTGATCAATGCACCAGACAAACATAATGATCCTTGATGTATATGCATCAGAAAGTAGAGCTTCAATATATGTGCAGATAAAACAGAACTAATATGAGAAATACAGACATTCACAACTGTACATACGTACACAAAACTCTTCACTTCAGCTACTTATAAAAGTACTAGACAGAAAATTATTAATGATATAGAAAATGCAACCAACACCATCATCTGACAGGGTCTTCACATAACACTAGCAAAATATACATCTTTATAATCATCCATGGAATATTCATCAAGAGCATTATTTCCTGGGCCACAAAACAGCCTGAACAAATTTAGAAGATTTGGAATCATAGTTTGTATTTTCTGAACCATGACTGAAAAAAATTATAAACCAAAAAAAAGTAAGATAACAGAATACAGCAGAAGAATACTTTAAAATTTAGAAACAAAACAATGGCAAGAGAGATAGCACCAAAAGAAATATAAAAATACATGGAACTGAATGAAAATCTTAAAATCATCCCACAAAGATTTTTAATTTAAAGGATACAGATAAAGTAAAGCCAAAATAATTTATACTACAAAAGTCTTACATTTCAAAAGAAGAAAGTACTTGAGACAGTAATCTAACTTCCCACTTCAAGCATTAGAAAAAGAAGAGCAAAAAAAAAAAAAAACTCAAAACAAGCAGAAGGAGGGAAATAATATGAAATTAAATGTAAGAAAATTATAGAAAAACATGAAGTAACAAAATATCTGGTTTTTAAAAAACAATAAAATTAACAAACATCTTCTGAGACTGACCAAAAAAAAAAAAAGACAAAAATCATCAGTTTCAGGAAACATAGAATATAAATATGTATCTTGCATCCATTAAAAAATAATACCATGTATAACATTATATACACACAACATCTTAAGGGATATGGACCATTTCCTCGAAAGTAAAAAACAAGACAAGACTGAAATCCTCAACGCGCCTGTAACTAGTAGAGAAATTGAATTTCTCATTTAAATGTCTCCCCAAGGGCCGGCGCCGCGGCTCACTAGGCTAATCCTCTGCCTTGCGGCGCTGGCACACCGGGTTCTAGTCCCGGTCGGGGTGCCGGATTCTGTCCCGGTTGCCCCTCTTCCAGGTCAGCTCTCTGCTGTGGCCAGGGAGTGCAGTGGAGGATGGCCCAAGTGCTTGGGCCCTGCACCCCATGGGAGACCAGGATAAGTACCTGGCTCCTGCCATAGGATCAGCGCGGTGCGCCGGCCACAGCACGCCAGCCGCGGCGGCCATTGGAGGGTGAACCAACATCAAAGGAAGACCTTTCTCTCTGTCTCTCTCACTGTCCACTCTGCCTGTCAAAAAAAGCAAAACAAAACAAAAACAAACAAAAAAAATGTCTCCCCAAGAGATTCCAAGTCCTGGTTGTTTCCAATGGAGAATTCACACAAAAATATAATTAATACTAATTTTACATAAACCCTTCTAAAAATATAAAATGAAAGGATACTTCTAAACTCATTGTACATGACTAGTGTTACCCTGACACTAAAATCAGGCAGTGTCAGCACAAATTTAAAAACTTGTCATAAACTTACATGTAGAAATCTTTAACAAAATGTTAACAAGTGAAATTGAACAATATGTTTAAAGAATTATACACTGGGGCTGGTGCTGTGGTGTAGTGGGCAAAGCCACCAGCCTCCAGTGCCAGCATCCCATATGGACACCAGTTCAAATCCCGGCTCTTCCACTTCCAATCTTTCTCTCTGCCTCTGCTTCTCTGTAACTCTGCCTTTCAAGTAAATAAAATCTTTTTATATAAAAAATAATTATACACCATGACCAGTGAGATTTATTTCAAATATAAAGTTTCCAGTATTTGAAAATCCATCAATATAATTTATATCAACAGACTAACGAAGGAATAAAAAATGTTTCACAAAATTCACCTTTCATGAATGATAGCACTGCTCAGCAACATAGAAACAGTAGAGACTTCACAAACAGAACCTATAAAAGGTCTGCAATAGCAAAATATTTCATGGATAAAAAGTAAATCCCTTTCCCTTAAAATTGGTAACAACAGGGGCCAGTATTATGGTGCATCAGATTAAGCCTTTGCCCGTGACACAAACATCCCATGTCTGAGTCCTTATTGCCATACTTCCAATCCATCTCCCTGCTATTGTGCCTGGAAAGCAACAGAAGATGGTCCAAGCACTCGTGTGGGAGACCCAGATGGAGTTCCGGTTCCTGGCTTCAGCCTGGCCAGGCCCCAACCATCATGGCCATTTGAGAAGTGATGTAGTGGATGGAAGATATCTTTTCTTTCTCTGTCTCTCTCTCTCTGTATCTCTCTCTGTCTCTCTCTATTGTTCTGCCTTTCTAATAAATGAAATAAATCTTTTTTTAAAAAAATTGATAACAATAAAAGGTATTTAGTCTTATCACCCACAGGACATATTATGGGAAGTTCTATGCAGTGTAATAAAGCATGAAAAAATTTGAGGCATACTTTCAAGAAAGGAAGAAATAAACCTGTACCTATTAATAAATGATATAGTTGTCTATGCAGAAAATTCCAGTAATAGTCCACAAAAACTCTTATCATTAATAAGCGAGGGCTGCAACACCATAAGATACAAGATTATCACCAAAATAAAAATTATATTTCTATAAACTAATAATAAACACGTGGAAACCCAAGTTAAAAACAGTCTTATTCACAGATGCACAGCATAAAGTAAAATACCTAGATATAAACTTAAAAAGAACTATTATATTTCATCTATATTTAGAAAATTACAAAATTCTGATGAAATAAATAAATGGAAAAACATAGCATGTTTACAGATTAGAAGCCCAAGCCTTTTGAAGAAGTAAAACTTCCACTTACTGATATAGTGATTTACCAAAATGTCTATTAAAATCTGATCAAAGTTTTTGTGGAAGTAGACAAGTTTATCATGATATTTGTATGGACACTGGTTCGTGTCCAGGCTGCTCTACTTCTAATCAAGCTCTCTGCTGATGCACTTGAGAAGGCAGTGGAAGATGGCCCAAGGATTTGGGCCCCTGCAGTCACATGGGAGACCCGGAAGAAGTTCCTGGCTCCTGGCTTCAGATCGGTGCAGCTCCGGTAGTTGCGGCCATCTGGGGAGTGAACCGTCAGATGGAAGACCTCTCTCTCTCTCTCTCTCTCTCTCTCTCTCTGCCTCTATGTCTCTACCTCTCTCTGTAACTCTGTCTTTGAAATAAATAAATCTTAAAAAAAAGAAATAATTGAATGTGGGGAGCAATCCGGACTAGACTGAGTTACTGGAATTAAGACTTATTCTATGCATCTGCTCTCCCACTGTGGGGAGCAAACCGGACTAGACTGAGTTACTGGAATTAAGACTTATTCTATGCATCTGCTCTCCCACAATATGGCGCTGGGAGAGAAGTAAACAGCTTCCGCACAGCTGCCTCCAGTTCAACCAATAAACTGTAGGACTTGCTACTGATTGGAGGAGAGCAGCGTACTCGGCGTGTGGGCAGCCGAGTTGGGATTGGCGGAGGAGGACTATAAAGGAGGAGAGAGACGGCATTCACCAGGAACATCTATGGGGAACATCTAGCTGAAGGAACACCTGTGCAGCCCCCGAAGAGAGCCGGCCGGCGGTGTGCCGCTCCCCTGCGGAAGTGGGGAATGTGGCCAGGGGGAACTGCCCTTCCACGGAGGTGGAAGGGATAGTAGCCAACCCGGGAAGAACCAGCAGCAAACCCGGGGAGGGCCGAGCAGACGAAAGAACAGCGCAGGGTTCAGTGTCGTTCCCCCACGAAGAGGGGGAGCGACATAATGGTGCCGTGACTCGGATAGGAAACCTAGGACGGATAGGAAACCTAGGAGGGAAGAAATGGAAGAAGTGGAAAATACCGGAGAGAGAGACTAGCAGAGAGCCTAGGTGCCGGAAGAAGCTATTGAAAGCCTAGGCATAGACTCGGATATGGACTGTGGGAAAGAAGTTAGGATTGAAAGCGAAAGTGAAAGCTTTCATAGACTCGGATGCGGACTATGGCGGGGAAGCTAGGAGATTGAAAGCGAAAGTGAAACCTGGAGGAGGCTTGGACTCGGATACGGACTGTGGGGAGTAGCCAGGAGAAATGAGAGGAATATTGTTGGAAGAAAACTTAAGGAAACATACCGGGTAGAGAAAAATGTTAGGGAGGATGAAGCCGCGAGTGCAGGCCGAGGCGGAGATATAAGCCACCTTGGAATTCTTCAAGTCACCCCGGGGAGCAAGAGGCGAAGATCTGGAACCAGAGACGTGGGCCGCCAGGTTGGAATTCGCCAGGTTAGTCCGGGGAACTTGGACTGAATGCCGGTGGTGGCGGAAACATTCGCGGAAGCCGCCGCGTGCAGAGAGAGCACGGGGCGTGAATAGATGGGGAACGCCGGGGCTGGCGCGAGGCCGTGGTGCGGGCACGAAGTGCGTGGAGACCGCGGAGCGTGCGCGCAGAGCCGGGAACCCGCCGGCGGGGCGAGGCGCCGGGAAGCCGCGCAGAGCCGTGAAGCTGCCGCGGGGCGAGCCGCCGAGAAGCAGCCTCGGGGCGGAGCCCGCCGGCGGGGCGAGGCGCCGGGAAGCCGCGCGGAGCCGTGAAGCTGCCGGCAGGGCGAGGCACCGGGAAGCCGCAGGGATAAGAGAAACAGAAGTTTAGAAGTAAGATGAGAAAAATAGGAATGCTGGAAGATAGAAGTAAAATGGGAGAAATAGGAATGCCCGGAGATAGAGAAATAGAGAAATAAAAAGGCCTCCCTACAACACTGCAATGTGAGAGCTTGGATTCGGTCTGCCTAATCAAGTGAGGCGATGAGCACCTGTGGGCAGCTAGCAGCTTATGCGCCGCAGGTCACCAAAGACAGGCACGAATTAACATCAGTAAGGCTTCCCCACAATACAACAATATTAAGCTTGGATTCGGTCTGCCTGATTTAAGGCGGTAAGCGCCAGCAAGCAGCTCGACCAGAGTATGAGCTGCAGGTCACCGAAGATAGGCACGAACCAACACTAATAAGTCTCCCCCACAAAAAGGCAATGAGAAGGCTTGGATTCGGTTTGCCTGATAGGTCTTGTAAGTCCCCTGCAGGCAGAGCAGAGCATGCGCTGCAGGGCACCGAACACAGGCACGCATCAGCGCCTAAAAACCTCCTCACAACATGGCGAAGAGAGGACCCGGATTCGGTTTTCCTGATTGATAGGACTTGTAAGAGCCTGTGGCAACTCTAGCAAGTAGAGCAGAGTGTGTGCCGCGGGACACCGAAGACAGGCGCGTATCAACGCCAAAAATAAAAAGAAAGGGGGATCTGTGGGGAGCAATCCGGACTAGACTAAGTTACTCGAATTAAGACTTATTCTATGCATCTGCTCTCCCACAATATGGCGCTGGGAGAGAAGTAAACAGCTTCCGCACAGCTGCCTCCAGTTCAACCAATTAACTGTAGGACTTGCTCCTGATTGGAGAGCAGCGTACTCAGCGTGTGGGCAGCCGAGTTGGGATTGGCGGAGGAGGACTATAAAGGAGGAGAGAGACGGCATTCACCAGGAACATCTATGGGGAACATCTAGCTGAAGGAACACCCGTGCAGCCCCCGAGAAAAGCTGGCCGGCGGTGTGCCGCTCCCCTGCGGAAGTGGGGAATGTGGCCAGGGGGAACTGCCCTTCCACGGAGGTGGAAGGGATAGTAGCCAACCCGGGAAGAACCAGCAGCAAACCCGGGGAGGGCCGAGCAGACGAAAGAACAGCGCAGGGTTCAGTGTCGTTCCCCCACGAAGAGCGGGAGCGACAATTGAAACAGAAAATAGTGAAACAATGGAAAATACAGCAAAACCACTTGTTTAAAAAGATCAATAATACTGATAAACCTCTATCCAAGATAACTAACAAATGAAGTCACAAATCAATATAGTAGATATAAAAAAGAGTTTACCACTACTGGTCTCATAGACATAAAAAAGATAACTGGAGAGTTGGCATTTAACTTGGTGATCAAGATGCCCACATCGCACATCATAGGGCCTGGGTTCAGCTCCTGGCTCCAGCTTCCCAGACCCTGAGAGGCAGCAGTGATGGCTCAAGTAATTGAATTCTTGCCTCCCACATGGGAGATCTGGATTGTATTCCTGGCTCTTGACTCCAGCCCTGACCCAGTGCTGGCTATTGTGGACGTTTTGGAGAGTGAAGTAGCAGATGGGAGCTCGCTCGCTCTCTCTCTCTCTCTCTCTCTCTCCTTCTCCCTCCCCATCCCTTCTCTTAGCCTCTCAAATAAGTGTATAATGACAAAATAATGTCAGATACTCCTATAAATTTAATATCTTAGATAAAATAAGTTCATTAAAAGACAAAACCTGCCAAAATTCATACAAGGATAAACTCATTGCCTGAATAGCCTATATTTATTAAAGAAATTGAATTAAAAATTTTCCAGAGAATAAAACATTAGACTCAGATAGTTTTACTGGAAAATACTACCAAATATTTAAAGAAGAAATAATAGGGATTCTATAAGTCACTTCCAGAAAATAGAAGAGAGGGTGATACTTCTAATTCATTTTATGAGGCCAGAATTATTCTAATATTAAAGCCATATGATGGCCGGCGCCGCGGCTCACTAGGCTAATCCTCCGCCTTACAGCGCCGGCACACCGGGTTCTAGTCCCGGTCGGGGCACCGGATTCTGTCCCAGTTGCCCCTCTTCCAGGCCAGCTCTCTGCTGTGGCCCGGGAGGGCAGTGGAGTATGGCCCAAGTCCTTGGGTCCTGCACCCCATGGGAGACCAGAAGAAGCACCTGGCTCCTGGCTTTGGATCAGCGCAGTGCGCCGGCTGCAGCACGCCAGCCGCGGCGGCCATTGGAGGGTGAACCAACGGCAAAGGAAGACCTTTTTCTCTGTCTCTCTCTCTCACTGTCCACTCTGCCTGTCAAAAAAAAAAAAAAGCCATATGATGACATCAATAATAAACTAGAGATTACCAGGTTCCAGTTTGGCATGGAAGGAGCTCAGAAGTTATTGCTCCAACTGAACACAGTGAAAAGATGAACAAAGTGAAAGACCAACAGCTCTGTATAGACAAGTCAGAAGTGAGGTCACAGATCAAAATAATGTACCTGAAATTGGAGATAAAAACAGGTGAATACAAGGGAAGACATGCAGTGCTGTGGGATGCCTGCATCGCATATTAGAGAGATTGATTCAATTATAGCTACTCCATTCCTTATCCAGCTTTCTGATAATGTGTACCCTAGGAGGCAGCAGATGATGGGTCAAGTACTTGGAACCCTGCCATTCACATGAGAGACACGGACTAAGTTCTGGGCTCCTGGCTCCAGCCTTGTCCAGTCTGGTGTCTTGTATGAATTTGAGAAGTGACCCAGAGGATGGAAGATCTCTCTCTGTCTGTCTTTCTGCCTCTCTGCCTTTCAAATAAAATGAAAATATATAAAATAAAAAATTAAAGAACAGAGAACCGCAGAGAAATACAACCTATTGGGTGAGAAATTCACAATCAGGAAATTGTACAGCAACCAGTGCTCAGGATAAGAAAACCTAAATTCAATTGAAGAAATGCTGCAGACTCAAATTGGACAAGTCTAAGGGCTAAAATAACTTCAAGGAGATGAAGTCATGGGGCTCTAACACTCAGGTGGGTTTTACTTCCAGGAGCTCTACCAGAATCAAACTATGAAGACCAGAATAAATATCTCATGCTTTCTACAGGTGGGGGAAACTAACTATTATGAAATATGTCAGAACATTCTATTCTCTTTTTTTAAGGATTTGATTTATGGAAAGGCATACATAGTGATAGAGAAAGAAAGAGAGGCAGACAAAAATAGTGAGATCTTCCATCTGCCAGTTCACTCCCAAATGGCCAAAACAGTCATGGCTCAGCCAGGGCAAAGCCAGAGACCCAGAATTCCACCTGGGTCTCCCACATGGATGGCAGAGGCCCAAATATTTGGGTCATCTTTATGCTACTTTTCCCAGGCACATTAGCAAGGATGGGAAGTGGAGCAGCTGGGACTGGAAAGGGAGCTCATATGGGATGCTGTCATTGGAAGGTGGCAGCTTAATCTGCAAAGCTGGATCCAATGAATTTTTCATAAGATCCTAAAAGTTCTGGAAATAACCAAAACTGACAAGTCAAATTTCATCAAGCTAAAAAGCTTGCATACTACAAAGGACATAATGAACAGAGTGAAAACAATGGGAGGACACATTTGCAAATTACACACCTAAAATAGGTTAATTATTGGAATATATAAGAAACTCAAACAACTCAACAGCAAAAATAATGACAATAATCTTTTTTTTAATGTCTGATACATCTAAATGTGTAATTTTCAGAGGGAGACACAAAAATGACCAACAGGTACATGAAAAAATGATCATCATCACTGATAATCAAGCACACACATATCAAAACCACAATGAAATATCACCTGCCTCACTCCAGTTAGAATGGCTATTATCAAAAAGACAAAAGAAAACAAATGCTGGTGATGATGTGGAGTAAAACGAACTCTTGCATGGTGTTGGTGGGAATGTAAATTAGTAAAGTCATGTGGAAAACAGAATGGAGATTTCTCAAAAAATTAAAAATAGAACTCCCATATAATCTAGCATTCCTACTACTGGATATCTATTCAAACAAAATGAAATCAGTCTGTCAAAGAGACATTTTCACTCCTATATGTATTGTTGTACTATTTATAATTGCTGGGGAAATGCCCTAGGTATTCATCAGCTGGTGAATAGATAAAGAAAATGTGGCAAGAGGGCAGAACCAAGATGGCAGCTGATAAGAAATTCCAGCGGCCACCTCCCCACAGAGCCACAATGGAAACAGCTATACATACACCAAGCCACCTTCACAAGAGCTGCAGCAGCCAAGCAAGAGACTCAGTACCTTCTTTAGTTATAACGATAAGAAAAGTCTCATTGAAGAAAGTAAGAAAGAAAGCGTTGTCTTTGTCACCCCTTCCTCAGTTCAAAGGAGCACAGTGTGGGCAGACACCCCCACTTGGGAGAGGGAGCATGAATTGAGTCTTAGTGCCAGGCTCACTATGAAAAAACTCAGGGACCAGCATTGAGGCCTAGTGGGTTAAGCATCGCCTGCGGTGCTGGCATCCCATATGGGCACCAGTTCAAGATCTGGCTGCTCCACTTATGATCCACCTCCTTGTTAATGGCCTGGGAAAGCCACAGAAGATGGCCCAAGTGCCAAGAGACCCAGAAGAAGCTCCAGGCTCCTAGCTTTGGCCTGAAACAGTGCTGGCTCTTGCAGTCATTTGGGGAGTGAACCAGTGGATGGAAGAATTCTCTCTCTCTCTCTGTAACTCTGCCTTTAAATAAAGAAAAAAGAAAAAAATTCAGTTGGCTGAACCCACTGGCCCCTGCACCCAGGTCCTTACCTGTGGAGTAAATATTTGGAACCTCCACAGCCAGGACATCTCTGACCCTTCTCCCAATCACGCACAGAAAGCAAAACTCAAACCATACTGAAAGACCAGGACAACAACCTTAGGACCTTGAATTGGAACTTAAAGACAGGCCTACCATGTAGCATGGCAGAGAGATCAAGAGAGGCAGTTTAGGACCACACCTTGAAACTCAAAGCTGGACCTATCATGCCAAATGAGACCTGGCACCTGTTAAAGCCCAAAGGCCCCTACCACCCAGCTGATGCTCACAAACTGAGACACTAGATTTGCCTGCCATCCAGTGGACACCTATGATTCACTGGATCAGACTCATTTTGCTTTTTTATTACTGTCAGCCTAGGGCGGGCCTTGAGGGCACCCTTGGACTTTATGGGACCCAGGGAGTATGAGCCTCTGGTGTGACCAACCTGGGGCCAATCTGGGCAGCCAGAGGGTGGCCTTTTATCACTTCTTCCAAACTTTAGCAGACAGCAAGGGACCAAGGGGTTGCATCTTGGAAAGCTGGGCTGGTAAAGCATGATGCTTGGCAGATCCTAATGGTTCCATCCCTAGGCCAGTGCCTGTGGACAGAGTCCAATATCGGGCAGAGACCTAGACCTTAGTAAGACAGACTTTTTTGGTGTGCAGCACCACTAGCCTCTTGTGGGCCTGGTATGCACAGGGCCTTGTGACTGTGAGACCCAGATGTAAGCCACCTAGGGCCTGCCTGAGTAGATGAGGAGCTGCATCTTCTGCCCCTCCTACAATCTTGGGCAGACAGCAGGGAATCACAGGACTGCTTTGGAATTCAGTGTCAGCCTTATAAAATCTAGCATTAAACTGATTCTAATAGTCTCTGTCCCTAGGCCAGTGCATGCAGACAGAGCCTCTGGACCTGCTTCAGGAACCAGTGAAATTTTGTATCCTGGTTAAGTAGTCTTATACATCAGCAAGCATCACCAGTGGTTGATAGCTGCAACATTCAACAGTCAACCCAACTCAGCAGCAGAACAGACTGCTTAGGATTTCTAGGACAGTCACACATGAAGCCAGAATACTAAAACTAATCCTTCAATGTACAGATGATGTTGGACTCCAACAAGCACCAGGAACTTCCAGGGAAGCATGTCCTCACCTAAAGAGCAAAATAAGAGGTCAGAAAACAACCACCTAGAAACTGAAATTACCAAATACTTGGATGAAGATTTCAAAGTAACTGTTTTAGGAAGCTCAATGAACTTTAAGAGAACAAAAAGAGATGATTCAATATTCTAATGGAGAGATTTGATGGAGAAATAGAAATAATGAGACAAAATCAAGCAGAAATCCTAAAACTGAAAAATACTCATGATAATAAATATGTGATAGAATTTATAAATATCCAAATAGATCAAACAGAAGAAAGAATCAGTGATCTTGAAGATAGGCTATTTGAAAATGTACAGTTGGAGCAGAAAAAAATCAAGAGGAATGAAGAAGTTTATGGGGAATATGGAATAGCATGAAAAGAAGAAATATTTGAGTTATTGGAATTCAAGGGGAACTAGAGAATGTTAAATAGTTAGAAAGCATATTCAAATGGATAATGACAGAAAACATCCCAAACCTAGAGAAAGATCTACCTATGCAGATACAGGAAATTAAAGGCCATCAGTCAGAATCACCACAGCGAAGTCTATCTCAAGACATATTATAATCAAGTTCTTCAAGGCAAAAGAGAGAGGATTCTCAAAACTGTGAGAAAAGAAGCAAATAATACAAAAGGGGGTCCTAATTCTCCAGACTGCAGACTTCACAACAGAACTCTTAGAGATCAGGATGGAGTAGAATGAAACTTTTACAGGACTGAAGGAAAAATATTGCCAGCCAAGAATACTGTATTCAGCAAAGCTGTCCTTCAGATATGAGGTAAAGAGAAAGACATTCCCCCCAAAAAAGCTAAGGCAATGTATCACCACAAGACTTGTGTTACAAGAAATATTAAAGGGAATTCTGCAAACTGAAAGAAAGAGGTGCTATCAAGAAGAAAATTTCAGATGGTAGAAAACTCACTACTAAGAGTAACCATATCAACAAGTCCAGAATGCTCTAATATTGCAAATATGATGTATAAATAATTTATATCTTTACCATGGAAACTAAAAACCATAATTACTACACTAAAATATTAATATACAAGAAATATTGAAATAGGATAATTATAACATCAAAAATTCAAAATGCAGGGGCTGACGTTGTGGCAGTGTATTAAGCTGCTGTTTGCTTTGCCAGCATCCCATATCAGAGTGCTGGTTCAAGTCCGGCTGTTCTGCTTCTGATCCAGCTTTCTGCTAATATGCCTGGCAGTAGAGGATGGTCCAACCAGTTGGGTTCTTGTCACTCATGTGGGAGAGCAGTGGAATTCCTGGTTCCTGGCTTCATCCTGGTCTAATCCTGGCTGTTGTGCCCATTTGGGGAGTGAACCAGTATATGGAAGGACTCTCTCTCTCTCTCTCTTTCTCTCTCCCTCCCTCCCTCCCTTCTTCCCTCCCTCCCTCCCTCTGTAGGTATAATATATAAATATTTAAAAAATAAAAATTGAAAATGTGGGGAGGAATGGGCCACAAATGTCATGTGCTTTATTAGTATGTCATATCTGTGTTTTTTGTGTCTCTTTTCTTATTTTATATAATCAATGTTATCATTTAAATAGATCTTATTATAGCCAAAATAAATCCTGTGTAATTCTTAGTATAACCACAAACCAGAATCTATGTGTAGATTTCCCTAAAATAATAAGTAAGGAATCAAAATACACCACCAAAGTAAATCACTTAACCACAAATGAAGATTTTAAGACAAGGAAAAATAAAGAAATAAGCTATAAATCAAAAAACAAGTATGAAACTTCTACCTGTCAAGTTACCTTAAATATCAATGTACTAAATTTTCTAATTAAAAATAGAGTGATTGAATTAAAAATGAGACCCAACTATTGTTGCTTACAAGAATCTCACTAACCTGTAAGGACACACACAGACTGAAAGTAAAAAGATACAGGAAGCTATCTCATGCAAGTGGAAGGTCCTCCCACAAAAACAGCAGGAGTATGATATGCATACCATAAAAATAAATTTTATCAAAAGCAGTAAAAAGAGTATAAATAGATGATAAAGTGTTCAAACACGCAATTGGAAATAATACTTTTAAATATATATGCACCCAATATTGGAGCACACAAATAAATAAAACAAATGTAAATAAACTTAAAGGGAGAGATGTACTCCAATAATAGCAAGGAATTTTAGTACTTCACTTTCAGAAATGGACAGATCATGCACACATAAAATCAACAAAGAAACAGCACAGTTAAATTGTACCTTAGATCATCTGAACTTAACAGACATCTACAGAACTTTCCATCCAACAGCTGTAAAATACATATTCTTCTCAACAGCACGTGTAACATTCTCCAGGATGGATAATATGATGGGTCAAAAACAAGTCTCAGAAATTAAAAAGAATATAAATCATATCGAGTATTTTTTCACTACAATGCAAGAAAACTAGAAATCAACAAGACCTTTGTAAAGTACAAAAAAAGTATGGAAATTAAACAAATTACTCCTGAACAACCAATGAGTCATGCAAGAAATTTAAAAATTTCTTTCTTTTTTTTTTTTGACAGGCAGAGTTAGACAGAGAGAGAGAGACAGAGAGAAAGGTCTTCCTTTGCCGTTGGTTCACCCCCTAAATGGCCATGCCGGCCGCAGCACTGCGCCTATCCGAAGCAAGGAGCCAGGTGCTTCCTCCTGGTCTCCCATGTGGGTGCAGGAGCCCAAGCACTTGGGCCATCCTCCACTGCCCTCCCGGGCCACAGCAGAGAGCTGGACTGGAAGAGGGGCAACCGGGACAGAATCCAGCACCCCAATTGGGACTAGAACCCGGGGTGCCGGCGCCGCAGGCAAAGGATTAGCCAAGTGAGCCTCGGCGCTGGCCTAAAAATTTCTTTAAATGAATTAAAATTGAAGCACAACATACCAAAACCTATGAGATATGGCAAAAGCAGTATGAAATGGAAGGTTTGTAGTATCAATGCTATATTTTAAAGAAACAAATAACTCAAAATAATTTATTGCTGCACCTCAATGAACTAGAAAAATAAGCACAGATAAATCCAAAATTGATAGAAGGAAAGCAATAAAACAGAGAATAAATGACATAGACACTAAAAAATATGAAAAAAAAATCAATGAAATGAAGAACTGGTCTTTTGAAAAGGTAAACAAAATTGAAAAACCCTTAACTAGGCTAACCAAGAAAAAAAGAGAGAAGTTTCAAACATATAGACCTGGAAAGGAAAATGGAGACATTATCACTGATACCACAGAAATACATAGGAATATTAGAGATTACAGTGAACAACTATATGGTAACACTACTGATAACCTAGAAGAAATGGACAAATTCTTGTATATGTACAACTTATTGAGACTGAATCATGAAAAAATGGAATACCTAAAATACCATGAATGAGTAGTTAGATTAGACATGAGAAGTGCAGCTATAATCCAAAAATTGTACTTTCGAAATTTATAGTTATTAAATAAAAATTTTCTTAAAAAAAGAAAAAGAAAAAAAAAGACATGAGAAGTGTGGCCAACTCTGGTATAGCACTATATGGGTGCCTTTGAGTACCAGCTGCCCCACTTCCAGTCCAGTTCCCTGCTAATGCTCCTGGGAAAGCAGCAGAAGATGACGCAAGTCCTTGAGCCCCTGCACCCAGATGGGAGCTCTGGAGGAAGCTCCTGGCTTCCATCTGGCCCAGCCTTGGCCATTATAGCCATTTGGAGAGTGAGCCAGAAGATGGAAGATTTCTCTCTGTCTCTCTCTCTCTGTAACTCTGCCTTTCAAATGAATAAAATAAATCTTAAAAAAATACATGAGAAGAACCTGAGCTTTCTCTGCACTGATCCCAAGGTTCAGATATATGCTGTTCATTAGTGAAGTGTATCAGTAGTAGCACAGATAGATGTACGAGGCTGGAAGAAGTGGCTCCTTTTTTCAAATTCCCAATTTTCAATTAAAAAAAAAACACAAAGCATACAAAGAAAACATAGCTCATGCAAAGAAAAAAAGTTAGGTGACAGAAATAATCACTGAAGAATCACAAGTAAATATTTTAAAGCTGTCTTAAACATTCCCAAAGAACTAAGGGCTATCACAGATAAAGAAATAAAGTAAATCAGGAAAATGATATATAAACAAGATGGGAAAATCAGCAAAGAGGTAGAAATTATAAAAAAGAATAAAATAAATAATGGAGTTGAAATTTTTTTCATTAGATGATTCAACAGCAGACTCAAACAGGCAGATAAAAGAATCAGTAAATTTGAAGGCAGGACACTTGAAATTAATGAGTGTGAAAAGGCAAAAGGGAATAATGAATGATGAAAAATGAACTGTGTATAAGGAACTTATGAGATATCAATATGAGGTGTACCAATATTAGAGGTCTTCAAAAAGTTTATGGAACTGCGTATTATGAAAATACTATGCATGCATTTCCAGTGGTGGAAAATGACTACAGACATTCAGGACTCATCTGTGAGAGCAGGGGGAAAGCTGAAAATTTCCCTGAAGAATAAGGTGAAAATAGTGGTCAAGTTCATAGAATCAGGGATGGAGAATGAGGTCAAAGATGCTTCTGATAGTAGAAGTTCTATAGGAAGCTGTGGATCAGAAAAGGATCACTTTTCTGATAATGAAGCAATAGAAGCTGACAATGAGGGTGATGGTGAACCTGTGACAGAGAAAATAAAAATGCTGCAGAGTCAAGTGTTGGGACTAATATGGGTCGGACAGATGCCATGACTAAAATCCTTAACAAGAAAACTAAATATAAACTTACTGTTCTTGTCAAAAATAAAGAGGTGAAAAGAGAAAAATGAAAGTTAAACCAAGAAAGACTAGAAAGAAGAAAACAACTTGATAAGAAGCAGGAGTTGGGGACTGGCGCTGTAGCATAGCTAGTGAAGCTGCCGCCTGCAGTGCCAGCATCCCATATGGGCACTGGTTCGAGTCCCAGCTGCTCCACTTCCGATCCAGCTCTCTGCTGTGGCCTGGGAAAGCAGTAGAAGATGGCCTAAGTCCTTGGGTCTCTGCACCCGTGTTGGAGACCTGGAAGAGGCTCCTGGCTTTGGATCGGCGCAGCTCTGGCCGTTGCGGCCATCTGGGGAGTGAACCAGCAGTTGGAAGACTTTCTCTCTCTCCCTCTTCCTCTCCCCCTCTGCCTTTCAAATAAATCTTAAAAAAAAAAAAAAAAAGCCAAACAGAGTGAAGTGAAATCAGAATACATCCCAGGATGCCAGTATTGTGGTGTAGTGGGTGAAGCTGTCACCTGTGAAGCCAGCATCTCATATGGGTGCCAGTTTGTGTTTGGACCACTACATCCAGGTGGGAGATCTAGATGAAGCTCCTGGCTTTGTTGCGGCCATCTGGGGAGTGAACCAGTAGATGGAAAATCTTTCCATCTCTCTCTGTGACTCTGACTTTCAAATAAATAAATACATTTTTAAAAGGAAAAAGACAACAGTGGTGGCATTGGCCCAAGTTTGACGATCCTTCATGATTTCATGATGGGAGCATCTTTGAAAGACTGGAACAAGGAAAGTGATGCGCCAGATAACAGCAGACCAGATTACGCAAGTGAGTGATTCATAAAGCAACAGAATAAATGTGGTTTGCAGTCAGTTTATTTTTCTTACAAAAATACTTCATCCTCTGGCAGTTGGGGAATTATAAGGATACCATTTTTTAAAGATTTTATTTATTTATTTGAGTTACAGACAGTGAGAGGGAGAGACAGAGAGAAAGGTCTTCCTTCTGTTGGTTCACTCCCCAATTGGAGCAATGGCTGGAGCTGCTCCGATCCGAAGCCAGGAGCCAGGAGCTTCTTCCAGGTCTCCCACGCTGGTGCTTGGGCCATCTTCTACTGCTTTCCCAGGCCATAGCAGAGAGTTGGATTGGAAGAGGAGCAGCTGGGACTCGAACCAGTGCCCAAAGGGGATACGGGCGCTGTGCCACAGCGCCGGCCCATAGGATACCATTTTTAAGAAAGCCAAAAGATTTTTACCTTGTTTGATGTTCCTTTTTACATGTAAACTTTGTTAAAATTATATTTTCAACTTTTGTATAATTTTCGGCATTGTTCCTCAAAACATATGTTACAACAAATATTTCTGCTTCACCAGCAAGATCCACATTGTGCCAGGATCATCACATATTTACAGATTAGTCGTATCTGTGCTTTGTTGTTTCAGTGTCCTCAGTGTCTCTAGAAAAGGAAGGAGAATTCATAAGTAAAATGAACTCTTTGGAGTTAATATTTTTCTGCCTTCTAACTTTGAGATTACATAGCTGTAGTTTTTGGGAATAATGGATTTTTTTGTCTCTTTGGTAAGCCTTGAGCAAGCTTATAGAGTAAAATTAATAAGATTTATGATTTTGGATGATGAATTTAATTTTAGGTAATCTGGAAAATGTTTTTTAAAAAACCAGATCTCTATATTATTTCCTGCTATATATTCAGTAATATAAACAAGGACTTTCATTTATTTTTAGGTTATTTTTCATAATAGATGTATTGAGGTAGCAAGTGCCATGCATAACTTATGCAATTAGACCTAATTTCTTTTCTTTTAAAGTTTTTTTATTTTATTATTTATTTGAGAAGTAGAGTTACAGACAGTGAGAGAGAGAAACAGAGAGAAAGGTCTTTTATCTGCTGGTTCATTCCCCAAATGGCCACAACAGCCAGGGCTGAGCTGATTTGATGGCAGGAGCCATGAGCTTCCTCTGGGTCTCCCACATGGGTGCAAGAGCCCAAGGACTTGGGCCATATTCTACTGCTTTCCCAGGCCATAACAGAAAGCTGGATTGCAAGAAGAGCAAT
Source organism: Oryctolagus cuniculus (assembly GCF_051225735.1). Classification (NCBI taxonomy): domain Eukaryota; kingdom Metazoa; phylum Chordata; class Mammalia; order Lagomorpha; family Leporidae; genus Oryctolagus; species Oryctolagus cuniculus. The sequence continues at coordinate 53,147,285 of NC_142888.1, forward strand.
ATCTTTATCATCTGTCTGTCACTCTGCATTGCAAATAAATAAACCCTTTTTAAAAATGCAGTTAAGGGAGCCAGCACCGTGGTTCACTTGGTTAATCCTCCACCTTGCAGTGCCGGCATCCCATATGGGCACTGGGTTCTAGTCCCGGTTGCTCCTCTTCCAGTCCAGCTCTCTGCTGTGGCCCGGGAGGGCAGTGGAGGATGGCCCAAGTGCTTGGGCTCCTGCACACACATGGGAGATCAGGAGGAAGCACCTGGCTCCTGGCTTCGGATTGGTGTAGTTCCGGCTGTAGTGGCCATTTGAGGAGTGAACCAACGGAAAGAAGACCTTTCTCTCTGTCTCTCTCTCACTGTCTAACTCGATCTGTCAAATAAATAATAAATAAAAAATAAAATTAAAAATTAAAAATGCAGTTAAGGTGGCAAGCCAAGGATTTTGTACTGGGGATTAACATCTGAACTAACAAATCTTCAGAATGTTTCTTAAAGAAAGCTGAGCAGCGATTCTTTCTAGTTGGCCATGAGTCATCTTTATTTGTAGTTCAGCATATAAACTCTTCCTACCAGTTTAGGGTATGGGGAATGCATCTTTCTTGGGGCTGCTCAAAATTCTACTTCTGTGTGTAAGTCCCCTAGCCCTGATAAATCATACTCTGTGGGATCTCAGCTTTGCCCAGTCTTTCATCAGGCTCCTGGGTCCTCTGCTTTCTGTGACTGCTTTGTGAACACCAGACTTTCCTAACCAATTACCATTCATACTATTGGTGAACTTGTACTGTTTTCAAATACAAACTGCTAGGAACATAAAGACGAACTTTGTCATCTCAAGCGCCCTGAAGTGCTGGTTGACGACACACCTATCCCACAGTGCCCTGGCATGGGTGAGCACACAAATGGAGAGGTAAGAGAATAGGGCTACAAGATTATCACATTATAGATTCCCAAAACTCTTAAGTTTCATTATACATATTTACCAGTTCCATTCTTATTTCTCCTGTCTCCTAGATGCTATAATTTTAAACCCAGGGCGCCACACTGGGTACATTGTTCAGAGGTCAATAAATGTGAATCTCAGCAAATGTGAATGCTCTTCTGGGCTGCTCTTTTCCCCAGTCTGTGACTAGAGCCGTTGATAATGTCCAAATAGAGAGGTTATAAAATACATGATACAGGGAAGTGTTTCTATAGTGCAAAAAATCATTGAAATCTGATCCCATCCAATCTGAAACTAATCTGGTTAAAACAAGTGCAAAATCCACTCAAGGGAAAACACTCTTGGAATTTGTACCAGCATCGAACTTGATAACTGTTCCCATGCAAGTTGCTGATTGTCAGTCAAGAAATAAAGATTTTATTTAAAGACAAAAAAATGATGAAACCACTCTGGAAAATATTTGGGTAGCACCCCAAAATGTTAAAGGTAGAGTGAAAATATAACCCATTAATGTCATTCCTAGATATATATCCAACAGAAGTAAAAACATATATCCACACTAAAATTGTACACAAATGTCCATAACAGTATTACTCAAAAAGCCAAAAATATGGAATCAATCTACACATCCATCAATTGAGTAAACAGATATGGTAGATTCATATAATGGAATACTATTCAGCCATAAAAAAGGAATGGTGTATTCATACATGCCACAAAATGGATGAACCTTGAAAAAATTATGCAAGTTTAAAATGCCAGTGCACAAACATCACATAGTCTATTATTCCACTTATACAACATATCCAGGATAGACAAATCTGTAGGACATAAAATAAATTAATAATTTCCAGGGACTGGGATAGGGAACAAAAGTAAGTGACTGCTAATTGGCATGAGATTTCTTTTCAAGGTGATAAAAATGTTATAAAATTAGACAGTGGTGATAGCTATATAACTGTGCATATACTAAAACCTACTAAATGACATACTTCAAAGAGATGAATTTTGTGATGTTTTATATCTCAGTAAAAATGAAAAAGCAGAATTAAAAACTGTTCCAGATATAATGAAATGTATAAATCCAGAAATCCAAGATGCTAAACAAACTTCAAACAAGAAATGTGAAGAAAATAAAAGCAAGGCACATCATAATCCAATTTCACAGAAACAGTAGTAAAATCTTAAAATCATCCAGAGGTAGCAGACATTTTACATCCAGTGGAATAAAGACAAGGATGACAACCAGTTTCTTTCTTTCTTTCTTTTTTTTTTTTTTTTGACAGGCAGAGTGGACAGTGAGAGAGAGAGAGAGACAGAGAGAAAGGTCTTCCTTTTTTGCCGTTGGTTCACCCTCTAATGGCCGTGGCCGGTGCACCACACTGATCCGAAGCCAGGAGCCAGGTGCTTCTCCTGGTCTCCCATGCAGGTGCAGGGCCCAAGCACTTGGGCCATCCTCCACTGCACTCCCTGGCCACAGCAGAGAGCTGGCCTGGAAGAGGGGCAAACAGGACAGAATCCGGTGCCCCGACAGGGACTAGAACCCGGTGTGCCGGCGCCGCAAGGCGGAGGATTAGCCTATTGAGCCATGGCGCCGGCTGACAACCAGTTTCTTATTTGTAATATTGCAAGGAAAACTATAAAACATTATTGAAATAAGTTTTTGACTTAAACTTCTCAATAACATTCAAAAAGGAATCTATATGACTTCCATTACTGGGAAATTTGAGTGGACATGCTTTTCTTCTGTCTTCCAATTAACAATGAAATATGCCAAACATTATATGTAAAACAAATATAAGACAACTCAGACAGGTGGAGAGAAAAAGGCAGAGTGGATAGCAACAGAATGGTTGTTTCCTAGGGTTTTCTTTTTGCCTCAGATATTCCTAAGTTACAGCTGAAAACTCTGGGGACATAAAATTCCCAACTCACGCAGACAAAATAGGAAAAAAAAAAACCCTAACAAAAGTTAATACTCTAATCAAATAATCAAGATAGGGCAGGCTAACAATATACAAAACTTTGAAACAATAATTTCACTACTTCAACTAAATAGTACTTAAAACATTGTGCCCCCACTCTCTTCTATGCCAGCAATGACCAAGAGCGTAGATTTGAACACTTGCAAAGTTTTAACAAGATGGGCGATGGAGGACAGGGGTTGTAAAAGAAGGGCAAATAGGAAGCTGGAACTTTTATACCCTCCAAGAAGTAATGAATTCCCCTTCCACACGGTGTCAGTGTAGACCTAAGGGGAGCATGGACTTTCATTCCTACTGAAGTTTGTTCCTACTGGGGTGGTAGCAGCAAATATGCTTGGGAGAGGCTGACTTTCACAATTGCTAGGCAGTAAAAACATCTCTTATCTCCTGTTGTGTCAGTGGAGTACATGTAAGGAGAGAGGTTCTCCTACCTCAGTGAAGGAGTACCAGTAGAAGCATAATGGGGAACCAGAAACTACATGTGCCCAGCAGTCATGAAGGAGCTTCCCTGCTCATGTGTGGCAAAAATGATGCTTCCTCCTCCTCTCCTCTGTAGTTGTAGTCAGAGTAAGTCATTTGAAAGAGTGGATTTAAATAAGATCCACTTTCTTAGTGCAATATAGCTTTACTCCTATCCACTTCTTTTATGCTTTTTATGAACAAATACATTACATTTTTAAATGGTATAGGTCCTACAATACAATTAAGTTACATTGTTTTACACAATTATTTTTTCAATCAGCTAAGAAAGAAGAAATACACATTTGAATAATTTTTTATAATTACACGGTTACTTTTACCAATTTTCTTTGTTTCTTCTTGTGGATTCAAATTACTGTCTAAGGTCACATTCTTTCATCTTGAAAAAAGTTTTAGTTTCTTTTCTAAGAGGTGTGTACTAGCAAATAATTCACTCAATTTTTTTATCTGGGAATGCCTTTATTTTGTGTTCATTGTTGAATATTAGCTTTGCTGGACATTCTGTATGATTCCAATTATATGAAATGTCCAGAATAGAAAAACCTTCAGACAGACAAATGATTAGTAGTTGCTTAGGGCTTGTGAAGGGAAGAAGATTAAAGGTTGAAAGTGAATTGCATTGTTTTCTTTGGGGATGATGAAATGTTACGAAATTGAGTGTGGTGATGATCTGCTGATACTGCACATATATACTAAAATCATTGAATTGTATACTTTTAATTTTCTTAATTTATTTTTAAATTTAAAAAATTAACAGAAATACGAAGTATACATGTTTATGGGGTACTATGAGATGTTTTAGTTCATGTATACATTGAGTAGTGTCCAATCAAGGTAAGTGTATTTATCACTTCAAACCTTTAACAATTTTTCATGGGGAGAGCATGCCATATGCTACCTTCTTGTTTGTTTTTATAGAGAACATACATCTATCCCTGTCCTCATCCCTCCCCCATCCTCTCTTCAACCTCTGGTAACCACCATTATGCTTACAACTTCTATGAGAGCACCTCTAGTTTACACTCCATACAAGAGAGATATTGTGTTATTGGCTTTCTGTGTTTGGCTTATTTAACTTAACATAATGATCTCCAGTTACATTCAAGTTGTTGAAAATGACATGACTTGTAGTCCACTGGGTATATGTACCGCATTTTTTCTTTTTAAAATTTTATCTTCTAAAAAATTGACATATAAAAATGGTACATATATATGGCACACTACATGATGTTTCACTACATGTATACATTAAGCAATGTCCAATAAGGGTGAAGATATTTATACTTTCAAGCAGTTAACATTTCTTTACAGTGAAAACATCTAAAAATACTAGCTTCTAACTTCTGTAGAGAAAAACATACAATAAAGTAAGATTATCTATCTTTGTCTACTGCGCAATAAACCCCAGAAATTCTTGCTCATACCTAGCTATAACATAGTACTCATCACTCAACCTTTCCCCATCTTTCCTTGTCATTTTTCTGCCCAGCTACTGGTAACTATAATTACATTTTTTCACTTCTATGATACCACTTATTTATTTAGTTTCTGCATATGAGTGAGACAATGTGACATTTGTCTTTCTGTCCTTGGCTTCTTTCACTTAACATACTGCTCTCCAGTTCCATCCATGTTGTTGAAAATGACAATATTTCACCCTTTTTGTGGCTGGGTAATATTCCATTGTATATATGTACCACATTTTCTTTATCCATTCATCAGCTGATAGACATTTAGGTTATTTCCATTTCCTGGAAATTGTGAATACTGCTGCAATAAACATGGGTGTGCAGATTTCTCTTCAACAGATAAGGATTTCATTTCCCTTGAATATATACCCAGATGTAGGATTTGGATAATATGGTAGTTTTAATTTTAGTTTTGTGAGCAACATCCATACTGTTTTCCATAGTGGTTGTAGTAATTTACAGTCCTACCAACATAAACAAGGGATCCTTGTTATCTTTTGTCTTTTTGATAACAGCTATACTAGAGTGAAGTTGTATCTCATTGTGGTTTTGACTTGCATTTCCCTGATGGTTAGTGATGTTGAACACTTTTTCATGTACCTGTTTGCCATTTGTATGTCTTCCTTTGAGAAATGTCTGTTTAGATCTATTGTCCATTTCTAATTTTTACTTTGTTTGCTAATTGAATTGTTGGAATTCCTTAAATACTCTTGATAGTAACCCCTTGTTAAATATACAGCTTGTATATATTTTATCCCATCTGTAGGTTGTGTATTTACTCTGTTGATTTTTTTTTTTTTTTTTTTGCTGTGCAGAAGTTCTTTAGTTTGAGGAAATCCAACTTGTCTGTTTTTGCTTTTATTTCCTGTGCTTTTGGAGTCTGAGCCAGAAAATCATCGCCATTCCAATATCCTGAAATGTTTTCCCCATTTTCTTCAGATCATTTCAGTCTCAGGTCTCACATTTAGGTCTTTAATCCATTTTGAGCTGTTTTTTTTGCAAATCATGGGAGATAGGGGTCTAGTTTCATTCTTTTGAATGTGCATATCATTTTCCAGTATCATTTATTAAAAAGTCTATCCTTTTCCAATACATGTTCTCAGCATCATTATCAAAGATCAGTTGGCTGTAGATGTGTGGGCTTATGCCTAGGGTCTTTACTGCATTCCAGTAGTCTATAGATCTGTTTTTATGCCAATATCATGTTTCAATACAGTATCTTTGGGGCTGTAGTGGTTTAGCACTTTAAGCCTCTGCCTGTGACACCAGCACCTCATATGAGTACTTGTTAGAAACCCAGCTGCTTCACTTCCAATCCAGATCCTTGCTAATGCTCCTGGGAGAGCAGCGGCAGCTGGCCCAAGTACTTGGATCCCTATAACCGTGTGAGAGACCCAGAGGAAGCACCAGGCTCCTAGGTTCAGCCTACCTCAGCCCCAGCCATTGTAATATTTTTTTAAAGTAGAGTAGTTTTGTAATATACTTTAAAGTTAGGTAATGTAATGTCTCCTGTTCATTTTGCTTATGATCTCTTTGGATATTTGGCATTTTCTGTGGTTCCATAAAATTGTAGCGGTGTTTTTTCCAGTTCTGTAAAAAACATCACCAGGCTTTTGCTAGCAATTGCATTTATCAGTAAGTTATTTTCAGTAGTATGCACATTTTAATGATATTGATTCTTCCAACACATGGACATGGAATGCCTTTCCATTTCTTTATGTCCTCTTCGATTTCTGTCATCAATGATTTGTAGTTTTCATTTTAGAGATCTATCACTTTTTTGGTTAGATTTATTCCCAGGTATTTTATTCTATTTTCGGTAGCTATTGATATATAACAATGCTATTGATTTTTTAAAAAAAAATTGAGTATTTTAATGGAAAGTAATTTAGCTTACCACAAAATAGTACTATAAGACAGTATTTTTGTCTGTTTTCTTTTTTAATTAATTTATCTTTTAAGGAATATAAATTTCATATGTACAACTTTAGGAATATAGTTATTCTTCCAACCCTACCCACCCTCCCACCCCTCCTCCTCCCTCTCCCCTTTCCAGTGTCATTCTCCATTAAGATTCATTTTCAATTAACTTTGTACACAGAAGACCAACTCTATACTAAGTAAAGATTTCAACAATTTGCATACACATGTACGCACACACAAAAAAATTGAGAACAAGTATCACAGTAGACGCTCATAATACAACTCATTGAGGACAGAGATCTTGCATGGGGAGTTAGTGCACAGTGACTCCGGTTGTTAATTTAACAATTAACACTCGTATGTATGACCATCTGAGGCTCTTGACATGAGCTGCCTAGGCTATGGAAGCCTTTTGAATCCACAAACTCTTGTCAGTACTTAAACAAGGCCATAAGCAAAGTGGAAGTTCTCTCCTCCCTTTAGAAAAAGTACATCCTTCTATGATGGCCACTTCTTTCCATTGGAGTATCAATCACAGAGATCCTTCATGTAGAATATTTTTTTTTTGCCACAGTGTCTTGGATTTTCATGCCTGAAATACTCTCATGGGCTTTTAAGCCAGACCAGGAAGCCTTAAGGGCTGATCCTGAGGTCAGAGTGTTACTTAAAGCAATTGTCGGGCTGGCACCGTGGCTCAATAGGCTAATCCTCCACCTGCAGTGCCGGCACTCTGGGTTCTAGTCCCGGTCGGGGTGCCGGATTCTATCCCGGTTGCCCCTCCTCCAGTCCAGTTCTCTGCTGTGGCGCAGGAGTGCAGTGGAGGATGGCCCAAGTCCTTGGGTCCTGCACCCACATGGGAGACCAGGAGAAGCACCTGGCTCCCAGCTTCGGATCAGCGCGGTGTGCCAGCCGCAGCATGCTGGCCGCAGCGGTCATCGGGGGGTGAACCAATGGAAAAGGAAGACCTTTCTCTCTGTCTCTCTCTCGCACTGTCCACTCTACCTGACAAAAAAATAAATAAAAAAGTAAAGCAACTGTCATTCTTATGAGTCTGCTGTGGGGACTGCTTCCCATGTTGGAAGAGACTACAAGACCCAAATTATTACTAGACATAAAAAGTTTATATTAACCTGATTAAAGGATCAGGAAAGGAATAAAGGATCAGGAAAATGTAATTATAAGCATATCCTCACCTAATAAGAAAGCCTAATACCATGTGCAGTAGAGACTAATAAAATGAAAAAGAAATGTAGGATTTAAAAAATAATAGAGACTTCAATGTTCCAATCTCTATGAACAGAAAAATGAGACAGAAAATAAATTGGCTTTGTACAGCACTATAAAGTAGATATAAACAACATTTTGAGGACACTCCAATCAATAAAAGCAGAATATACAATATATATGGCACCTTATAAAAATATATTATGCAATAAGCCATAAGACAAGTCTCAGTAAATATAAAATGATCATCACACAATTTATGTTCTCAAATCACAGTGGAATTAAACGAGAAATCCACAACAGAAGGAAAATATGTAAATATCTAGAACTTAAAGAAATATATGGGGCTGGTGCTGTGGCGTAGCAGATAAAGCTGCCACCTGCAGTGCCAGCGTCCCATATGGGCGCCAGTTTGAGTTCCGGCCTCTCCACTCCTGATCCAGCTCTCTGCTATGGCCTGGGAAAGCAGTAGAAGATGGCCCAACTCCTTGTGCCCTTGTTCCTCCAGGAAGACCTGGAGGAAGCTCCTGCTTCTGGCTTCCAATTGGCGCAGCTCCAGCCGTTGCAGACAGTTAATAGCTTATGATTTCTGACTTTATTACAAACCATTGAATATGCCACATGCTGCATGCCAGATGCCAAGGATGTATGTGAGCCTCACATCTTTTTTTTTCTGAAGATTTATTTATTTTACTTGAAAGAGTTACACAGAGAGAGAAGGAGAGGCAGAGAGAGAGGTCTTCCACCTGCTGGTTCACTCTCTAATAGGTAGCTAGATTGATGAGGAAAAAAACCTAGAGAAGACAAAATTTCCAGAGTCATGTGAATGAGGGGATATTACTAGTAACGTGACAGAAATTGAAAAGATTATAAGGGAATAAAAGAAACAATTTTAGACCAACAAATTTGGCACCTTATGTGAAGCAAATTCCTAAAAGACAAAAAGTACTAAAGCTTTATGTAAGTAGAAATAGAATGTCTGAATAGACATATTACAAGAGTAATAATAATAACTACTCATATACACAAGAGATCCCATTCTGTGAATTCTACCAAATATTTAAAGACTAAAAATAAAATTCTTCACAAATTCCCACAGAAAACAGAGGAAATGGAGCAAATCCCAATATATTCTATTTTCATGATACCAATGCCAGACCAATATCACAAGGGAAAAAAAAATACAGACCAATATCCTTCATGAATATAAATGTAAGACTCTTAAATACTAAAAAACTGAATCTACCAACATATAAAAGTAATTATACACAGAGACTAAGTATAATTCATCCCAGGGCTGAAAGTTTGGTTTAACAATTGAAAATCAATTTGCATAATAAAATGTAAGAGAGTAAAGGACAAAAATTCCATGATCAACTCTATTGGCATGGAAAAGGCATTTGACTAAACATCCATTCCTGATTTCTTTTTAAAATTCAAGCCAATGAAATCAGGCAGGGAGAGAGAGAGAGAGAGAGAGAGAGAGAGAAAGACATGGAGGGAGAAGGAATAGGTAAAATTCTATTCATTCGCAAACTACATGGTCTATATGTGGAAAATCCTAAGGAATTCAAAAACACACACTCATACACAAATCCACTAATAACTAGTAAAGTGTACAGTAAAGCAGTATACCACTCCATCAACATAAAGAAATAAATGGTATCCCCATGTATTAATAATGTGCAATACAATATATGAAATTAAGAAAACAATTTTATTCACAAGAACATAAAAAAGAATAAAAATATTTATGAATATATTTAACAAATAATTGAAATATTTTTAAAGATTTATTTATTTATTTTGAAAGAGTTACAGGGAGAAGCAGAGAAAGAGAGAGCGATCTTCCATATGCTGGTTCATTCTCCAAATGGTCACAATGGCCAGTGCTGGGCCAGGCCTAAGCCAGGAGCCAGGAGCTTCATCTGTGTCTCCCAAGTATGTGGCAGGTGTCAAAAACACTTGAGCCATCTTTGCTGCTTTTCCTAGGCCATTATCCAGGAGCTGGATTAGAGGTGGACCAGACAGGATTTGGACTGGTACCCAGATAGGATGCCAATGTTGCAGGCAGTAGCTTAACCACTGCACCGCAACACCAGCCCCAGAATTCCAAGTTTTGTACACTGAAAACTATAAAACATAAGTGAAGGGATTTTTTTTAAATTCCCACATAACTGGAGTGACATCTCATGTTTCTGTATCAGAAAACTTAACATGTTGACAACATTCTCCAAATTGATCTACACATTCAATTGGTTCCCATCAAAATTCCAGGTGGCTTTTTAGAACTAAACTGATGAGAATATCCTAAAATTTGCATTGAAATGCAAAAGACTCAAGATAGACAAAACAATATTGAAAAGAACAAATTTTGTTTCTGATTAAAAACTTACTGCAAAGCTACAATATTCAAGATGGTGTGGTATTGGTGTGAAGATAGACATATAGAAAGAGTGACTGATTGAAATTACGAGTAAGAGTCCCAACATAAACCCATACATTTATGGTCAATTGGTTTTCAACAGAAGTACCAAAGCAATTCAACAGAAAAATGGCAGTTTTCAACAAATGACTCTTGGATAATCTGTTAGTCACCATGAAAAACTAGGAATTTAATCTCTTACCTAGTACTATCCATAAAAATAACTTAAAATAGATCACTGACCTAAATTTAAGAGTTAAGACTATATTGGATTAGGAAAATTCTTCTTAAATGTGTCATCAATTAAAATATTTTTCATTTTAAGACATCATACAATATAAAAAGGCAAACCAAAGACTGGAACAAAACATTTGCACCTCATATATCCGATAAAAGAGTTCTGTTCAGGATATACAATGGATATTTATAACTAAACAATAAGACATACTGATTTTAAAAGTGCATAAAAACTGTGTACACCTGTGTATAGTAGTTTTCTTTATAACAACCAAAATCTGGAAACAACCCAGATGTCCTTTAGTGGGCAAACAGCTAGACAAGCTATGATGATGCATCTATACTGTTGAATGCTACACAGAAACAAAAAGGAATGAATCATTGATACATCCAATAACTTGTATGATTATCAGGATATCTATGCAGGATGAAAAAAGCCAATCCATAAAGGTTATATATAGTATGATACAATTTATATAACCTTCTTAAAATGACAACATTATACATGGTAAATAGATTAAAATGGTTGTCAGTGCAAAGAAAGGGGATTTACAATGATTATGAAAGTGTAACTGGAGGGAATCTTGTGGTGATGTAATTGTTCTATGTCTTAGGTGTAGCGGTCATAAAAACCTTTACTTGTGTTGAAAATTACATAGAACTAAATTCAGACACACACACAACCACATACACAAAAAAGTACATGTGTTACTGGAAATCTGAATAAAATAGGTGGATTGTACCAATGTCAATTTCATGGTTATGATAATGTACTGTAGTTAGGCAAGATGTTGCTATTGGGAGATAATGAATAAAGGAGAGGGTAAGCAGGACCTCTCTGTATTATTTTTACAACTACAAATGAATCTACAATAATCGCAAAAAAAGTTTAATTTTAAAAAATGGGGTAAAAGACTTAAGCAGACATTTCATCAAAGATACATGAATAGAAAACAGGCATATAAAATGATTCTCAACATAATTAGTCATTAGGGAAATGAAAAACAAAACCACAATACACACCCACAAGAATATTTATAATAAAAAAAGACAGATAATACCAAATATTGGAAAGGATGTGAGGTGAGGAAAATTGAACCCTTGGGGCTGGCATTGTGGCACAGCTGGTAAAGCTGCCGCCAGCATCACATATGGGTCCCTATTTGTATCCCAGTTGCTCTACTTATAATCCAGCTCCCTGCTGATAGCCTGGGAAAAGCAGTCGATGATGGTCCAAGTATTTGGGCCCTGCTACCCACATGGAAGATCCGGATGGTGCTCCTGGCTCCTGGCTCCTGGCTTCAGCTTGGCCCAGCCTTGGCCACTGCAGCCATCTAAAGAGTAAAACAGCAGATGGAAGATATCTCTCTCTCTCTCTCTCTCTCTCTTTCTCTGTCTCTCCTTCCCTCTCTGTAACTCTGATTTTCAAATCAATCAATCTTTTTAAAAAAAAAAGTAGAACCCGGGGCCGGCGCTGAGGCACAGTGGGTTAGAGCCCTGGCTTGAAGCGCCGGCATCCCATATGGGCACCAGTTCTGGTCCTGGCTGCTCCTCTTCCAATCCAGCTCTCTGCTATGGCCTGGGATAGCGGTGGAAGATGGCCCAAGTCCTTGGGCCCCTGAACCCGTGTGGGAGACCCGGAGGAGGTTCTTGGCTCCTGGATTAGGATTGGCACAGCTCCAGCCATTGCGGTCATCTGGGGCATGAACCAGTGGATGGAGGACCTCTCTCTCTGTTTCTACCTCTCTCTGTAACTCTGACTTTCAAATAAATAAAATAAATATTTAAAAAAAAAGGTAAAACCCCCACACATAGTTGAGGGTATGTAAACTGATGGAGCTGGAAAACAGTTTGGCAGTTTCTTATCAGATCAAACATGATCATATCAAATTACTCAAATCATAGTTATCTACCCAGGAGAAATTAAAAATATTCACACAGAAATGTGCATGTGAATATTCATAGCAGCATGTTCACAGTGTAGAAAAGTTAGAAGGAAATGCAAATATCATCAATAGTTGAATAAACAAAATCACAACAGAATACTTATTTATCATCAGTTAAAAGTCATCAAGTACTTCCACATTTACAAAAATGGATGAACCTGAAAAACATTATACTAAGAGAAAGAAGCTAGGCGCAAAAGATGACATAGTGCATGATTCAACTTATTTGAAATGTCCGTTAAAGTACTAAAGAAACATAAAAAGTATTTTAAAGGTTGCTTAGGCCTGGGGATGAGAATTGGGAGTGACTGAAAGTGACACATATTTCTTTTCATGGTGATGAAAATGTTCTAAAATTAGTTTGTAGTGATAGTTGCACAACTCTGTAAATGTACTAAAATCACTGAATTATATGTTTTAATAAATAAAATTAAGAGGTTACAATTCTTTTCCACTGTTTTAAGGTTGACACACTCTCAAATGGTTAAACCTGTGACTGTGTTCCTCTGGTCTCCATCTATTAGATGGGAAAATTACCCCATGCCTTAGCTTAGCACATCAGAAAGTTACGTTACATGGCCTCCTTTCTTGTCCTCCACTCCTCAATTTATTATCCTCAATGCTAAAGTATCATTTGAAAACCCTAGCATTTATTGTGTTTACTGACAATGGATAAACAAAATTTCCTTGGTTTGCCCAGTTCCAAATTTTCCTGTCGCTCAGCAAAACAAATTGCCTTTGGAATCACATTTGCCTTTTCAGCATCACGTGTATGAAAGAAACCAGATGAGCAAAATTGACAACACTTGTGAGTTTAAGCAAATATAGCACTTCCCTGAGCTGCTTTTTTTCTTTTGACTGACTAAACATCAGAGGGCTCTTTGCATTTTGACAGTGGAATTTTCTCCTCCTTAGCCTTCCCTCCTTAACTCCCATCCCCTACCACTCTTGCGTCTTCACTTTGCCATAGTTCCAGTACCTTATTTGTATTTATTACAAAGTCCACTTCTTATTCCTTTCCTTTTTCATTTCTCTCCTTTAAATTATGGAAATATTGTTCCCTTTAGACACTGACTCAGTGTGGTTTTATGGATAATGTAAAGTGTTTGGAAATTTTTAGTCTCATCTTTGGCTTTTTTGCTTCTTCAATGACAAGTACTGGGGCAACATATTGAATTTTATCTTAAGTCTAAGGTATTTTACTCCCATGTTGATATATGACATATCTATTAACACCCAGAAAAACAATGATATACATGTTTTGCCAGAAGGCTATTATTAGATATTTTAAGGTCCCATCTTTTACTATAATCTCTGGCTAGCAGATAAAGTTCTCTCTAGTATAAAAACTTAGATTTTGTTGCTTACTGATAGTGTTAAAACTTATTTTTAAAGTTCTTAAATAATTGACTTTTGAATGCAATGGGAAACTTCTCACTTTAATAACACAAACCCCTTGATAATGATAATGGTCTGATCCATTGCTCTTATAGAATTAATTTCTTTCTCTCTCATACACCTGAAGTACTTAGTTTATACTGTTATGCTGCTAATGTAATACTCATCCTAAATTAGAGCATGGCTATGTCTGTTTCTCTAGTCTCACCACCTGAATGGGATGCAGATGCAGTGTAGTAGAATGAACAGTGAAGTTGGTATTAGAATATCTGAATACAGTATTTGTTCTGTTACTTAGCAGCTCTAAGACTATTGTTTTAATGACATGGATTTTGTGCTGCTGCCAAGGACAAACTAGTTTGGCACATTCCTTGGAAACTCAAAATATGTGATCTCTACAACATTTCAGTGAGTGTGGAGAATATAGGATAGAATATTTCAAATGGAAAATTTTGGAGAAAAGGTCATCATAGACCTGGACAAATTACTTAAGCTTCTTGAGACTCAGTTTTCTCATCTATAAAACAGGTGCCTAACTTCAGGACTGTTTAAATATTAACTGAGATATTGTATGTGAAAAAGCCTAGCTCAATGTCTGGAAAAATGGACAATGTTAATTAATGCTTCCTTGGGTTGGAATGCATTCTCCAACCTCCCCTCTTATCTCTATTCCCTGCCCCCAACACACACACACACCCCACCACAACCACCAACTGAACCACAGCCCAAAAAAAGTCCTCCAAAATCCAAACTTGTAAATTCTGATTTAACTTTTCAGAAAGAGTCCATAAGACACCACTCTACAAAACTTTTTCAAACAACTTCCTTTAGGAAGTAATAGCCCCTTGGTTATGAGTTCTGGGCTTTGGTAATCAGAAGAGACCCCTAAATTTAGTAGCTGCATGACCTTGGACAAGTTACTTATTCTCTCTGCATCTAGATTTCCTGTCCGTAAAACGAGATCAATATGGTACATATCTCATAGAGTTGCGGAGGACTAAATGAGATAGATACAAAAAACGCTTAGCACAGCCTCTGACACTAAGTCCTCCAGAAGTAGGTATAGCAATTTCCTCTTCAGTAAAATGCTAATAAAATGCTTACTCTGCTTTCCACTGTTGTGGCAAGGTTCTGACGCAAAAGTCTTTTAAATTTTAATTTTGAACAAACAGAAGGGTATACTGCACCTTGAGTTATTTGGGGCAAAGTCCTCAATTCACTTTTATAGAATATGCTTTCTCTCGGCTGCCTGCACTGTGGGTGCAACTTTAATCATTACGGAATAAAATCAGAAGGTATGTCCCTCGGATACAAGCAGCTGACTCCCAAAGAGCAGAATTCAGATCAGCCCCCGAAGACCGCACCTCGGTAATTCCTTGGAGTTCACCTCTAACGGCCCCCTCCCCTTGGAGCCGCGCAAGCGTACACTGAATTTGCGCCTCTCTTCCTCATGCCCCCGCCTCCAACACCCCCCCCCCCACCCCCGGTCTGCCTAATACGCAGGCGCGTCTCCTCAAAGCCTGTCCCTCCCCCTCCTCTTTCTCTTCATTTCGTTCCCCCTCCTCTTCCAGCACCTCGGCAGGTTCAAACTCTTCTCGGTGAGAGTGGCGGTGCTCGCGACGTCACGTGATGAGCATCCTGCTGCCCAACATGGCGGAGTTCGACACCATCTCGGAACTGGAGGAGGAGGAGGAAGAAGAAGCGGCAACGTCGTCGTCGTCGTCGTCGCCGTCGTCGTCGGTCTCTGGACCCGACGATGACGAGGAAGATGAGGAGGAGGAGGAGGAGGAAGAGGAGGAGGAGGAGGAAGAGGAGGAGGAGGAAGAGGCGCCGCCCCCGCCCCGGGTAGTGAGCGAGGAGCATCTGCGGAGATATGCCCCCGACCCTGTATTGGTGCGGGGCGCCGGCCACATCACTGTGTAAGCGAGAGGGGGCTATGGGGTTTGAAAAAGCCGAGATTTGGCGACAGAGAAAAAAGAAACGTGATCGAGGGGCCTGTGAGGTGGGGGAGGGCTGACTGAGACATACAGTTAGGAAAGGACACCTGGTTTACATTTTAGGAGAAACGGTGTAAAGAAAGTGAAGAGCATGTGTGATGCAGCAACGCAGGCAAAGACTGAGTATAGCACAGGGAAGTTAGGGGTTTAGGAGCCAGAGCGATTGGAGTAGGGGTGAATTTCCTTTCTTGTGTGTATCCTGGTGAGCGAATAGTCACTAAACTGCAGGATGTACCAGAGGGTTCTTTGCTGCCAAGATTGGTGTCTAGTGGAAAACGGTGCAACTGCTGTGACATGTGATCAGAACTAGGTTTGGATTCTTCCAAACAGAAACATGATACATTTTGTGAAAATATTATAAAATATCAATCCATCCCTTCTTTCCGTCGAATCCTTATGTGAATGAATACAATAATCCCCTGTTTTGAACAGTGCTGCACTGAACATTCCTGAAATAGCACACCAGTAGAGGTTCAGGTTGAAAGACAGCTGTGGAAAGTAGAAAGAGCAATGAATTGAGAGTCAAGGCTCTTGGATGCACATTTCAATTTTGCTTCTTACTGATGCTATGACCTTGGTCAGATTGCTTCCCATTTCTGGGCCTTGATATCTCCATCTGTAAAATGAAACGTTTGAAGTAGACGGTTTCTAAAGCATAGAGTTCTGAGATAATCTAAGAGACCTCCAGGGGCTTTTGTATTCCTGAATACTAAGTATACAAACGTTAAGTGTCTGTGGAAATTTGTCTTCTGAGAGCTGAGGATGATTTCTTAAAAACTTACCAGGGTGGCTTTTTTTAAACTTTTAAATCTTGGATCATATTTGAGAAAATAAAATGGAGAGGAACTTCAGGACATAGTAGTTATAAAGACAAAAAAGATGACTCTCTGTACTTTGAAGAGTGATTCCTCATTTATATTTGCTTGGACTGTAAATACTTGAAGTTGAACTGTTTTGTCATGTGCATTCTCTTAACTATACTCCCTTTTACTGCATTTTCAAAACATGCTGCCTCTAATTTTGATTATTGGCTCACCTGGCCCCTTTAACTTTCACTTGAGTTCATATTAAATGAAATCATATGTTACAAACCTCCTCCATCATGTTAACTTTTAATTTTAACATGTTGAGTATTTTGATTGTAATATACTTTGGTAGTCCTTGCATGGAATGTATTAACAAAGACTATGAAATTGTGGAAAGGTCTGGGAGGCTTTTGGGCTTGCTTTTTGATTAGTCAATTTTAAGACAGTTTTTGTTGGTCCAAAAATTTTGCAAATAGTTTACAATGGTTAGATGCCAGCTTGCTGCACTGTTTTACTTCCATTCCTTATTCACTAGGAAGAAAATTTATTAGTCAAACTAATTATGATTCTGGCTACTTTCTTGAAGATTATTTAACATAACTGAGCAGTGAAAAACTATCTTCTTCCATTTCATAATTTTATATTATAAAACTTCATTCCTTCTGCATTATTTTCTGAAATTCAAACAATGGAGAAGGAGCAAGGAAATAGTATTTAAGTTCCCTAAAACTTACTGGTGGTTCATCTCCTCTCCACATAACCATGGTAAAGTACTTTATAAACCTATATTCTTCATGAAAAGCAGAGCACTGATGCTTGCCATCCCCAGGCTCTTGTATTAGGTATAATGTCCCTCCCAGCTTAAAAAAAATGGGATTAGGAATTAGGAGTACTAGTAACAAATGTTGGTGTTGATTGAAGCCAAAACCTGAAAGCAGCAAACTGGTACTTGTATCATTAACCAGTGTGTGTAGTTTAGAAACTTATTAAGTTTTATAATATACCTAGAAAGCTAATTTGATGCCCAATGTCTGGGATTTGAAAAACAGATAAAATATTTAGGATGAAATATTTCTTATTTTCACTCAACCTTGATTAGTCCTCTATTCTATAGAGCATGTTGTTTCTTTTTCAGTGTTTAAAATTTAAGAGCCATCATCTCCAACTCAGTATATCTTAAAGTCAATAATTTTCCCTTCCCACATTGTCTGTGCTTTCCACTTGTCCCATTTCTGACCCCAATAGCCCCATTCTAATCTTCCAGGATAATGTGGAAAATATTTGAGTCGTTTTGACTCTTCCTTCCCCTTGAATTGCCCTATGCTGATCTCTCCCAGAATTATGTCATCATACCTTTTGAACTATCTCATCAGATTTTTCATTTTCTCTGTTCCTACTTGGCACCATTCAAGTTTGGGTTGCCATCATCTCCTGCTTGAAATATTGCCACAGTCTGATGCCTCTCCTAGCTCCAATCCACCCTGCATGCTTGTGCCAAAGTAATTTTCTTAAAACACAGTTTAATCAGGTCACTTTCTTGCTACAAACCTGCACTGGATCTTAATTAAATCTGAATTCCTGTGCCTTGTTCCTCCAACCTCTTCTTGTCCACAGCTCACCCCTCTACTTGATCCTTCCATAACCTTCTCTTCCAGTCTCCTGCCAAATCTTGCTCCAATATTACCTCTCTTTGCCTCTCTACTAGCATACCCTGTTAACAAGTTCAGTCTCTGATTTTTTAAAAAAGCAATTAAGGCAAAAGCCTTCCAACACCCATGATCCTTTTAGCTCTCTAATCCTTCTTCTTTGCTTCTCCTCCAAATATCATAAGAAATCTTTTTCCTTTTCCCCCTTTGTGATGTGGATTCTGTTACCACAGTCACTAAAATCACCATGACCTTCTTGTTGCTAAATCAGCAGACAGCTTTCATTCCCTTTCTAGTCATCTCTGCTGCATTGACACGATGAGGCCCTCTTTCTTGGAGACTTCTCCTCCAGGGATCACATACAGAAATAGTGCAGCTTAAGTGGTGATGGAAGGTGTGTGTCTTGTCTAAAGTGTTCAAATTCTGAGTTTTAAAAAATTACTAGCCAAAGAAATCTCTTATCTCCTTGACTACTTCACCCTCTGTTTCTCCTTGTACTTTTCAGGCTAGTGTTAACTGTCTCATTCATGGACTGCTCTTCCTCTGTTTCCTCTTACATGCCAGTGATCTCCAGAGTTTTGTCCCCACCTCACTACTCTTCTTATTCTCTGCTTTTCCTAGATAGCCTCATCTTTAACCCCTTAGGGTTTCAATGATGGCTTTCATATATGTATTTATGTAACTAGACTGTGCTCAGGATCTTACCTGGGCTTCTTCACTTGATGGACTACTGTCACCTTACATTCAACACGTTCAAACAGAACTTAACACCTCACATCCCCGGACTTTCACAAAAATCCCTCTTTTTTTATTCTCTATTTCCATTGAATGTTTCTCTGCTTCTTCCATTACCCATCCTTGTTTTTCTTCCATTCACACTTCCTACAGCTGAGCAATCAGCAGTGTTAATACTATATTATTTAAACATTTCATATTCTCTTTCCTACCACCACTTCCATTGATTCAGGCCCCTTTCACCACTCCAACTAATCATTTTGCTTTTGTGCTTGTCACATTCACATTCCTTCTGTAGCCTGCTGCTAGATTAAGATACCAAAATTCAGATCTAACCGAACTACTTTTCTGCTTAAGATTATTCTATGATTTTCCTCTCACACTTTGAGGATGCACTCTAAGCTCTCTAATATGGCATGCAAAACTGGATCCTTTGTATGAACCTTATCTGCCATTTTCCTTCCTTCATTGTACCTTCCTATTCAGAGAATACTATTTCTTGCCTCATTGCCTCTGCTCAAGCTGGAATGTCAATATATACTTCCACTCACCGTAGCTGTCTGTATGTCACCACTTCCTTCCTTCAAAGCTTCTCTGTCTCCACTAAATTGTAAATCGTAATAACAAGACCAGTTTCTGGTTCCCTCTGAATCTGCAATGCCTAGTACAGTGCCTGACATAAAGCGAATTGAATAAATATTGATTCATATTAGTGGCATTTAATATGCTCATTATAGTGAAAACTGTAAAAGGTCTTAATAAGTACTAATTAGTTGAATCACACTGTAGAGTTCTTGTTTCTGAGCATGGATGTATATGGATACAATAATATTATTAGTCCCAGTGATGAGGCTTATTGCATAGCCTTACCTCTGAAAGCTTGATTAAGCTAGCTCCTATGTATCAGAGTGCTCCTACCTACATTTATCATCTTAACTTTTTAGCTTTCTAATTACTTCAACATGCAGTTAATTATTATTTCTCAGGGAGAATGACCTAACCACACCAATTATAATTCCAGTTCTGAGAGAATGATCATAAACAGTTATTTGAAGATCTTTTTCCAGGTTTCAAATAATATGACTCAATTAACTCTCATAGATTTGAGATGGTAGAAGCAGAAATAATGAAATCCCTTGGAAATATGAAGTGTTTCAGAAATATTCTACATCTGAGTGGTATAGCTTAGTTTCAGTCACTTTTCTTCCTGATATTCTTTAGAATCAATATTTGGATCTAATGTATTAGAATATAGAAAATTATTTCTTACAAGGTTTTTCTCATTTATAGACATTACCACACTACAGTACATATTATATACATAAATTTTATATACATACATATATATTATATACACATACATATATACATGTATACATATATATACTATACACATATATATTAAATACACATATTTAATATGTGTAGATATTTACTCTTGACGGAACACATGTAGTATAACTGAATTAAATAGGAATGACAGATTACCAATATTCACAGATTCATAAAATTTTCTCATTAAAATTAATGTAAGAAAGCTGAAGTTATCAATTTTATATGAATTGAAAAAGGTGGCCAAATTTTCCAAACAGTACATGTCTGTAAAAATTTAGAGAGGCTTCCAAATACTGATACTACTATAATCAGGGAATGGAGTGCCATTCCTATCAGCTCTCTTTGAAAAATTGCAGTGATGCACTCTGTTTTTTAAAACATTTATTTATTTATTTGAAAGTCAGAGTTACAGAGATATGAGAGAGAGATCTAATATCTTCTGTTTGCTGGTAACTCTTAAAATGGCCCCAACAGCCGGGGGCTAGACTAGGCCAAAGCCAGGAACCTAAAACTCTGTTTGAGTCTCTCAGATGGGCAGCAGGGACCCAATCACTTGGGCTCTCTTCCACTGCTTTCCCAGGCGCATTACCAGGGAGGTGGATTGGAAGTGGAGCAGCCCAGCCAGGACTTGAACCAGCATTCATAGGAGATACTGGCAATTCAGGTGGTGGCTTAACTCACTCTGCCACAATACCAGCCCCAGTGATGCACTCTTAATTTGTGTTAGATGAGGAGTCTTCAAAAGTTCACAGAAAATGCATATTATAAAAAGTTATGCATGGATTTTGATATTTTTTTGCAACAAAATGAACTTGCCTTTTAATTCCATTTTCCATGACCTTTTTAAATCTCCCTGTATAAGGTGAATATTATATAAGATTTTAGGCCTTGAGACTATTGAAGCTATGCTAACGTGGCATTGTATAGTATGGCAAGATATGATTATTCCCATATGAAGGATTAATGAGATTTAACTAGAATTGTGGCATGACCTTTCTTTTTCCTTGTATCGTAAAAAGTTTGGTGCATATGCTTCAGAATCTGTTTTTCTATAAGTTCATAGTTGTATAAGAAATTATTTTCCTTATTGGCTGAATTTTACCACACTAATTTCTAAGCAACCTGAGCATATGAGCTTTAATTTGTGTAAGGTTTTGAAAGACTGATGTATAGCCATTTCCAAAAATATGTAAAACAACAAGGGTATAGAGAGGGAGAAAACGGTATGAACAACTAAAAGGACCCATCCTTTGCCTCAGTTTCTTTTACTCCAAAGAATTGTTCCCACAAATTAAAAATATAGGTATTGAAGACACTTGACAAAGAAAATACAATCATTGAGAACCACTGTCTGGGTCAGCTTCCAATACATAATTGATTCTACAATAAAATAACAATGTGAGCAATTCCCAAATGCCTGTTTATCTAATACTGGAGAGCCCCACATCTTGGTTAATGTCTATCACTGATCAGTAATGAGTAAATGAACTTGTCTAACCTTTGTGGATTTGTTCTCTTTTTTAAGATATGCTTGTTTATTTGAAAAGCAGAGTGGCCCTCTGGCTCACTCCCCAGATAGCTGCTACAGCCAGGGCTGGGCCAGGTTGAAGACAGGAACTCCATCTGGGTTTTGCACGCGAGTGGCAGGAACTCCAGTATATGCAGGCCATCATCCTCTGCTTCCAGGTGAATTATCAGGAAACTGGATCAGAAGTGGAGTAGCTGGAACTCAAACCAGCATTCTGTTATGGGGGTCTGCACTTCAAAGCCCACCCCCCACTGTTCTTAACAGTTTGTTTATAAAACAGAGCTTAGGTGTTTATTCAAAAGCAGCTATTTCTTTTTTTTTAATTCTTCATATTTTAACTCTCTAGTAGAGGAGGCTTCAACTTCATGAAATATCACTAAATTTTGGGGGAAAAAATCTTGATATATCATTAACACATTCTGTTTAGAAATTTTCCACTACACTAAATACAATGATTATCAATATAGTTATGTAACAACTAGCTATTTCGACATTATCCAGATAGCTACTAACTGAAATACTGGGCCTAAGGTGATTTGAGTTAAATATTATTTGTGTGTGTGTGTGTGTGTGTGTGTGTTGTGTGTAGTCTCTAAAGGGGAAGGTTAAGGAAAGAAGTCTCTGATAGGTAAGAACAGAATTGCTATTGTGTATTAGTTAAAATTACGAGAGTATTGGGTCCAATTTGCCTTTCTTCATACCTTTTGATGTGGCTGTACAGTCAGCCTTCTATATCCTTGGGTTCTTCATCTGTATTCATAAAAGTTTGGGTCTATTCTAAACATCTATGGACCTTTTGTCTTGTCATTCCCCAAACAGTGCAGGATAATAACTGTTTATATGGCATTTACATGATATTGAGTATAAAAAGGAATCTAGAGATGCTTTAAAATATACAGGAGAATATGTGTAGGTTATATGCAAATACCATACCCTTTTATATAAGGACTTAAGCATCAATGGGTTTTTTTATCTGCAGGGAGTCCTGGAACCAGTCTCCTATGAATACTGAGGAACCACTGTACGTAGGTCATAGGGGAATATTTTAAAATGTAAAATGACACTTTACCATTTCTAATATAATTCTCATTTTAGAAAAGATAATCTCTTTTTATATTAAACAAGAAAATGTAAATATTTGCAATATAGCAAGTATTTCTTGAGAGCTTAATCACTGTGAAGAATACAGAGAAAACAAAGTACAGGCCTTGCTTTATAAAGCTAACAGAATTTTCCTTTAAGATATTATATGGATCAGCAAAGAATAAAAGACAATATTTTATTAACTGTTGAATTGCATAGTGCAGATATGAAGTGGCTGTGAATGATCAGAGAAGGGGGTAATCCATGAGGGTTTGAATATTCAAGGTATTACACCAGGGATTGGAACTTGACTTGAGCTTTGAAGGCTGTGTAGGACTTAAACTAGGGAAGTGAAGCAACCACATAAGCAAAGAGAAGAGCCAACGTGGCATTGGAAAGGAAGGATTCATTATGAGAATGATTACAGTGGAACAAATAATAAGGAAGGTGCAAATAAATAGATGGAGATGCAGAAATGAGATCAAGATCTAGATTAATGAGAGTGATATATTATTGACAAAGATGAAGAATTTGGAAAAGGGCAACCAGTTTCCAAGAAAAGTTAACATTTATTTTTAAACATGTTTCTCTTGAGGTGTTATTTTGTGGCAAGATATCCAAATAGAAATTTTCAATATACAATTAGAGATGAAAGTCTATGCTTGAAAACCTGTGTTGCTAGAGGTATAAAAGTGATTGTCAAAGCTATTAAATACTCATACAGATGAACTGTTACAATTCCTTTAAAAATAGATGCAGAAAAAAGAAATAGATGCATATGTATAAAAGCTTAATTTTGGGAAAAGCCAAAAGAGTTAAGGCAAAGTGAAAGAAAGGGCATGTTAGGAAGGGAATGAGCAACAAATATCACAGCTTCAAAGTCAAGGGAAAAAGCTCTGTGAAGAGGACACTGAATCTGGCAATAAATTAGAAAAGATAAACTTCTGTTTCTGAATAGTTTTACTGAATAAAACTTTATTTTTCAAAAAGCATCATCAAAAGTCAAATTTTCAAAGGTTAAGAAAGTAGGGGACATTAGTGAGATGAAAATAATGGAAAGTTCTTTGGTGATAAGTGCAAAGAGAAAGTAACAAAGCTGAGAAATTTTTAAATAAGCATATTCTTTACATTTTACATTTCACAGAATACATTGATCTGTGTCCACTCTTTGTTTGATATCTAGTAAAGAAATAGCAGATGGCAGAAGTTAAAATAGAGGCAGTCTGTGATTGAGTTAGGAACATGTTGCTTGGCTGGCGACGCAGCTCACTAGGCTAATCCTCCGCCTGCGGCACCAGCATCCCAGGTTCTAGTCCCGGTTGGGGCGCCGGATTCTGTCCCGGTTGCTCCTCTTCCAGTCCAGCTCTCTGCTGTGGCCCGGGAGCGCAGTGGAGGATGGCCAGGTCCTTGGGCCTTGCACCCGCATGGGAGACCAGGAGGAAGCACCTGGCTCCTGGCTTCGGATCGGCGCAGCGCGCCGGCTGCAACGTGCTGGCCATAGTGGCCACTTGGGGGGTGAACCAACGGAAAAAGGAAGACCTTTCTCTCTGTCTCTCTCTCTCTCTCTGTCTAACTCTGCCTGTCCAAAAAAAAAGGAACATGTTGCCATTATATCTAAAATGCGGAAATGATATGGAAATAGAGCTCTACTTTAAAAAGTGGACAGAGAGAGAGAGAGACAGAGAGAAAGGTCTTCCTTTGCCATTGGTTCACCCTCCAATGGCCACCGCGGCCGGCGCACCGTGCTGATCCAAAGGCAGGAGCCAGGTACTTATCCTGGTCTCCATGGGGTGCAGGGCCCAAGCACTTGGGCCACCCTCCACTGCACTCCCTGGCCACAGCAGAGAGCTGGCCTGGAAGAGGGGCAACCGGGACAGAATCCGGCGCCCCTACCGGGACTAGAACCTGGTTTGCCGGCGCCGCTAGGCGGAGGATTAGCCTAGTGAGCCGCGGCGCGGCCCACATGTACTTTTTAAAACTGAAAACTGCGGGGGCTGGCGCCCTGGCTCACTTGGTTAATCCTCCACCTGCGGCGCCAGCATCCCATATGGGCGCTGGGTTCTAGTCCAGGTGCTCCTCTTCCAGTCCAGCTCTCTTCTGTAGCCCGGGAGGGCAGTAGAGGATGGCCCAAGGGCTTGGGCACTTGCACCCGCATGGGAGACCAGGAGGAATATCGGCGCAGTGCGCCAGCCGAGGCAGCCATTTGGGAGGTGAACCAACAGAAGGAAGACCTTTCTCTCTATCTCTCTATCCCACTGTCTAACTCTGCCTGTCAAAACAAATTATTAAAATTACATCTTTTTTACTAATGATAAATTCACTAGTTTTTAACTGATTAATTTTATTTGAGAGACAGTGAGACCTCCTATCTGCTAGTTCACTCCCCAGTGCCCAGGAGCTGAGGACTCAATCCAGGTCTTCCGCATGTGTAGCTCCTGCAACCTCCCGGGGTGCACAGTAGCAGGAAGCTGGAATAAGGAGCAGATCCAGGACTGGAACTCAGGCACTACAACATGTCCCAAGTAGAATCTTATCGATAGCACCAAATGCCCAACCCAAAGTCACTATGTAACTAGTTAAATAATGAGTTAACTGAAATATGTTCCTTGGTCTATTAAATATTGGTAATGTTTTTGATTGTTGAATTAGCACATAATTGCAAATATATGTTTAATGCTAGAGTGTTAATTTCTCAGGCAGCATAAGAATGTCCCATCTTGTTTTAAGTTTGGCAATACTCCTGTGTCTATGTACAGGTTGAAAGGGAATGTGCTTTTGCATATTACTTTCTCATTACGTGTTCTGACACATGAACGAAAGGAATGAAGGATTTTTCAATGTACTTAAGTTCTTTTTACAACTGCTAATTAAATTTTACAGCCATTTAGAAATACAATACTTGTTTTGGAGCCAGTGTTGTGGCGTAGCAGGTTAAGCCTCTGCCTGTAATGATAGCATTCCACATGGGCACCGCCAATTCAAGTCCCAGCTGCTCCACTTCTGATCCAGCTCCCCACTTAAGTCCCTGAGAAAATCAGCAGAGGATGACTCAAGTGCTTGGGCCCTGGAACTGACATGGGAGACCTGAAAGAAGCTCCTTGCTCCTGGCTTCATCCTGTCCTAACCCCAGCCATCGTGGCCATTTGGGGAGTGAACCAGTGTTGGAAGATTTCTCTCTCTCTCCCTCCCTCCCTCCCTCCCTCTCTCTCTCTCTCCCTCCCTCTCCCCCATCTCTCCCTCTCTTTCTGTAACTCTACCTTTCAAGTAAATGAATCTTTTTTAACAATAGTGCTTGTTTTAAAATAAATTTTAAACATAAAGTATAGTATGCACTATATATATATGGCTAAGAAGAGAGCCTTTCTGCTTAAAACTGGTTTGTGTCCTTGAAATTGAACTATTATCATAAATGATGAAAGAATATGATATTCTTGTACAGTTTTAATTGGATTCCTAACATTTTTTAAAATGTCGCTAAGACTAAAGTGTTATAAATCATTTGAACCAAAAAATACAGTAGCTTATTATTCAACAAACCTTTAGTAAAAACCTACTAGATTCTGTTATGCTACTAGGCATGATGGAAACTAGTGAAATTAAAGGAGTTTAATACAAGACAAAAAGGACTTGGGGATCAGTATTTGAATTTTGATTTTTTCCCACCCACTAGATACATGATTTTGGGAAAATCATTTAATTCATTAACTTGGATTTTTTGGAGAGTCTGCTTTCTTGTCTGTAAAATGAGAATGACAATACTTTTTTGAAGGCTTTTTACTTAGTACAATATCCAGCCCATGGTAAATACATAGTTACTGGTCACTGATTATTGCTTGCCTGACATGGAGTTTTTAATAAAAATGAGTGTCTTTTCCTTTTTACTTTCTTTTTTAAAGATTTCATTTATTTGAAAGAGTTACACAGAGAGAGCAGGAGAGGTGGAGAGAGAGAGAGAGAGAGAGAGAGAGAGAGAGAGAGAGAGAGAAGGTCTTCCATCTGTTGGTTCACTCCCCAATTGGCTGCAATGACTGGAGCTGTGCCAATCCTGAGCCAGGAGCTTCTTGCGGGTCTCCCACGTGGGTGCAAGGGCCCAAGGACTTGGGCCATCTTATACTGCTTTCCCAGGCCATAGCAGAGAGCTGGATCGGAAGTGGAGCAGCCAGGACTTGAACCAGTGTCCAGTGCTGGCACTGCAGGTGGCAGCTTTACCTGCTATGCCACAGCACCAGCCCCTCCTTTATACTTTCAGCCTATCATTGACTAACAGAAAATGGTAGTCATGGTGTTACAGTACCATTTAACATTTAGGATGTCACCTATGTTATTCCTGCTAAAATCAATAAGTAGGTTATCAAAGGCTTTTAAAATTCGTTTTGACTTCTTATACTTATTACATATTTCAGTTGGCCTGCTGGAAGAAAGAACTGTAAAGACTAGGTCTTTTTTCTCCAAATTGGTTGAACAAATACATGAAAGCCATTTGTAAGGATCAGACTTTGAGTATCTGAATAGTAACTGGTCACAAAAATTATAGTTCCAAAGGCTATATTAATGGGGCAAGGGCTACTTTTTATTAGGAATATTTTCATACATACAGAAACATAGAAAGAATAGCATAATGCATTTCCATATACTATCTATCATCCAACTCCAAAGATTATTTATTAAAGTGGGTTTTAAACAGAAACATTTAGCCAAAAGTTATGACATTTCCATACCAGGTGTATAGTTAGAATCCCACTTTAACATTTGCTCCTTGTTAAGCTTCATTTACTATTAATTTGGATTTATGTTCTGTAAGTATTCCATAAAAATTGTTTGAGGACACATTTATAAATCAAAAGACAAAAAATGTACAGGTTAGTAACAGTTTTAAAACAAGGGAAGAATTTTATATGCTGGATAGAATATATTTTGTTCTGTCTTTGTTTTTAAGGTTTGGCTTGAGCAACAAGTTTGATACTGAATTTCCTTCAGTTCTAACAGGGAAGGTAAGTGAGAGTTTGCTTTGAACTTTTCAATATGAAAGCTTTATTTTATGGCTTATTCAGTGTTATGACAGATGCTCTTACTCATTAGTAATGAAGTCAATAACAAGAGGCTTCCGTGCTTGGAAACTGGATTGGTAGTGACTAAAAGCTGTCTCCATGACTACCAGCTATGACTACTTATGTTGTCCATTATTCATTAATACCAGTGTTGTTTATCTGTTCATCTTTTCCAGTTTTGCCTTTTTTCTCAGCAAAGATATCTACAGTTGTTTTCATTTAAGTCAGTAATTACCAATGTTTTTAGAGCTAGCAATGTTATTTTTTAACTGTATTTTAACTACATTATTTTTAAAGTACCCTGTAGTAGGATTTGTTATATGCGAATAGAATAAAATTTCTGGCTACACAATTTTCTGCCTTTTCCATAGTTTAAGTTTCTAAAATTGGACTCACTGCAAAAAATATAACCTCTCTGTTCTCTGGTTCCTTTACATTTAGTAGTATCTTTTATCATTGAAGCTTGAAATTAAAGACTCCCTAAATTCAAAAGTATAAATCTAGAGACCTAATGTACAGCATGATGACTCTAGTTGTAAATATTATATGACAGAAATTTCTAAGAGAATAGATTTCAGGTGCTCTTACTACAAAAAAAGGTAACTATGTGAAGAGATGGGTATGTTAATTTGGTTAACTGTAATAATAATTTTACCATATATATCAAAACATCATGTTGTTCATCTTAAATATACACAATTTTTTGAAAAAAAATTATATTTGGAGAATCCTCTTACAGTAGTAATGGTAGCTATCTAGGCTCAAAGAAGAAGTCTGACTAAGGCAAAACCTTATTTACACCTGTGTGTTATTTAAGACAAGGAAGATGAAAAGACCTTGGACTGCAAAATACTCAGTAATTCCTAAATGGTTAATAGCTGAATGCTTAGGTAGCTTAAATTATGATTTGAGGTTAAAAGAAATTGACGTTTTATATTTTGGAACCTATAATTTAATTTAATTTTGTTTAATTTTAGTACTGGCATAGTGATGTTAGAATAGATTTTGGTCATATTTTAAAATCATTCCATTCTCTAAAGGATAATGTTCATTTTTCTCATACTGTTAGAAAAATGAGGTACAATTCAGTGTGTATAGTGTATATAGGAAATGGATGGGGAAAATCAGCATATTAATAATTGTATTTGCACATAAAGAGAATGTAGAAATATATACATGAAACTGAGAAAAGTCATTCCCCTCGCTGGGAGAAGAGGCATGAGGATGAGCCTGTTTTCTGAATATCTTTTAAGACTGTTTTGATTTTTTTTAACCATGTGACTAGATTACATTTCAAACTCTACTTTTACTTTGTCCTCTCATGCTAAACTCTTTTGAGAATAGTTTGAGATGCTTCTATGAGTATTTTCTTTTTTTCATGATGCATTTTCTATCTGCTTACTCTATTTGCTTTTGGCCTAAATCCAGAAACCTCTTGGCCCTCCCTCTCCCCAGCCACTTTAGAGGAAGAGGGAGAGAAAAAGGCAGCTTCTTTCTTTCTTTCTTTCTTTCTTTCTTTGATAATGTGTCTCTAATTATTGTGAGAAATTATAATTTAACCCTGGTAGGTATTTTACACTTTATCTACTTCATTTTCCCCCTGAAAAATGGAATCTGTTTTGAGAAAGAGTAAAATAAATAAACCTTGTTGTCAGATCTGCATTTGTCTCCAAATTCTGTTGCTTCCTGGCTATATGGCCTTGGGCAAATCACTTCTCTGTGCCTTAGGTCTTTTTTTTTTTTTTAAGATTTATTTATTTATTTGGAATCAGTTCTGGCATGAAAAATAGAGATGATGCTGATAGTGCTCTCACTTCCTGTTTTAAGGGTTTAATTGAGAGAACATATATGAAATTCCTATTGTATTGTCAGGTGCTTAGTAGCTTCCCAGTGTTACTTTGTGATTGCTGTTGACCATGCTTCCATCAGTGTATCCAAGTTTCAGCCTGATTATTTTGCTAGTTCACTAACTTTGAATTTTTAATTGTGTTTGCTACTCTTTTCTTAATCTAAGTAATAATTTATTCTTTAGTCCCAACTAATCTGTCCTATTGCCTGTTGACCATTTTTGTCTTTCCTAAGATATAATATCAAATCCTTCCATAGAATAAGCATGAGATCATAGTCCCTGGTTAACATTAGAAGATACGTGGTCCTTTAACTCTTTAGGACCCAAAGAACCCTTAGATGTGTTGTATGTTCTATCTTCCTACTCTAATCATTTAGATACAGTCGTGGGGGAAGGTCCAACCCATAGGCCATATAAGGCCTGCAAAATTGTTTGGTCTGGCCCTCCCTGCCAAGGCAACCTCAGGAAGGACTCAAAATTCTATAAATCTGTAACAGGCTAATTTGCAAGTTGATAATTTTGTATGGCCTGTGAATTATATTATAAATATCCAAATGACCCTTAGCAAAAATAAGGTTCTCCACCATTATAGTAGAATAATAATAGTAGAATAATTCACGAATTGCAGCAGCAGTTTATACTTAGATTTTATATATGAGTTAACTATAAATGTTTTTTCCAAATGAATAAAAACAGATGTGGGAATATCTCTTGAATAATAACATATTGGTAGAAAGTGGTAAGTTCAATATTAAAATGACAGAGAACATGAATTAAAATATCTCCAGCGGAAAACTTATTTTTTTTTTTTGTTCTCCTTGATGCTATTACATGTGTTTTTTTTTGGATTGTTACATCCAGCTTTAGTATTGACTTACTTTAAAAAAAAAAAAAAAGGTTTGAATTCTAGGTCCAAGAAATTTTAGAAAATGAATAACCTAAGAAATGTCAGTGAATAAAGTTCCCAGACTTAAGAGTTACCCATTTTTAAAAAATTAACTAGTCTTATGTGCTCAAGAAATCTTCGAAATATCTTTTCACACCTACATATTTCTTTCCAAGCCTTCTGAAACTTAAAATTCTAGTGACCCAAAAGATAGTATTGCTTTTTAATTAGAGGAGTAAAAATGGTAAGTAGGCTTTTGTTGTGTGTTAACATAACCTAAATGATCTGACTATGAGCCACTCTTAAAAGTCATCCATTCTTTTCAGATGACTGCTTTTGTAACATATACTATGATGATGCATGCATGTTTATTGAAGTGTGCATTATTTATAGTATGTAAAATTTCTCATATATTTGTAAGGCATGAATGATACTATGGTGTTTTTCTCATGTGTGTTTGGTGATGAGAAAACACAAAAGGAATTCTCAGTGTCTGATTTGTAAGGGTCACAGGGTGGTAACATTAACTTTATTAATTTTCTCTTTAACAAGGTAATTTTTTTTCCTAGTAGGCACTGTTTCATTTGTATAGGTTACTTTGGATTATCAAAATTCTTCCTTATTGACTGGGTGAAAAAGCAAAGAGAATTTGCATGAATCTGAAAAATAATTTAAGAAAAAATCAAATTCTGAATTTACTAGCCTTCAGGTTAAAATATTTTTTAAAATAAATAAATGCGCCGGCGCCGCGGCTCACTAGGCTAATCCTCCGCCTTGCGGCGCCGGCACACCGGGTTCTAGTCCCGGTCGGGGCGCCGGATTCTGTCCCGGTTGCCCCTCTTCCAGGCCAGCCCTCTGCTGTGGCCCGGGAGTGCAGTGGAGGATGGCCCAGGTGCTTGGGCCCTGCACCCCATGGGAGACCAGGAAAAGCACCTGGCTCCTGGCTCCTGCCATCGGATCAGCGCGGTGCGCCGGCCGCAGCGCGCCGGCCGCGGCGGCCATTGGAGGGTGAACCAACGGCAAAAGGAAGACCTTTCTCTCTGTCTCTCTCTCTCACTGTCCACTCTGCCTGTCAAAAAAAAAAAAAATAAATAAATAAATAAATAAATGCAATAGCTAAATTTTTTTTTAAAAATCCACCTGTTACAAAATCAGTTTTCCAGCATGGATGAGATTCTGTATAGCTTTTATGCCTTTCTGGGCTAAGCAAAATGAATTCTTAAATGCAAAAATAAAGCCATTTTGACAAGCTCCGTGGCTCAGTATTACTTTTGTGCCTCCTGTGTGTTAATGCTTTTAATGTGGAGAAAGAGATCATCTTTTATATTAAACACACAAAAGATAATTTTCCCTATTTCACTTTAAGTCCTCCTGTCATGATAGGACATATCAAGCAGGTGTAGATACACAGATTGTGGTGGCCAGAAAATGAAAGAACTGTAGAACTTTAGAAAAGAAATGAAAGCTTCCAGCTTCCGACCCTTAACTTGAAACAATTGCATGGTGTTATGGGGAAATTAGTGTGTAGTTTTGGTAATCTTGAGCCATAAAAATCAACTTTTACTATTGTGATCCAATATGACAAGTGATTGATAGGGTTGTGTCCTCCACAACTGAAGGAGGCAAATCAGTCCTGCTGGGGTTTGCTTAGATTTTCTTCTGTTTGCAGTCTCCTGCATCCTGTTATAAAATATTATGACCCTTCTCCCGGCCTTTATGATGTGGTTTTCTTTCCAAGAGAGTCAAAAGGAATGAAACGTTTCTTTACAACCTACCGTTCAACCAGAAAGTCAGGAGCTTCCATCTAACTTTCATTACTGGAGATACTCAATTATACGGAAGTAAATGAGTCAAATGTTATTAACACTGATTCTATGCAGTTAACTAAACATTTCTTCCACATTGTTTAAAATCAAATCCGGTGTTAGCCAATTCTCATTTCCTATGCCTTTTTCTGTTTTATGACTTTTACTGTTATTCAAATACAGATTTGTTTTTTCAAAGACAATTCTGGCTTCCTCTGAAAGCCAAAATGCAGATTTTATTTTTTGTTTGAAATACTAGTAGAAGTTTTTCTTTTCAATATATTTGTATTGTGACTTTAAGGAATTTCAGTTCTCATTTTTATTAACTTGCTTAGTTTGTCTTAATTGGTCTATCATAAAAAATACAATTTGAGACTATTCATATGTTAAAAGTGGAAAGTGTTGGTGGAGAAACAGGAAAATTGTCATGCTTTAGGAATGTTTTTGTTTTTACTTTCAGAAGCATGTAACAAAAGACATTTCTAAATAAATTTTATATCCCTTTGAATATAATTTATTTCTTTCACAATGTTTGAAATAAGCAGCCAGTTTTCATTTTCCTTTTCCCTTTTATTCTGTAGGTTTAGTCTCCCTCAAAATTCTAACACTTGTCACCCCTTGCAGAAATACAGCTTTCTTTTCTGAGGCTTTTATAAACGTATTTTCTATTCTTTTACCCTGACTTCTTTCTGCACATAGCCTCATGCTTCGCTGTACTTTGAGCTTTTTCATGTGTGCTTATACTTACTTTTAAATAAAAATTCTAATTTGACTTACAGGCACTTAAATTTGTAAATGGACAGTTATTTTATAATTTACACAAATTTATATCAAAATGGCTGTATTTAAAAATATGTTAGTGATTTTGGTTATACAACTTAAAGAGAGTTGATAATGTTACATTGCAAATTAGAGCTAAATATATAAATGTATTTTTCCTTATTTTAACTTCTGTGTGGTTCCACAGGAAAAAAGAAGTTGACTATTGCTGTTTGGAGAGGTGAATCTTAAGATAGGAACTTGGTACCTTTTTTGTAAAAAGGACATCTTTTTTTCTCTGCGGAATTAAAGACATGAAGAGCATTAAATTTACATTCAAAATGCAGCAAATTATTATTCTTTTTATGATGAATTGTGTATCAGAACTGTGGAGTATCAACAGTTACTTGATCAATCCTCTTGCCTTTGTGTGAGACTCCATACAAAAGAGAGCTTTGCTTCAGATCTACTCAAGATGTGATTCAGATGTCCTTTTTCAAAGCATTCTAATCAGAACGTTCTAAGGTTTAATTTCCATTCTCCGTGATGTATCTAAAACAGGTTATAGATGGGAAACTGAAATTCAGGAAAATTAAGTGATTTTGCCTTGCATTTTTCATAGCCAATAAGTTATTAGAGTCCAGATCTCTTGATTTATGTCTAATGTATGTAGCTCATCTTCAATTTTCAACTATAAGGCATGATCCTCAATCTATTTCCATATTTACACGATAAATTTTATCATTTAATTGGAATTCTTTGTATGCACTGATTGTGTTTACATCCTGTTGCTGTCTGTCTTAATGGATAATAAAATTAGTTTCTTTGTCCCAGATAAATTTTTGAGCCTTATGATTTCACAACTACTGAGTGTTAACACATTAGGAAGAAAATAAGACTCCTGGGCTAAGCAATTAACTTTATTGGATGATATGAGCAGTTCTAAAGAAGCTCATTTAGTTAATGTTTTAATCATGACTGTGCTGAATTCTGTGGTCACACAGCTTTATAATACATATAGGTATATGTTTTGTAGTGTTGATTCTAAGGTATATCTATTAAAAGACAAAAAATGTAATACATTGATTCCGCTAGTGAAATTTTTATTGGGAAGAGTAGTAAAGCTCTAAGTTTTTGATAACCTACCATGATCATGGGGTTTTTACTTTCCAGCAGGTTATTTTCCTAACAGTTTTTTTAACTTTTGGTTTCACAGCCAGA
The DNA here is from genome assembly GCF_051225735.1 of Oryctolagus cuniculus. NCBI lineage: Eukaryota > Metazoa > Chordata > Mammalia > Lagomorpha > Leporidae > Oryctolagus > Oryctolagus cuniculus. Next base: position 53,182,003 of record NC_142888.1, read on the forward strand.
TGCGCAAATTTTTTCCCATAAATTTTACAGTTTGATAGTTTTCTAAATGGAAGGGAATCATTTTTGTCATTCAGAAATGTGATTTCACTGAAAAAACTATTTTTAGCATACCTTTCAATTTTGTAACCTTAAAATAGAATTTTTGGTATAAATCTAATTATCCCTGTCATGCTCATGACTTTGAACTGACTTTGTCATTGTTTACAGAGGCAGAAGCAACCACTTCCAGGAATGGAAGTAGTAATTCAACATGTTAAATTTATATATATAAAGACATTTCAACTTTGAAAAATTCACAGTAGTTATGAGTCCATATTATGTTGATCTTAACACATCATTTTGAATGTAACCACAAGGTATTGTGTTTAGTTGGTGTAACTTTGTTCTGCAAACAATGGCAAGTGTTAATTAAAATTGATATGTTGCAAAATTTGCCAGAGAGAAAAGATTGCAAAGATGCCTTTTAAAATGTAATCCAGGAATAGTGCCAAGGTCTAATTTTAATTACATTTCCTGTAGTATTATTTGGATTTTTGTTTTATTGTGCTTCTAATCTTACTCAACTCAGAGTGACTGCAGACTACAAATAATATTGTCTTAACAGTGAGAATATTTGGTCACACAATTGCTTGAAGGGTATACATTACCATCAGTTTTATCACTGTCATTTTATTATTGGTTATCTCAGAGGATTGTTTTTGAACATTGGGGGGGAAGTTCTGTGAATATGATATCACATTATTTTGCTTTCCAATGTCATCAGAGAGTATGTGATACATATTTATGGCGTGAAATGGGAAGAAAATATATTTAGACATTTGTAATTCCAGGAGGCATTTGTGATAAGACAAACATTTTCTTTAGGTTTAGAGATAAATAATGAAAAAGCTGCCCACAAACTTTTAAAGGTAGTGCCCTTGTTGTAGGTGGCCCCAGAAGAATTTAAGACCAGCATTGGCCGTGTGAATTCATGTTTGAAAAAGGCTCTCCCAGTCAATGTGAAATGGCTGCTGTGTGGTTGTCTCTGCTGTTGTTGCACACTGGGTTGCAGCCTGTGGCCTGTTATTTGTCTCAACAAAAGAGTGAGTAACCTTTTTGTTGTATAATAATAAGAGCTAATATTTGTTGAGTGCTTACTGTGTGCTCAGAACTGTTATCAAGTACTTTATATAATTTATTTAATTCTCACAATAATACTATCCTTATTTAGAGATGCGGATTCTTATCATTTTAAATAAATACAGTGTAAGTGAAGAACTTAAGTAAATATAAATATGAGTAGGCTACTTATTCTTTTTACAAAACCTGAAGCTATGCCTCAAGGTACTGTATATCTGAGTTACAGGTGTATGGGAGGGCTTCTTCTAGCTGAAGAAAGGCAGAAGTGAGAGTAACCAGTGGGAAATTCTTAGTTTTGAACATGTCACAATAGTCTTCTAACATAACATTACTAGTTACATCATGGATTTAAGATTACTGTCTTAAACTTGTCTTCTTTAAAATTTCATTTTAGTCTTTAGAATGATTATCCCCCAGTGAGTGGGAGAAAAAATAGCTTTAGAACTTTTAATTGAAGCCAAGGAGGAAAATTAATTTGTTTTACTTAAAGTTCTTTTCCCAGTACAACATTAATCATTTTATTTAAACTTTGAAATAATAATTAGTCCACTAAATCAGCTTCAAAATTATAGCACCTTGTGGAGGAACAATTAGTGGTGCAGTTGTTTCATTAAGGCTAAAAATATTCCTAGGACATGCTGGTTATTTTTTCCTCTCCATCTTTACTCAACCCTCTTTAATGCCTACTTCAAAAAAAATAAAATACTGACATTTATCATCACAAACACCTTTTTGTGTGGAAAAGTTAGGCATTTTATTTTTGAATGGAAAAGTTAGGCATTTTATTGATTCTCTTGGTAACCACCAGTAGGTCAGAGCTTTCCTTTAAATGGAGCTTAATTTATTCTTTGTCAAAGCATGTACAATATTCTCAAATGGCTTTCTATAAGTTAAAAAGCTGACAGTATAAATTTCTCCTCATAATTGTCATATCTTCCTTTTAAAAGTTATAATCAATAACTCTTACCCATCCTCATCGTTTTAAAAACCTCTATGTGAATTAATCATGATTTGGATTTCCCATCATATAAGTACAACCTATCTCAATTACTTAAAAACAGATTTTTGGTTTTAATGTTATAGAATCAGTGGCTTGCTCACTGTCAATTTCTCTCTGTCTCTGTCTCTCTCTCTCTCTCACCTATTTAAGCCTTCCTTATTTATCTATTTGTTAATACCTCCACCCAGAGGACCGGGAAAAGCGGTTTTTATTTGTTCATTCATTTGTTCATCTGTCTGTTGAATTTTCAATGGAAAATCAGGTAATACTCATGTTGTGATTTCTCCCTGTTCACCATTACTTTGGTTAATTTAGAGTTCATGCTGAAATTGAGACATCAATGTGTCTACTTCACCAAGCTGGCAATTCAAAAGTTACATCACATAGATTGGCAAACTGCAGTCCCATAAAACAAATCCAGCCCACTCTGTTTCTCAATAAATCAATCAGATGCCAATACTTAAAAATTAGGATATTTATGGTAAAATTTGAGATATCCAGCCTCTCATAAAATCTAAAAGTCTGGTTTATTAAACCCACATGCCTATGTGTCAGCAGTTGGCTCTAGCTAGATGGAGGCTGCTCCCTTTAAACAGGACATTCAGTCTCCTGTTCACCATAGAACTACCCACCATTTATATGATCTGCCTTACATGAATGACAGGCAGTATTGTTCATGGCCCCTGATTTTGTACAATACCATGTTGTCAGTTCATAAACATTAAGTACATGCTGATGACCTTGTGCAAGTTACTGCCTGTTTCCTCACCTATAGAATTAGGGCAGTATGTGTACTACTTACTTTTAAGGTGTATGTGATGATAAAGAGATTTAAGACATCTCAGAGTGTTTTTGTGTACATGGAGGAATAAAAACTAAAATGGAAAATTTTAAGGATTTTTATACCCTTACTTCAGCTTTCCAATCTATAAAATAAGTTATATATATTATACTAGTTTAGTTGAAATGATCCTTAGCATTCAAATAGCCTAAGTCCCTTATTTTACAAATGTGGAAACTGACAGCCAGAGAGCTGAAGTGACTTTCCCAGTATCACACAGCAAATGGTACAACCAGAAAAATAATCCTTACTTTGTTTTTTCCCCTTGCCTCACTCTATTCTCTTGACTAAATCATGTTTATTTTTTCTTCCTAAAAATTTATTTAATGGGGGCTGGCGCTGCAGTGTAGTAGGTTGGGCCTCCGCCTGCGGTGCCAACGTCCCATATCCACTTCCAATCCAGCTCACTAATAGTGGCCTTGAAAAGCTGTGGAGGATGGCCCGGGTGCATGGACCCCTGCACCCGTATGGGAAACCCTAAGGAAGCTCCTGACTCCTGGCTTCGGATCGGCTCAGCTCCAGCCGTTGTGGCCATTTGGAGAGTGAGCCAGCAGATGAAAGTCCACTCCTTATCTCTCCCTCTCTCTTCCTATAACTCTACCTCTCAAATAAATAAATAAATCTTTAAAAAACAACAAAAAATATTTATTGGGACTGGTGCTGTGGCACAATGGGTTAAGCTGCCATCTGCATCACTGGCATCCCATATGGGTACTGGTTCGAGTCCTAGCTCCACTTCCTTTTCAGTTCCCTGCTAATGTGCCTGGCTAAGAAATGGAGGATGGCCCAAGTCCTTCTGCGCATGCACCCATATGGGAGACCTGGAGGAAGCTTCTGACTCCTGGATCCTGGTTCCTGGCTTCAGCCTGGACCATCCCTAGCCTTTGCAGCCATCTGGGGAGTGAAGCAGCAGATGGAAGATATTTCTCTCTCTCTCTCTCTCTCTCTCTCTCTTTCTCCTCCCCCCCTTTCTCTGTCACTCCAACTTTCAAATAAATAAATAAATAAATCTTTTTAACAATTAGCTATTTTTGTATTTATTTATTTGAAAGACGGAATGACAGAGAGAGGGAGAGAGCGTCTATCTGCTGCTTTATTCCCCAAATGCCTACAACAGCCAGGGCTGGGCCAAGTTGAAGCCAGGAGCCAGGATCTCCATCCAGGTTTCCCAAATGAGTAGCAGGGACCCAAGAACTTGGGCCATCATCCAGTGCCTCCCCAGGTGCATTAAGAAGCTACATTGGAAGCAGAGGAGTCAAGACTGAAACTGGCACTCCAAATGTGGGAAGCGGGTATTCCAAGCGGCAGTGTAGCATGCTGTGCCACAGCGCCCATCCCAACTCATGTTTCTTATGTCCTATTCCCTATTCCTGAGACAAGAAACATTAGAATAAGTGGCATAATCAGCAGCCCACTGGATTTTAATTCTCTTGCAGTGGTTGGAAAACTTTTTCTTGAAGAACTAGAAAGTAAAAATTTCAGGTTTTGTGGCCCAGAGGTGTTTTGCAGCTACTCAGGTCTGCCATTGTAGCATGTAAATAACCATAAACAGCATATAAATGGATTGCATTGCTGTGTTCCCATAAAAGTTGGTTTACAAAAACAGGCAGCAGGTCAGGTTTGATCTGTGGGCTACGGTTTGCCATCCTGCTCTAGCCATCTCTATTTGGGTATCAAGCTCTATTGAAGTTGTGTCTTTGTTTATCCACAAAAATGAAACAGGAATAATGTGATTACTGTGGCCTATATCACAAAGCTGCTATGTGAATCAATGACTAAAATATCTCCAGGAAAAAATTTCTGTGTTAGTCTACCTTATGAGTTCTTTTTTTAGACAGTTTAATTCGTGATCATTTTCTCTAACATAGCAGGTAATAGAGAAAAGAAATCTAAATTTGGGTGCGTTGAGCTGGTCTATCATGGTTTCGGGGGGGGGGGGATTTCATAGCTACATGGTAGCACCACTTACTCATTCTTGAATCTACCACTTAACTGTGATAGTGTAGTCAGTTTTCTGGCCTAGTCACACTACCGCCCTTAAATTTGAAATTACTTTGACTTTTCCATGTATTGTCTTAATGCTTCCTGAATTGAGAGGGGTATTCAGAAGGTCTCACAACATGAATATCATGTTTTTTTTTTTATTTTTTGACAGGCAGAGTGGACAGTGAGAGAGAGAGACAGAGAGAAAGGTCTTCCTTTGCCTCTGGTTCACCCTCCAATGGCCGCCGTGGCCGGTGCGCTGCAGCCGGCGCACCGTGCTGATCCAATGGCAGGAGCCAGGTGCTTCTCCTGGTCTCCCATGGGGTGCAGGGCCCAAGGACTTGGGCCATCCTCCACTGCACTCCCTGGCCACAGCAGAGAGCTAGCCTGGAAGAGGGGCAGCCGGGACAGAATCCGGCGCCCCGACCGGGACTAGAACCCAGTGTCCTGGCGCCGCAAGGGGGAGGATTAGCCTAGTGAGCTGCGGCGCTGGCCGAATATCATGTTTTAGGAGATAGATGTTATAATTAATTGTCTTATTTGTGCCCATATTTTTGTATATAGTCATAAAAAGAAAGAAAGCATATGATAGAAACAAAATCCTCAGCCATCCATTGAGCCATATGGCAAACAAAACCAGTCTTTGTTACAAGAGATAAATAGTTCAGCCGAAGTTAAGCAAACTACTTATAATCTCTATATAATTTATACCTATTATATATGCCTTCCACAAAAGACATTCTGTGTTGCTAGACAAAGACAGCATGCATAAAATAAAACACTTTATTAGGAAATGACTTACATTCCATAATGTTTACTCACATCTTAAGAGACAATTTGTTGAATTTTAATATGCTTACAGAGTTGTACAACCATCACTGTAATCTGATTTTAGAACATTTCCATCATCCTGAAGGGAAAACTTGAACTTGTGGCCATTTTTAGTCAATCCCCATTTCCCCAGAATTCTCTCAGTTCTAAGTGACCACTAGTCTACTTTTTCTCTTATATATTTTTTTTTGGCATTTCAGATATTGCATCCATATAATACGTATTCTTTCATGGCTATATTTTGAAACTGAGCAGAATGGTTTATATTATGGCAAATACACATAAAATTTGCCATTTTAACACTTTCAGGTGTATAATTCAGTGGCAGTAAGTACATTGGCAGTGCTGTGCAACCATCGCCACTATCTAGTTCCAAAACTTACTCATCACCCCAAATCTATTAAGCAGCCACTCCTCATGACCCTTTCCCTTACTTAGGAAATTAAGAACTGCAATTACGTCTTCTGTTTTTCAGAAGAGTTTAAGAAAGACTGCTATTAATTATTTAAATATTTGGGACAATTTGCTAATATTTGGGGCAATTTAATGGTAATTGGGATAATTTGCTAGTGAAAACATCTTTTTGTAGATTTTTCATGGTAGATTTTGATTACTAATTAAGTCTCTTGTAACATATTTATTCCTATTTTCTCTTTCTACTTGAATCAGTAATAGGAGTTTGCCTATTTCATTTAGATATTCTAATTTATTGACCTGCAGTTGTTCTTAGTATTCTCCTGTAATCTTTTTTATTTCTATAAGATTGATAGTAATGTCTGTAGTTTCATTTCTGACTTTCAGACTTTAGTAATTTGAGTCTTCTATATTTTTCTTTTTTCCCCTTAATCCATACACCTGAAGGTTTGTCAAATTTGTCAATCTTTTCAAAACTTCTGGTGTTGTTTATTTTTTCTGTTATCTTCCTATTCTCTATGTCATTTATCTCCACTCTTTGTATTTTCTTCTGCTATGTTTGTGTTTAGTTTGCTCTCTTTCATATATCTCCTTTAGAAATAAAATTATGTTAGTGATTTGAGGTCTTTCTTCTTTCATTTTTTTTAATTAGAGAGAGAGAAAGAGAGAAAGAGAGAGAGAGATCTCCTATATGCTGGCTTACTCCCCAAATGCCCATAGCAGCCACGGAGGGGCCAGGCTGAAGCCAGAAGCCTGGAGCTCAATCTGGGTCTCCACATGGGTGATAAGGACCCCACTACTTGAGACATCGCTTGCTGCCCCTCTTCCCCGGTACATATTATCAGGAAGCTGGAGTGAAGTGTGGAGTCCTGTGAAGGCTGTCCCATATGGAACGCCCATGTCCCAAACAAAAGGAAATACACCCCCTCATCTTAATTCTTTCTTAATGAAGGCATTGAGAGCTCTCAATTTCCTTTCAAATACGGCTTTAGTTATGTTGTGTTTTTGTTTTCATTCACTTTCTAGTTTCTTTCGTGAGTTCTTCTTTGGCCCATTGTTCATTTCAAAATGTGGTGTTTTATACATACATTTGTGAATTTTCCAGGTTTCTTCTCTCATGATTTGCAGTTTCATTCTCTTACTATTGGGGGAAATGACCTTGTATTATTTTAATCTTTGTTTTTAACTTATTTAGGCTTGCTTTGTGATGTAGCATATAGAATGTCCTCAAGGATGTTCCATCTATACTTTTTTTATTTTTATTTTTTGCCAGGCAGAGTTAGACAGTGAGAGAGAGAGACAGAGAGAGAGTTGTAGACAGTGAAAGACAGACAGAGAGAAAGGTCTTCCTTCCATTGGTTCACTCCCCTAATGGCCGCTACGGCCGGCGCTGCGCCTATCCGAAGCCAGGAGCCAGGTGCTTCCTCCTGTCTCCCATGCGGGTGCAGGGACCCAAGCACTTGGGCCATCCTCCACTGCCCTCCCAGGCCACAGCAGAGAGCTGGACTGGAAGAGGAGCAACCAGGACTAGTACCCAGCGCCCCAACCAGGACTAGAACCCGGGGTGACGGCGCCGCAGGCGGAGGATTAGCTAAGTGAGCCATGGCGCCGGCCTACATCTATACTTAAGAAGAATTTGTACTACATTGTTTTGGGCGGGGTGTTCTGCATTTCTGTTAGGTTTAGTTAGTTGATAATGTTCAAGTTCTGTATTTATTTATTGGTCTTCTGAGTAGTGATTATTTTTTAAAGAGTTATTTTTATTTATTTGAACAGCAAAGTGATAAAGGGGGGGGGGGAGAAAGAGATATCTTCCATCCCTGCTTCACTCCCCAAACGGCTACAGTGGCTGGGGCTGGGCCAGCCGAAGCCAGCAGCCTGGTACCCCATTCAGATCTCCCATGTGGGTGCAGGGACCCAATGACTTGGGTGGCCTCCCAGGCACATTAACAGGGAGCTGGATTGGAAGGGGAGCATCAGGACTTGGACTGGTGCTTCCATATTGAATGCCATGTCACGAATGCTGGCCCCTAAATAGTGTTTATTCTTAATGTCACTATTATTGTGGAGCTATCTACTTTTCCCTTCAGTTTTGTCAGTTTTTGTTTCACATATTTTATGTTTCTGTTTTTATTGCATATATGTTTATAGTTGTTTCTTCTTGATTACTGTACTCTTTTATAAATATATGCTGTTGTGGACTGAATGTTTGTGACCTTCAAAAGTTCGTTATGTTGAATCCCTAATCCCCAGTGTGATGGTATTGAGATGGGACCTTTGGAAGGTAATTAGGTTCAGATGAAATCATGAGGGTAGGGGTCCTTATAATAGGATTAGCCCACATGAAAAGAGATCAGAAAGCTCTCCTTCCTGCCCCCTTTTCCTTTGCCTTGCTCATTTGCACTCACCTTCATCCCTCTGCATCCTCCTTCCTCCCTCTCCCTCTCTATCCTCCCTTCTTGCCACCCTCATTCACCACCCCAGTTCAATTTTGGCTACTGTTTACATGCTATATCTTTTTCCATCCTTTCCCTTTCAATAAATTTGTGTCAATTTTTATGTTGAGTCTCATGTAGACATGTAGATGGATCATGTTTTTAAACTTATTCTACAGATTTCTACATTTTATTTGAGAGCTTAATCTATTTACATTTATGGTTATTAATGATAACATAGGAGTTCACTAGGGCTGCTATAACAAAGTACCACAGACTATGTGGCTTAAACACCAAGAATATATTTTCTCACAATTATGGTGGCTAGATGTCTAGGATCAAGATGTTGCAGGAGTTGATTTTTTTTATGGCATCATGTTTCCCTGCCTTATAGATAATCATTTTCTTCCTTGTGTCTTCACATCAACTCCCCTCCATAAATTCCTGTTTCTTAATCTCCTCTTCTTATAAGGATGCTAGTCATATCCAATTAAGGCAAACCCCGAACAATCATTTTAACTTGCTTTTCAAAGAGAATTATTTCGTTTATTTGAAAGACAGAGTTACAGAAAGAGAGAGAGAGAAAGATCTTCCACCAGCTGGTTCACTCTCCAGATGGCCAAAACCAGGAGCCTGGAACTCCATCTAGTTCTCCCACATGAGTGTCAGGGACCCAAGCACTGGGGCCATCCTCTACTTCTTTCCTAGGTGTGTTAGCATGGATCCGAATTGGAAGTAGGGCAACCGGGATTCAAATTAATGCTCATATAGAATGCCAGCATCATAGGTAATGGCTTAACCCACTGTGCCACGATGCTGGCCCCCGACTTAATTACTTATTTAAATAGCTTGTTGTGAAATATGAAAGTACTCCAAAAGTTCATGGAAAAAGTGAATTAAAAATAGGTTTATTTTGGTACAAAAAATTTTGGGGGATCTTGCATACACAAGGTCTTTAAAAAGTTCATGAAAATACATGTTATGAAGACTATGAATGGATTTCAAATCTTTTATACCACAATAAATTTACATTTCAATTTTATTTTCCATGAACTTTTTTTAGCATCCTCATATAGACACATTCCAAGGTACTGGGGTTATAACTTCAGCATAATATGTTAAAGAATTATTTATTTGCTGAAAAGGCAGAATTACAGAGAGAGGGAAAGATTATAGATCCTCCACCTTCTGGTCTACTCTCCAGTGGCCACAAGGTCTAGGGCTGGCCAAGGCTGAATCCAGGAACCTGGAACTCCATCCAAGTCTCCCAGATGGGTGACAGGGGTCCAAGTACTTTGGCTATCTTCTGCTACTTTCCCAGGTAAATTCGCAGGGAGCTGGATCAGAAGTGAAGCAACCAGGATTTGAACTGGTGCTCATATGGGATACCAGTGTCACAAGTGGTAGCTAAATCCTCTGCACCACAAGACCAGCTGTCAGCATATGAATTTTGATCAAATGTAATTCAGTCTGTAACACATAAAGAAAGACTGCTGTTTTGTGTTTGTTTTCCATATTTCATTTTTTTTTCTCCTCAATTCCTCCATTACTTCCTTGCTTTATTTTGTTTTTTTTTTTTTACATCTTCCAATCTTTTTATATTTAACTTTGTATTTCAAAATATTTTTAAATTTACGAAATACAAATTGTGAAGATGTACAGAGTTCTCATATATCCCTCACATAGATTCTTATATTAATATATTTGTAATAATCTATAAAACATACCCACCTTCTCCTATTAATGATGTATTATGTACCTTCTCATATCTTTATCTGTATTTTTAAATTGTTTTCTTAGTTGTTATAATTAATGTCTAAACTTTATAACATGCTAGTTTGAATTAATTAGCTTCAATAGTACATAAATTCTGCTTCTCTATATCTCTATACCTCCCAATTTATTTTATCACAAATAACATCTTCTGTATTGTGGCCCTTAATCTAAGCTTAGCATTATTATTTTGTGCATGTATCTTTTAAATTGTATTGGATGTAAAGAGGAGTTCCAAACCAAAAATACAACAGTATTAATATATATGTAATTTTCCAATATTCTTTATTTTGGCATATGACTAGAGTTATAGTGTGGTGTCCTTTCATATCAGCCCGAAGGTCTCTATAGAATTTCTTGCACCAAAGTTCTAATAGCAATGAATTTCCTCAGCACTTCTGTGTCTGGGAGCTTCTTAATGTCTCCTGGTTTTGAAGAGTGGTTTTGTAATATGTAAAATTATTAGTTGACGGGTTTTTTCAACACTTTAAATATATTATTCACACTATGTCTGACTTTCATGGTTTCTAATGTGAAATTAGCTGTTAATCTTATTGAGGATCCCTTAAAGGCACTTCTTATTTACTGCTTTTAAGGTTTATTTACCTTCTTGGGTTTTTCATATTTCTCTGTGTGTGAATCCAAATTAGTACCTACTATTACTTGGTTTCAGCCTGATGAACTTTCTTTAGTATTTATCACAAGATGGGTCTGTTCTCAGTTATTATCTAGGAAATTCTTCATTTCATATTCAGTTTTTAAGACTTAATTTAAATTTTTTTTTTAAATTTATTTTATTTGAAGGGCAGAAAAACAGAGATATTCTGTCTTATGGTTTACTTTCTAAATGTTCACAACAGCCAAGGCTGGACCAGTCCAAAGCCAGGAGTCCATAACTTGGTCTGTGTCTTCCACCTGGGTGACAGGGACACAAACACTTGAGCCATCACATGCTGTCTCCCGGGGTATACATTAACAGGAAGCTGAATCAGAAATAGAGAAGCCAAGATTCCAACTTGGCACTCTGATATGTGATGCTGGCATGCCAAATGGCAAAACAATTGCTGTGCCAAAAGCCCACCCCTAATTTTTTGATTAGTAGATTTTTTGAAAATATTTAGATTTACAGAAAAATAGCAAAAAGTACAGACTTTCCATAACTCTTCCAACACAAATTTTCCCTATTAACATCTTGCATTAGTATCATACAATTGTTAAAATTCATAAGCCAGTATTGATACATTATGATTAATTAAAGTCCATGGTACTCATTAAGATTCACTGTGTTCTGCATTCCATGTTTTTTTTTTCTTTTTTAAAAATTTTATTTAAGTTCATAAAAGTTTCATGTATTTCATATATACAGATTTAGGAACATAGTGACACTTCCCCCACTACCCTCCCTCCTGCCTACAGTCCATCCCTTCTTCCTCCTCCCTCTCACAGTCCCACTCTTAATTTTAACAAAAATCTGTTTTCAGTTTACTTAATGCTTGTATAGTTAACCCTAAAATTAGTAAAAGAGTTCAACAAATAGTATGAAGAAAAACACAAACAAGCAAAAACACTGTACAGTCATCAAATCTCAAAATGTCTTTCACTCTAATACATTACATTTCAGATGCTCTATTAGTTACCTCGAATCAGGGAAAACATAAGATATCTGTCTTTTGGGGACAAGCTTATTTCACTAAGTATAATGGTTTCCAATGGCATCCATCTTGTTGCAAAAGAAAGGATTTAACTTTATTTATAGTTGAGTAGTACTCCATAGTGTATATATACCATAATTTCTTTATCCAGTCAACAGTTGATGGACATCTGGGTTGATTCCATATCTTGGCTATTGTGAATTGTTCTGCAATGAACATGGGAGTACAGATAATTCTTTCATATCCTGATTTCTTTTGGTTTGAATAATTTCCAAGAGAGGGATGGCTGGATCATGGTAGAGCTATATTCAGATTTCTGAGATATCTCTATACTGTCTTCCACAGTGGCTGCACCAGTTTATATTCCCACAAACAGTGGACCAGGGTACTGTTTTCCCTACATCCTCACTAGCATTTGTCATTTGTTGATTTCTACATGTGAATCATTCTAACTGGATTGAAGTGAAACCTCACCATGATTTTGATTTGCATTTCCCTAATGGCTAGTGATCCTAAGTATTTTCTCAAGTGTCTCTTGGTCATTTGAATTTCCACTCTTGAAAATATCTGTTCAAGTCCTTTGCCCATTTCTTAACTGGGTTGTTTGTTTTGATACTGTTGAATTTCTTAAGCTCTTTATAGATTCTGGATGTCAAGCCTATATCAGTTTTGTAGTTTGCAAATATTTTCTCTCAATCTGTCAGTTGCCTCTTCACTTTGCTGACTGTTGCTTTTGCAGTGCAGAAACTTCTCATCTTGATATAATCCCATTTATTAATTTTGGCTTTGATTGCCTGTGCTTCTCGCGTCTTTTCCAAGAATCTGCCTTTGCCAATCTCTTTCAGAGTTTCTCCAATGTTCTCTAGTAACTTGAGGGTATCGGACATAGATTTAGGTGCTCAACCCATTTTGAGTGGATTTTTGTGAAAGGTATAAGGTATTGCTCTAGTTTCATACGTCTGCATGTGGAGATCCAGTTTCACCAGTACCATTTGTTGAAGAAACTGTCCTTGCTCCAAGGATTGATTTTAGCTCCTTTGTCAAAGATAAGTTGGTTGTACATTCATGGATTGATTTCTGGAGTTTCTATTCTATTCCATTGGTCCACAAGTCTGTTTTTGTGCTAGTACCAGGCTGTTTTGATTATAACTGCCCTGTAGTATGTCTTAAAATCAGGTATTGTAATGAAGAGTCATGACATGAAATGTAATGTAATGTCATGTAATGAAGGCTTTGTATTTGTTCTTTAAAATGGTTTTAGCTATTCAGGGTTTCCTGTGTTTCCATATGAATTTAAGCATCGTTTTTTTTTTTTTTTAGATCTGAGAAGAATGTCATTGGTACTTTGAGATCACATTGAATCTGTAAATTGCCTATAGTAGTATGACCGTTTTGATGATATTGATTCTTCCAACCATGAACATTGAAGATTTTTCCAATTTTTAATATTTTCTTCCATTTCTTTCTTTAGTGTTTTGTAATTTCCATCATAGAAATTTTTAACATCCTTTGTTAAATTTATTCCAAGATGTATAATCATTTTTGGAGCTACTGCGAATGGGACTGATCATGAAAGTTCTTTTTCAGCCATGACATTGTCTGGGTATACAAAGGCTGTTGATTTTTCTGTGTTGATTTTATATCGCGTCACCTTACAAAACTCTTTTATGAGTTCCAATAGTATCTTAGTAGAGTCTTTTGGATCCCCCATATATAGGATCATGTCATCTGAAAATAGGGATAGTTTGATTTCCTCATTTCCAGTTTGTATCCCTTTGATTTCTTTCTCTTGCCTAATGGCTCTGACTAAAAGTTCCAAGGCTACATTGAATAGATATGGTGAGAGTGGGCATCATTGTCTAGCTCCGGATCTTAGGGAGAATGCTTCCAGCTTTTCCCCACTCAGTAGGATGCTGGCCATGGGTTTGTCATAAATTGCTTTAATTATGTTGAGGAATGTTCCTTTTATATCCAATTTGCTTATGGTTTTTGTCATGAAAGAGTGTTGTATTTTATCAAGTGCTTTCTCTGCATCTATTGAGATAACTATATAGTTTTTGTTCCTCAGTGTGTTAATATGATTTATCACATTGATTTTCAGATGTTGAAGCATCTCTGCATACCAGGGATAAATTCCACTTGGTCTGGTTGAGTGATTTTTCTAATGTGTTGTTGAATTTGATTAGCTAGTATTTTATTGAGGATTTTTGCATCTATGTTCATCAGGGATATTGGTCCATAGTTTTCTTTCTCTGTTGTACCTTTTTATGGCTTAGGAATTTAGGAATTAAGGTGATGCAGGCTTTATAGAATGAGTTTGGGAGGATTCTCTCCCTTTCAACTGTGTTTGAATAGCCTGAGAAGAATTGAAATTAGCCTTTAAATGTGTGGTAGAATTCAGCAGTGAAGCCATCTGGTCCTGGGCTTTTGTTTGTTGGGAGGGTCTTTATTACTGATTCAATCTCTATCTTGGTTATTGATTTGTTTAGGTTTTCTATGTCTTCATAACTCAATTTTGGTAGGTTGTGTGTGTCTTGGAATCTAGCCATCTCTTCTAGGTTTCCCAGTTTGTTGGCACACAACTCTTTGTAGTAACACCTGATGATTCTTGATACATCTGTGGTATCTGTTGTTATATATCCTTTTCATCTCTGATTTTATTGATTTGGGTCTTCCTTCTTTTTTTGGTTAGTTGAGCCAGTGGTGTATCAGTTTTGTTCATTTTTTTCAAAAAACTAGCTCTTCAGTTCATTGATCTTTTGTATTTTTTGTTTCAATGTTATTTACTTTTTCTCTAATTTTAATTATTTCTCTCTTCCTTCTAATTTTGGGTTTGGTTTGTTGTTGTTTTTCTAGGTCCTTGAGGTGCAATAATAGCTTGTTTATTTGGTACATTTCCAATTTCTTTATGTAGACACAGATTGCTATAAAATTCTCTCAACACTGCTTTTTCTGTATCCCATAAGTTTTACATCACATTTTTTATTTGATCTATATCTATTGAATCCATCATTTCTAATATTTCATTTTGATGTCTTTAAAATCTCAAATTTCATGAGAAAAAATTCATTCATGTCATGTACAATTTTCTTTAGTTCAGGATTTGCATGTGATTGCTTTAGAGTAATCCTATGATTAATTTTTTGAATTCTGTTTCCAGCATTTCCTCAATCTCTTGATCTTCACATTCTAGTATTAGAAATGTTGTGTTTCTTTGTGGGGGTAGGGTCATGGTGTCTTCCTTATTCTAGTTTCTGGAATTCCTGCATTTGCTTTTAGGCATTTATGGAGTTGATTTTTGTTTTTTCCTCTGATGGCATTTATCTTTGCACTATGCCTCTGTGGCTTAATGGAATATCTGCACTTTCAATGAATACTAGTAGGTGTGTAATGGGTGTAGCCAGGGAACTCTGTAAAGTACTCTGGGGTGAGACGAGTAGCCAGGGTAACACCCAAGTTGGGCGTGGTAGATCTCAATGCCCAGATGTTAGCCCCAGTGTGTTCTACACCACTGCATAAACTGCACAACTGATCTGTGCAGTCTTCACTGTGAGCACAATTCCCGCTTCAATGACCTTTTTTTTTTTGATTTTATTTTTTTGACAGGCAGAGTTAGACAGTGAGAGAGAGACAGAGATAAAGGTCTTCCTTTTTCTATTGGTTCACCCCCCCAAGTGGCCGCCACGGCTGGTGCGTTGTGTCCGGCGCGCTGCGCTGATCTGAAGCCAGAAGCCAGAAGCCAGGTGCTTCCTCCTGGTCTCCCATGCGGGTGCAGGGCCCACGGACCTGGGCCATCTTCCACTGCACTCCCGGGCCACAGCAGAGAGCTGGACTGGAAGAGGAGCAACCGGGACAGAATCCGGTGCCCCAACCAGGACTAGAACCCCATGTGCCGGCACCGCAGGCAGAGGATTAGCCTAGTGAGCTGTGACGCCGGCCTTCAATGACCTTTTATAGGCAACCAAGGAGCTCCAAGTGTGTGGAGCTGCACCCAGTATTGACGAGAGACCCTGCTATACCCTGCACTTTCTCATGTAACCACTGAGACCCTCAGCACAGAAGATTCCCACAGTCACTGGGTTCACAGGTTTCTCTATGCCCTGCCAGCCTGTCCAGTCAATAGAGAGGCAGATGTTCCCTGAGACAGCTCCGCCTAAGTGTCTTGCTGCTGGGAGGCTGCGGGTGCCTCACCATCCTACATAGTTGACCAACCTCTTCCCAGCCAGGCTCAGAATCAGTGGGGACTACACACTGTTCCCTCCCCTAGAATCACTGGATCACACATGTACACAAGAGCTACTGGCCTAATATTGCTGTCTCCACACCACTACCACAAGTAATCCTGAGAAGATGGTGTCCTGTCTCAGCCAGTTGTTGTGTTCACAAAGTCTCCCACAGCTCCTGCCCTAACTTAAAATGGCGCCTGCCATTTCTCAGTTAGAAAACAGATACTGCTGTGGGGAAATTGGGGTGAAAGAAACATGCCCCCTCTACTTCCACGGGCAACCACTAGCAATCACTAGTCCCCAGAGCTCCAGCCTGGGCTCACGCCATGCTCTCCCTCTGGCTATATCACCACGGGTTGCTGCAGTCCAGTCTCACCTCCATATCCAAGCTGCTGCCTGCACCGGGCCTTGGCTGCTTCAGTTCTGCTTGTGATTGTGTTTGTGTTACTCAACTGCACCTTCCACACACGTCCATGGCATTCCTCTTCCTCTAGTAGGATTTCCAGTGTGGTATTCTCCAATTTTCCCCTGAGAGTGCACTTCCTGCACCTTTTTTTTTTTTTTTTTACTGTTCATCTCTAGCCTAGTGCAATATGTCATTCCCTAATCCACCATCTTGGAATCCTCCCATTCTGTGGGTTTTTACAAATGTATAATGATGTGTATCTATCATCATAGTGTCATAGACAACAGTAGTAGTTTCACTGCACTAAAAGTCCACTGTACTATGCCTATTCATACCTATTCATCCCTTCCTCCCATCCCTAAATCTGAGCAATCACTGAAAATCTTATTGCCTCTTCAGTTTTGCTTTTTAAGGAATATCGTATAATTGGAATTATGCAGAATATAATCTTTTCATATTTGCTTCTGTTACTTGCCAATATGCATTTAAGGTTCATCAGTGTGTTTTCCTGACATGTTAGCTCATTTCTTTTTATCACTGAATAATATTCCATTCTTTGGGAGTACCACAGTTTGTTTATTCATTCACCTATTCAAGGGCACCTTGGCTGCATTCAGCATTTGCCAATCACAAATAAGACTATTACAAACACTCAAGTATAGGTTTTTCAGTCAGTACAAGTTTTCAACTCATTTGGGAAAATGCTAACAAATATGGTTGTTGGATCGTATGGTAAGAGCGTATTTAGTTTTGTAAGAAACTGACAAACTGTCTTCCAAAGTGGCAGCACCACTTTGCCTACATCCAGCAATGAAGAAGATTTCCTGTTGTTCCATAGCCTTAGCAACATTTGATGTCAATCTTTTGAATTTTGGTCATTCTAAGAAATTTGTGGTGTAGTGGTATCTCACTGTTGTTTCATTTTTCAATTCTGCAGTCATATGATATTCAGTAGCTTTTTAATATGCTTAATTATCATTATCAACTATATATATATTCTTTTAAGAAGTTTATGTTCAAATCTATGCCCTATTTTATTATGGCACAGAGAGATGGGTGATTATAGGTTATCCTATGCCCACTTTTTATTCAGGTTGCTTGGTTTATTATTTTAAAATATTAATTCATATATTTTTATACTAGTCCTCTATAAGATATATATTTTGCAAATATTTTCAGTCTGTGGATTATCTTTTTATTCTCCTAAAACTGTCTTTTGTAGTAGATCAGAAGATTCCAATATATCATTTTTTTTACGTTTTTGCAACATGCTTTTTGGTGTTGCATTTTAGAATTCATTGCCAAACCTGAAGTTTTATAGTTTTACATTTAGATCTGTGATTCATATTGAGTAATTTTTTGTGAAAGATATAAGACCTGTGAATAGGTTTGTTTTTTACATGTTGAAATCCAGTTGTGCTCAACACCATTTGTTGAAAAGACCGTCTGTACTCCATTGAATGGCCTTTGGTAATTTGTTAGATACCAGATAATTACATTTGTATGGATCCATATCTGTCTCTCCATTTTTTTTCTGTTGATCAATTAGTTGATTCTTTGGCCAGTACCACACTGTCTTGATTACTGTAGGTTTATATGTCTTGAGGTCAGGTATTATTAGTCTTCTAACTTTGTTCCCTTGAAATATTGTGTTGGTTGTTCTGGAACTTTTGAATTTCAATATAAACTCAACAGCCAGTTTGTCAGTATTGACAAGATGCTGGGATTTCGACTGGGATTGCATTGAATCTGTAGATTTAGTTGGGATGGACAGATATTTTGACAATAATTAGACTTCCTATACATTTTCATAGACTATCTCCAATATTTATACTTTTTATTTCTTTCATCAGAGTTTGGTAGCTTTCTTCATATAGATTTTGTATCTGTTTTGTTAGATCTATACCCTAGTATTTCCACTTTGGTGTGGTTATATAAATGGTATTATATTAATTTTAAATTCCATTTGAGTTAATGCTGGAATAAATTAAGTTTTTGAGGGTTATTGAGATGGAATGAATGCATTCTGCATGTGAGAAGGACATGTTTGTTAGGTGGCTAAGGGCTGTGCTATAGATTGAATATTTATGCCTCCCTAAAATTTAAGTGTTGAAAACTATTTCCCAATGTGATGATATTAGGAGGTGGAACTTTGAGGAGGTGATTAGGTCATGAAGAGTCCTCATGAATGGGATTAGTGCCTTTATCAACACGAGATCCTAGAGAGCTCCCTTGCCCTTCTGCTTTGTAAAGACATTGCCAGAAAACAGCTATCTTTGAACCAAGAAGCAGGTCCTCACATGACACTGAATGTGCTGGTAAGACAGTCTTAGACTTCCCAACCTTCACAACTGTGAGAAATAAATTTCTGTTCTTTATAAGCCACCCAATGTATGGTATCATGGTATAACAGCCTAAATGGAGTAAGACATATCCCAGTCTGTATAGTCTTTATCTCCTTTCTAGTCTCACTGCATTATCTATGACAACCACTATGAATTTGAACAGAAGTAGTGATAACTGATCTTAGCAGAGAAGCATCTGGTTTCTCACCATTAGATATGATGTTGCCGGTAGATTTTTGTGGATGTTATTTACCAAGTTGAGGAAATTCCTACTTCTGATTTGCTAAAATGTTTATTTTTAATCATGAATGGCTGTTGCCTTTTGTCAGATGATTTTCCTGCATTTATGAGTATCAACCTGATCATGTGAGTTCCCTTTGTAAAGCCTGTCAATTTGATGGATTATATTAATTGTGTTTCAGATGTTGAACTAGCCTTAGATACAGAGAATAAATCTTCACTTGATTGTTTTAAATACATTCTTGTACTTGATTTACTAATACTTTGTACAAGATTATTGAATCTATGTTCATAAGAGATACTTGTCTATACTTAAGATTTTGTACAGTATCTGTCTGGTTTTGGTAATTAGGGAAACACCATCCTCATAGAATGAGTTAGAAAGTATTCCTTTTGTTGCTGGTTTCTGAATAATATTGTCAAAAATTAGTGTAATTTCCTTTTTAGGTTTTTGGTAGAGTTCATTAGTTAATTTATATGGGCCAGATACTTTCTGTTTTGAAGGTTATTCATTGTTGATTTATTTAATAGATAGTTCAGAAATATGCATTGATTTCAAACTTTTCACACCACTGAAATAAACTTATCTTTTTAAAGATTTATTTATTTGAAAGGCAGAGTGATAAAGAGAGGGAGAGGGAGATCTTCAAACCCTGGTTCACTCCCTAAGTGGCTGCAATGGCCAAGGCTCGTGCAGGCTGAAACCAGGACCCCAGAGTTTCATTTGGGTCTCCCACATGGATGGCTGGGGCCAAGCACTTGAGCCATCTTCTACTGCTCATCCTCCCTCTCCCAGGCACACTAGCAGGCAGCTATATCGGAAGTGGAGCAGCCAGAACTTGAACCCGCACTCTGATATGGGATGCTGGCACTTCAAGCTGCAACTTATTCATTGTGCCACAACAGTGGCTCCTAAAATTATTTTTCAATTCCATTTTTCAAAGTACCCTCATGTGTTCTCACTTTCTGTAGATTGCCTTTTCATTGTGTTGATTGTCTCTTTTGCAGAAGTTTTTGAGGTATGTTATCTGACTGCTTTTGTTGCCTGTGCTTTTACTGTCACATCTAAAAAATATCATTGCAATATCCAGGAGCTTATGAGTATTACCTGTTTTCTTCTAGGAATTTCATAGTTTCAAATTTTACATTTAAGTCTTTAGTCCACTTAGAGTTATTTTTGTGTGCTAAGGGTCCATTTTCATTCTTCTGTTAGTTTCCTAACACAATTGATTGAAGAGATTATCCTTTCCCCATTGTTTTTTCTGGAATCCTTGTCAAAAATTAGTTACCCGTGTATTCACTGGTTAGTTTCTGGACTCTCTATTCCATTTTATTGGTCTGAATGTCTGTTTGTATGCCAGTACCATAGTAGTTTGATTTGAAATATGTTTTGAAATCAGACGGCTTGAGGCCTTCAGCTCTGTTCTGCTTTCTCAAGATTCCTCTGGATATTTAGAGTCTTAAATGATTCCATTTTGGAGTTGTGTTTTCTATTTCTGTTGGAAAATCCAAAGGAATTTGCATAAGGATTGTGTTGAATCTGTAGAATGTTTTGGGTAGTATGGACATATTAAAAAATTAGTTATCTTCATATTTTATATATTTTCAGTATATTTCATCAGTGTATTACACTTTTTGGTATACAAATCTTTCACCTCCTTGGTTAAATCTATTCTAAAATATTTTTTAACTGTTGTAAATTGGGTTATTTTCTTAATTTATTTTTTGGAAATTATACTATGGCTTGGATGATGCTTGTCCTCCCAAAGGTTCATATTTGGAAGCTTGGTCTTCAGTGTAGCAGTGTTGAAAGATATAGGAGTTAAGGGTTGTACCTAGTGGGACATCCTTAGGTCCATTGAGGGGGTGCCCTTGAAAGGGATTAAGGTAGTTCTGTGATCCCTTGACAAGTCTTTTTATAAAGGGCTGTCTGTTATAAAAGCCTGAGCTGGCCCTACCCAGTGTTCCCTTGCTTCCTTACTGGCAATTTGATTGCTTCCTCCCGCTTGCACTCCTGCCATTAACTATAATCTGCTATGATGTGATACAGCCTAGAGGGCACTCACTACAACTGAGGCAATAAGAGCACCATGCACTTAAACCTCTAAAACTACGAGCTAAATAAACCTTTTTTCTTTATAAAGGTAATCTGCCTTGGGTATTTCATCGTAGCAAAAAAACTGACTAATACGAATAGTTTATTTGTATTGTATAGGAATGCAAATGAGTTTTGTATGGTTATTGTGTTTATCCTTAATATATATTGAATTTGCTTATTAATTCTAGCAGTGTTTTGGTGGAGTCTTATAGGGTTTACTAGAGAAAAGCTCATGCCATCAGTAAGCAGACAATTTACTTCCTGCTTTATGAATTGTGACGTTTTTACTTTTTTTCTTGTCTAATTGTACTGGTTAGGATTTCCTGTACTAGGTTGAGTAGAAGTTGCATCCTTACCTTATTCTTCAGCTTTATGCTATTGTATGTAATGTCAGTTGTGGGTTTGTCACATGTAGCCTTTTATTTGGTTGATGAACATTCCTTCTTCACCTAATTTATTGAGTTTTTTTAATCATTCAAGAATGTTCACTTTTCTTAATATGATTTCTGTATCTATTGAGATGATCATATAATTTTTATCCTTCTTTCTGTTCATATAATATATCACATTTATTGACTTGAATATATTGATCCATCCTTGCTTACCAGGAATAAATCCTACATGGTTTGTAATGCTTTTAATCTGTCATTGAATTTGATTTGCTTATATTGTGAACAGGACTTCTGCATATATATATATATATATATATATAGGATATTGAACTTGTAATTGTCTATATCTTTGTCTGGCTTTGGTATTGAAGTAATGCTAGCCTTGTAAAATGAGACTGGAAGTGTTCCCTCCTCTTCAGTTGTTTGAAAGAGTTTGAGATGGATTGATATGAATTCTTCCTTCGATGCTTGGTAGCATTCATACATGAAGCTCTTTGTTTCTGAACTTTTCCTTGTGAGAAGATAATTGATTAGATCTTTTATGAGATTTTTACAAAATATTTAATGTGAACAAATTTCATATATACAGATTTAGGAATATAGTGACACTTCCCACCCTACTCTCCCTCCTGCCCATGCTCCCACACTTCCTTCTTCCTTGTTATTCCCTCTCTTAATTCTTACAGTTATCTACTTTCAGTTTATTTTATACTTACCAGATTAACCCTACACTAAGTAAAGAGTTCAACAAATAGTGAGAAGAAAAAACACTTCCATAACAAGGGCTATAAATAATCATCGAATCTCAAAATGTGAATTTCATCCCTATATACTGCATTTTTTGGTACTCTGTCAATTATCACAGATCCCAGAATACTTATGATACTTGTCTTTTTGGGACTGGCTTATTTCACTAAGTATAGTGGTTTCCAGGTGCATCCATTTTGTTGCAAATGACAGGATTTCATTTTTTTTATTTGCTGAGTAGTATCCCATAATATATATACATATCTATATCTCTATCTATATCTGTCTACCTACCTACCTACCTACCTATCTATACCACAATTTCTTTATCCACTCATTGGCTGATGGACATCTAGACATCTAGTTTGAGTCCGTATCTTAGCTATTGTGAATTGAGCTGCAATAAACATGGGGTACAGAAAACTCTTTCATGTGCTGATTTTATTTTCTTTGAGTAAAGTCCCAGGAGCCTGATGACTGGGTCATATGGTATATCTGTTTTCAGATTTGTGAGGTGTCTCCATACTGTCTTCCACAATGGCTATACTAGTTTACATTTCTACCAACAGTGGAATAGGGTACCTTTTCCCCCCAAATCATGGCCAGCTCTTACTTATTGATTTCTGTGTGAGAGCCATTCTATGGCCAGCACCACAGCTCACTAGACTAATCTTCCGCCTGCGGTGCCGGCACCCTGGGTTCTAGTCCGGGTCGGGGCGCCGGATTCTGTCCTGGTTGCTCCTCTTCTAGTCCAGCTCTCTGCTGTGACCCGGAAGTGCAGTGGAGGATGGCCCAGGTCCTTGGCCCCTGCACCCGCATGGGAGACCAGGAGGAAGCACCTGGCTCCTGGCTTCGGATCAGCGCAGCGCGCCGGCTGCAGCGTGCTAGCCATAGTGGCCACTTGGGAGGTGAACCAACGGAAAAAGGAAGACCTTTCTCTCTGTCTGTCTGTCTGTCTTTCTCTCTCTCTCTAACTGTCTAACTCTGCCTGTCGAGAGAGAGAGAGAGAGAGAGAGAGAGGAGAGAGCGCCATTCTAACTGGGGTGAGGTGAAACCTCATTGTGGTTTTGAGGTTTTGATTTGCATTTCCCTGATGGCTAGTGATCCCCTGAGCATTTTTTCATGTGTTTCATGGTGAGTTGAATTTCTTCTTTTTTTTAAAGATTTATTTATTTAAAAGGCAGAGTTACATAGAGGCAAAGGCAGAGAGAGGGAGAGACAGAGAGCACACAAGTGCGAGCATGATATCTTCCATCCACTGGTTCACTCCCTAAATGGCTGAAACAGCTGGAGCTGGTTCAGTCCGAAGCCAGGATCCAAGAGCTTCTTCTGGGTCTCCCACAAGGGTGCAGGGACCCAAGACTTGAACCATCTTCCACTGCTTTCCAGGTCCATTAGCAGAGAGTTGGATCAAAAGTGGAGCAGCTGGGACTTGAACTGGTGGTGCCCATGTTGGATGGCAGCATTGCCGGTGGCAGCTTTACTCACTATGCCAAAGCACTTGCCCCTTTTTCAGATTTTATTTATTTTTATGTGGGAGTTAGATTTACAGACAGTGAGAGGGAGAGACAGAGAGAAAGATCTTCCTTCCGTTGAATTTCCTCTTTTGAAAAGTGCCTGTTCCAGTCTTTTTCCCATTTGTTAATGGGATCATTTGTTTTGTTGTTGATTTTCTAGAGCTATTTGTAGATTCTGGATATTAATCCTTTATCAATTTCATAGTTTGCAAATATTTTTTCCCATTATGTCAGTTGCTTCTTCTTTACTGAGTGTTTCCTTTTTAGTAAAGAAACTTCTCAGCTGGATGTAATCCCATTTGTCTATTTTTGCCTTCATTGCCTGTGCTTCTGGTATCTTTTCCAAAAAAATCTTCATTCTTGTGCACATGGAAATAGTTTTCCCAACATCATTTGTTGAAGAGAGTATCTGTTCTCCAGGGATTGGTTTTAGCTCCTTTCTCAAAAATTAGTTCATTATGAATGTGTGGATGGTTTCTGGAGTTTATATTCTGTTCCATGGGTCTACATGTCTATTTTGTGCCAGTACCAGGCTATTTTGATTACAACTGTCTTGAAATCTGGTATTGTGATAGCTCCAGCTTTGTTTTTGTTGTTTAAATTGCTTTAGCTATTCGGAGTCTCTTGTGTTTCCATATGAATTTTAGCATCGTTTTTTCTAGATCTGAGAAGAATGTCATTGGTATTTTGATTGGGATCACATTGAATCTTTAAATTTCTTTTGGTAGTATGGACATTTTGATGAAATTAATTTTTTTCAATCCATGAACATGGAAGATTCTTCCATTTTTTTGTGTCTTCTATTTCTTTCTTTAATGTTTAGTAATTTTCATTGTAGAGTTATTTCACATTCTTGGTTAAATTTATTCCAAGATATCTAAATTTTTATGCTATTCTCAATGGGTTTGGTTTTACAAGTTCTTTCTCAGTCTGTATACAAAGACTATTGATTTTTGTATGTTAATTTTATATCTTGCCATTTTACCAAACTCTTTTAGGAATTCCGATAGTCTCTAAGTGGAGTCTTTTGGTTCCCCTATATATAGAATCATGTCATCTGCAAAGCGGGATAATTTGACTTCCTCCTTTCCTATTTGTATCCTTCTGATTTATTTTTCTTGCCTAATAGCTCTGGCTAAAACCTCCAGGACTATATTGATTAACAATATAGTGGAAGTGGGCATTTTTGTCTGGTTGTGGATCTCAGTGGAAATGCTTCCAATTTTTCCCCATTCAATAAGATGCTGGCTGTGGGTTTGCTTTGATTGTGTTGAGGAAAGTTCCTTCTATACCGAGTTTTCTTAAGGTTTTTTCATGAAAGGATGTTGTATTTTATCAAGTGCTTTCTCTGCATCTATTGAGATAATCTATGGCTTTTATTCTTCAGTTTGTTAATTTGATGTATTACATTTATTGATTTGCATATATTAAGCCATCCCTAAATAACAGGGATAAATCCCACTTGGTCTGGTTGAATGATCTTCCCGATCTGTTGTTGGATTCAATTAGTAAGTATTTTGTTGAGGATTTTTGCATCTGTGTTCATTGGTGATATTGGTCTATAGTTCTCTTTCTTTGCTGTATCTTTTTCTGGTTTTGGAATTCAGGTAGTGCTGGCCTCGTAGGATTGTGGGAAGACTCCATCCCTTTTAATTGTTTTTAATAGCTTGAGGTGAATTGGAATTAGTTCTTCTTTGAATGTCTGGTAGAATTCAGCAGTGAAGCTGTCCCATCCTGGGCTTTTCCTTGTTGGGAGGAACTTTATTACTGATTCAATCTCTGTATTGGTTATTGCTCTGTTTAGGTTTTCCAGCTCTTCATGACTCAATTTTTGTAGATTGTATGTGTCCAGTAATGTATCCATTTCTTCTAGATTTTCCAATTTGTTGTCATATAGCTATAGTAATTACTGATGATTCTTCTTATTTCTCTGTTGTCCATTGTTTTGTCTCCTTTTTTACCTCTGATTTTCTTAATTTTAGTCTTCTCCATTTTTTGGGGGTCATTTGATTCTATTCCATAGATCTCGAATATTGTTTTCAATTGTTCTAATTTCTTCTGCTTCTGCTTCTTCTTCTCCTTCCTCCTTCCTCTTTTGGCCTGAGATATTTCCAAAGATTTGTCTTCTAGCTCAGATATTATTTCTTCTGCCTCACCAAGTCTATTGTTAAGGCTTTACATTGTATTTTTTATTTCACATATCAAACCTTCATTTCTAATATTTCAGTTTGATTTCTCTTCAGAATCTTAATCTCATGGGAAAATTTTTCCTCCATGTCATGTATGGATTTCTTTAACTCGTGAATTTGCTTCTCATTGCCTCTGAGTGATCCTATGATCATTCTTTTGAATTGCTTTTCAGGCATTTCTTCAGTCTCTTCGTCTTCCCATTCTAATATTAAAGTGTTTCTGTGTTCCTTTAGGTGGTCATGTTGTCTTCCTTATCCTTGCGCCTTAAATTTGTGCATTCATTTTTAGGCATTTGTTGGTTTTCTTCTCTTATGGATTTTATCTTTGAACTATTCCTCTGTGGCCTAGTGGAGTGTCTGCTGTTTCAGTGAATACACAGAGGCACATGCTGGGTGTGACTATGGAGCTCTGGCCAGTGCTCCAGGGTGGGGTGAGTAGCCAGGTGACACCTATGTTGGGCATGGTAGATCTCTATTGTAAGCAGGGTATAGGCTAAAACCATCTCTGTTGGTATAGTCACACCCTCACTTCCTCTCTTCCAAGGTGATCAATGCCTGGGGCTAGCCAGGCATTGTGTGTGCAACACTCAACAGCGCTGCTGCACAAAGGATTTTTGTGGTCTTCAGTGTGAGCACAGATTCCTCTACAATGACCCACCCCAGGCAGTCAGGGAGCTCTGAGCCTCTGGCATCAAACACAGTGATTGCCCAGAAACCCAGCTACACCCTGCACCCTCTCCTGTAATCACAGTGTTCCCAAAGTCAACAACCTATAAGGCTCCCAGAGTCAGAAGATGCAGTCTTTCCTGCTAGCCTGTCCCATCTGTAGAAAGAGCAGAGACATTCTCAGGGCCAGCTTCCTGTGGGTGCTTTTCCTTGGCAGTTCGATCCCCAGAGCCTGTGATATGTTGAGAGGCTGGGGGTACCTTCCAGTCATACATGAGTGCCTAGCCCCTGTCAACCCTCCCAGCCAGACTCAAAGTCCATGGGCAATGCAGATTTTTCCCATTGGTAAAATCCCCTGATCACACGCATGCACAAGAGCCAGTGTAGCCTCTACGTATGTCAAAATGGCGTGTTCTCCTAGCTGGTTGCCGGGCACCCATGTAGGGAGATAGGGAGAAAGAAATGTGCTTTTCTTTCTCTGGATTAGGTAGGTACCTTGCCTCCGTTAGAGCTCTAGTCTAGACTTAAAAGACAGTGTGGAAGTGTGGTCCACAAGGGTCTCCTTCAGGAAATATCACCACTGGCACAGGCTGCCACTGTCTACTCTCACCTTGCTCTCCAAAGCTGTCGTCTCCTTCAGCTCCTGGCTGCATGGTTTGTATGTGGTTTCTCCTCTAGTTGCTACATGTCCACACCTTCTACACTGCTCCACAGCATCACTGTTCCTTCTGTAGAATTTTTCCTGCAAACTTCTCTCCAACTCTCCTCCTTGAAATGCACTTCCTCCGATTTTCTTCTGCTATTTTACCCTCGTCTAAGGCAGTGTGTCTTTTCCTTATTCAGCCATCTTGGAATCCTCGATACCTGATTGTCTGCTACCAATACCCTTACACATTTTTGTTCTGTTAATTTTTTTTTTCGAAGCTTGTAGTGTTTATTGCCTTCTTTGTGCTAATGGGGAAAAATAACTTACTCCGTCCCTACCCTGCACCTTGGTCAACTAGAGCTGGTCTAGCAGGGTGGCCTGTTAAGTTAAAATCCCATGAGGGGGCCAGCACCATGGCGTAGTAGGTTAATCTTCCACCTGTGGCGCCGGCATCCCATATGAGTGCCAGTTCTAGTCCCGGCTGCTCCTCTTTCAGTCCAGCTCTCTGCTATGGCCTGGAAAAGCAATAGAAGATGGCCCAACTACTTGGGCCTCTGCACCTGCATGGGAGACCAGGAAGAAGCACCTGGCTCCTGGCTTCGAATTGGTGCAGCTCTGGCCGTTGCAGCCATTTGGGGAGTGAACCAACGGAAGGAAGACCTTTCTCTGTCTCTCTCTCTCACTGTCTGTAACTCTCTCTCTCAAATAAATAAATATTTTTTAAAAAAATCCCATGGGGCCCGTACTGTGGTGTAGTGGGTTTAGCCACTGCCTATAGTGCCAGCATCCCATGTGGGCGCTGGTTCAAGTCCTGGCTGCTCCACTTCTGATCCAGCTCCCTGCTAATGCACCTGGGAAAGTGCTTGGGCCCCTGCACCCACATGGGAGACCCAGATGAAGCTCCTGGCTCCTGGCTTTGGTCTGACCCAGCCCTGGCTGTTGCAGCTATTTAGGGAATGAACTATTAGATGGAAGACTTCTCTCTCTCTACCTCTGCCTCCCCCTCTCTGTAACTCTACCTTTCAAATAAACAAATAAAATCCCTGAAGTGTTTTCTTAAGGTATCCTCTCTTCTCTCTCCTGTTTTCTACTACCAAGACCGATCATACAATTATCTCAGAATGAATTATTTTTATGCTTTTATTTTTTTTCATTTTTTAATTTCACCTTTGATTTCTTGTTTGACCCATTGGTTTTTCAGAAGTGTATTGCTTAATTTTCACATACTTGTTAGTTTTCCAATTTTCATCCTATTACTGATTTCTAATTTAATACTATTGTACTGGGAAAATATAGTTAATATTATTTCAATCTTAAACTTGTTAAGACTTGTTTTGTGGCCTGCCACATTTTCTATCCTGGATAATGTTCCATTGCAAATGAGATGTATGTGTGTTATATTACTGTTAATGGAATGTTTTGTGTATATCTGTTAGGTCCATTTGATCTACAGTCTTATTCAAGCCTGCCGTTTGCTTACTGATTTTTCTCTGGATGGTTTGTCATTACAGAAAATAGAGTATGGAAATTCCCTGCTTTTATTGTGCTACTGTCTTTTTATTTGCAAATTATTGCATTTGCTTAGGTCCTCTAACCTTAGTGCATATGAATTTGTAAGTGTTATATTTACTTGATGAAAACCTTCATTGTCGCTTGTGATACATTTTTTTTTTGACAGGCAGAGTGGACAGTGAGAGAGAGAGGCAGAGAGAAAGGTCTTCCTTTGCCGTTGGTTCACCCTCCAATGGCCGCCGCGGCTGGCGCGCTGCGGCCGGCGCACCGTGCTGATCTGATGGCAGGAGCCAGGTACTTATCCTGGTCTCCCATGGGGTGCAGGGCCCAAGTACTTGGGCCATCCTCCATTGCACTCCCTGGCCACAGCAGAGAGCTGGCCTGAAAGAGGGGCAGCCGGGACAGAATCCGGCGCCCTGACCGGGACTAGAACCCGGTGTGCCGGCGCCGCAAGGTGGTGGATTAGCCTAGTGAGCCACGGCGCCGGCCGCTTGTGATATATTTTAAATGAAATTCTATTTTGTCTGATACAAAGTATAGCCACCCCTGCTCTGGTTCTGTTAAACTGTTTTCATGAACTATATTTTTTCCATGCTTCACTTCCAGCCTAAGTGTGTTTTTAAAGGTAATGTGTATTTTGTGGGAAGCACACGTTTGGGTTTTTTCTAAATGTGCATATCTACTGTAAGGTTTTTTCTTGGTGGTTACCGTAAGATCAGTTTTCATCACTTTTTACGTTGTGTATTATTAATAAACTATGTTAGCTATTGTTGTTTGCATATCATAGAATTAAAACTTAATTTGCATACCACCATTACAGTACCATAGTATTCTCAATTTCACTATCTACGCAGCTTTACTGTGAGTTTTATAATATTATATATTTTCATGTTGCTGATTAGCATCCTTTCATTTCAACTTGAAGAACATCCTTTAGCATTTCTTGCAATGCAGGTTTACTGATAAAGAACTCCCCCAGTGTTTATCTAGGAAAGTGTTTACCTTTCGTTCAGGTAGTAAGGACAGTTTTCTTCTTTCAGCACTTTGAACATATCATTTAACTTATTCATACTCTGTAAGGTTTATGTTCAGAAATTTGCTGATAGTTGCATTGCAATGATGATAAGAGATTCCCTTGAATGTGATGCATTGAGTTTTCTCTTGATGCTTTCAAAATTCTCTTTGACTTTAAACAACTCAGCCTATTTTGGAGTTCTTTCTTATCTGGATATTTACTTCCCTTTCCAGATTGGGAAAGTTCTCTGTCCTTGTTTATTTAATCATTCTGTACTTTCTTTTCTACTGCATCTTTTTAGACTGCCATAATGTTCTTATTGGTTTATTTGATGCTGTTCTGTAAGTTCTTTTGGCCATTTTTCCATTTTTTGTTTGTTTGTTTCTCCAACTGAATAATTTCAAGTTATCTGTCTTAAAGTTTGCTGATATTGTGTTCCATTTGATCAAATCTGGTATTGCAGAACTTTGTTGAATTTTTCACTTCTGTCATTGTGTCTTGTATTTCCAGGGCTTTTATTTTATTTTTTACCATTTTTCTTTCTCTTTTTAAACTTTTTGGGTTTTTTCTTTTTAAAAAAGAGTTTATTTATTTATTTGAGAGGTAGAGTTACAGACAGTGAGAGGGAGAGACAGATAGAGAGGTCTTCCATCCGTTGGTTCACTCCCCAGATGGCCATAATGGCCAGAGTTGAGCTGATCTTAAGCCAGAAATCAGGAACCTCCTCCAGGCTTCCCATATGGGTGCAGGGGCCCAAGCACTTGTGCCATCATCCACTGCTGTCCCTGGCAATTAGCAGAGAGCTAGATCGGAAGAGGAGCAGCAGAGACTAGAACCAGTGCCCATATGGGATGCCGGCACTGAAGGTAGAGGATTAACCTGCGCCAGAGCGCCAGCCTCAGGTTTTTTTCTTTTATTTTTCTAATGTTGTTCAGTTGTCCATCAGTGTTCTTTGTTACTTGATGAGTTTAAGATGACTATTTTGAATTCTTTCTCAGGCAATTCATGGGTCTCTATCCTTTGGGGTCTTCACTGGAGGTTTATTTTGCTCTTTCGGTGATATTTCCTTCATTCTGCATTTTTCTTTTAGTCTCTGTTACTGTTTTACAATTGAAAATTTACTTCCTGCACTCTTTACTACCTGGCTTTGAGAGAAAAAGACCTTTGCGGGTGAGCCCAACTAGAGATTCTTGGGCTCTCATACCCTTTCTTTAAACAAACAAAAAAAAAAGATTTATTTATTTAGTTGAAAGGCAGAGTTACAGAGAGGCAGAGGCAGAAAGAGAGAGAGAGAGGTCCTCCATCCACTAGTTCACTCCCCAGATGACTGCGCTGATCCAAAGCCAGGATCCAGGAGCTTCTTCCGGGTCTCCCACAAGGGTGCAGGGGCCCAAAGACGTGGGCCATCTTCTGCTGCTTTCCCAGGCCATAGCAGAGAGCTGGATGAGAAGTGAAGCAGCTGGGAGTCGAACCTGTGCCCATATGGGATGCTAGCACAGCTGGCGGCAGCTTTACCCACTACACCACAGCGCCAGTCCCTCTCATACCCTTTCTATGGATGTTGCTACTCCACTCTTCTTGTTCTCTTCTAGGGGGCAGTCTCAGAATTATGTTCCTTTTTGTCTATCCCATGAAGCCAGGCATGAGAGCCTCCTGTTTTTTTCTGTACAGCAGTGCCCTGACGCATATAAGTTTCTTCCAAATCAATAAAATCATAATGGCTGCTAAGATACACATGTGCTGTTGAGATCCATGTGCTGCCTCTTAGAGCTCAGTCAGACAATGTCATGAATATGTGGAGCAACATCCAAAAGTTTGCGAAAGGCACATGTACACTTGGGCCTATGTTGGCTGCTTAGGGAAACTGGTCCTCAGGCAAGTCATCCTATTTATTTCTTGGGTAGGCCTCTTGGTGTAGTCTGTGAGTAGGTTAACAGGATCTGTGGCCACTATTTTCAACTACATGCCAGTTTCCTCCCTGCTCCTGTGCCAATCTTCTCAGTGGTTGAGTAGGGGTGAGTTAGAAGTGGGCTTCCTGGGCAGTGTCCTGCAAAGCTGCAGAAGCCAGTTGCTCTTTTTATTCTCACTTTTCTTCCATGGGAGAAATTGCAGACTGAAGCAGGGCTCATTTGGCATTGAGCTGTGACATGTTAGCAGAGGGATGACATGAGTGTATTGAAACTGCTCTTTTTACTCACTTCAATGAGTCAATCCTCTCTCAAATTTGTTCCATTGGGGTGGTTGAACTTTAGCTGGAGTTTGTGGATCCCACAGGGATTTTCTCATCCATGGGTGATTGCCAAAACTGAGGACTTAATAGTGGATGAGAGCTTGGACCTCCTATTCTGCAGTCTTACTGATGTCACTCTTTTACTTTTTTTTGTTCTGCATCATCTGTTAATTTGGTGTGTTCCATTGATTGTCTTTTATATGTTGAACCATCATCACATTTCAGGCATACATCCTACTTGGTCATGGTTTGTAATCCATTAGTATGCTACTAATTCCATTTGCTAGTATTTTGTTGAGAATTTTTATATCAGTATTCACAGAAGATAACAGACTGTAGTTTTCTTTGTAGTGTTTTGAATGGCTTTGGTATATGAGTAATGCTGGCCTCATAGAATGAGTTAAGAAGTATTTTTCCTTGTCACTGCTTGGAGTAGTTTGGAAGAAGTCACCAGTGTTGTCCAAGTCCAGGTCTTTCCTTTGATAGGAAGGTTTTGATTTCTGATGTTGTATCCTTAATAGTTATTGGTTGGGGCCAGCCTTGTGGTGCAGGGGGTTAAGCTACTGTCTGCGATACTGGCATCTTATATGAGCACTGGTTGGAGTCCCAGCTGCTCCACTTCTAATCCACTTCCCTGCTAATCTGCCTGCTAATGCAGTGGAAGATGGCCCAAGTACTTGAGTCCCTGCCACTCACGTGGGAAACCCAGATGGAGTTCCAGGCTCTAGGCTTTATTCTGGCCCAGCCCTGAACATTATGGCCATTTGGGGAGTGAACCAGAAGAGATATCTCTCTGTCTCTGTCTCACTTTCTCTCTGTAACTTTGCCTTTCACATAAATAAAATAAATCTTTATAAAAAATATAAAAGTTTTGTTTATTCTATTCAGATTTTCTGTATATTCCTGATTTGGCCTCTATACGTTTTATGGTTTTTTTTAATAAACTTTTGAAAAGATTTATTTTGTTTATTTGAAAGGCAGAATTACAGAGAGAGAGGGAGAAACTGAGGGAGGTCTTCCATCTGCTGGTTAACTCCTCAAAGTCTCAACGACCAGGACTGAGCCAGGCTGAGGAACATGGGTGCAGAAGCCTTAGCACTTGGGATGTCCACCTCTGCTTTCCCAGGCACATCATCAGGGAGCTGGATCAGAAGCGGAGCAGCCAGGACTGGAACTGGCGCCCATTTGGGATGCTGATGCTGCAGTTAACCACTATGCCACAACACCAGCCCCAAGTCTTGTGTTTTTAAGACTGTCCAAAAAAAGACTTTGTCCATTTCATCTAGGCTACCAATTTGTTTTCATCCAATTTTTTGCCATATTTTCTCATAATCCTTTTTATTTCCCATAAAACTCATTCTAGAGTCCCCAAAATCATTTCTGAATTTATTAATTTGAGGCTTTTCTGTTAGTCAAACTAAAGATTTGTCAGTTTTGTTGACCTTTTTAATAACTAACTTTTGGTTGGTTCTGGAGAATGTTTCATGTGCTCTTGAAAAGAATATGTATTCTGCTGTTGTTGCATGGAACATTCTGTATATCTCCTAGGTCCTATTGGCTCATGGTATTGTTAAAGTCTTCTGTTTGCTTCTCTCTTGGTGTTGATTCCATTATTGAAAGTCGAATATGGAAGTGTGTGATTATTATTGTAAAATTGTCTGATTTCTCCTTTCAATTTTGTTAATATTTGCTTTATATATTTGAAACTCTAATGTTTGGTGCATATATTTTTGTAATTGTTATACTCATATTCTTGTTTTGGAATATGTATCATTTTTTTAATATATTGTGCAGTTCTTTTTCTCACATAACGGTTTTTTTACTTAAAACCTGTTTTGTCTGATATTAGAGCAGCCACCTCGGGTCCCTTTGCTTACTTATTAGTATGGAATATCTTTCTCCATCCTTTCACTTCATTGTATTTGTGCCTGTAGATCTAAAGTTAGTCTCTTGTAGACAGAATACAGTTAGATCATATTTTTTATCCATTCTCTCACTGCTCACATTTGATTAAAGAGTCTAAACCATGTACATTTAAATTAATTATAAGTAGTGACATGATTTTACTACTTGTTAATTTTTTTTCTGTATGCCTTATACATGTAGTTTTCTTTCTTTACTATCTTCTGTGTTTAGTTGATTTTTTAAAAAGATTTATTTATTTATTGGAAAGGTGGAGAGGGAGAAGGAGAGGGAGGGAGAAAGGGAGGGAGAGAGAGTGAGAGAGATCTTCCATCCATTGGTTCAATCTCCAAGTGGTCTCAATGGCCAGAGCTGGGCCAGGTCGAAGCCAGAAGCCAGAAGCCAGGAACGTCTTCCAGGTCTCCCACATGGATGCAGGTGCCCAAGCACTTGGGCTATCTTTCACTGCTTTCCCAGGCCATTAGCAGGGAGCTGGATAGGAAGTGGAGCAGCTGGGACTTGAATTGGTGGTATCTAGGATGCTGGCATTGCAGGCAGTGGCTTAATCTGCTGTGCCACAATGCTAACCCCCTAGTTGATTTTTTTTTGTATAGTGAAGTAGTGAAATGTTTTGATTACCTTCTAATTTCCTTTTATGTTTATTTTACAGGTATTTTCCCTGTAGTTACTATGGAGATTACATATGACATCCAGAATTATAAGAATCCAGTTTAGATTCAAATACATAATCTCTGTTTCCACACGTATCTATCCCTCTGATACTTTGCTATTGATAGAACAAAACAACATCTTTAAATATTATATACCTACTAACATAAATTTATAATTATTTTATGTGGAGAAATGTTAAATGTAGTTACACAGCAACATTATGATGATTTTATATATGTCCATGTATTTACCAGAGATGTTTTTATTTTCTTCTGACTTTGAATTCCTATGAAGTTTTCATTAGCACTTTCATTGAGGGCAAGTCTAATGGGAAAGCAGGTCTCTGCTTTTGATTATCTGAGAATGTCTTAATATTTTTTCCAATTTTTGAAGAACAGTTTTGCAACACATAATTCTGTGTTACCAGTTTTCATTCCTTTGAACGAAGTATCTCACTGCCTTCCTGCCTACTAGATTTCTTAGGAGAAATTAGCTGACCATCTTATTGAGCATAACTTGCAGATGAGGAGTTGTTTCTCTCTTGTTTTTAAGATCTTTTTTGTCTTTGTCTTTTGATAGTTTGATTACAGTATGTTTTGGTGTTGGTCTCTTTTTTTGAAAATATTTATTTGAAAGGCAAAGTGACAGAAACAGAGGGAGAGACATGGAGAGAAAAAAAAATATCTTTTATGTGCTGGTTGATTCCCCAAATGGCACAATGGCCAGAGCTGGGCCAGGCTGAAGCCAGGAGCCATGAACTGGTCTCCCATGTGAGTAACAGGGGCCTCAGTAGTTGGGCCACCTTCCACTGCTTTCCCAGGCACGTTAGCAGAGAGCTGTGTGACAAGTAGAATAACCAGGACTCAAACTGGTGCTCCAGCATAGTATGCTCACATCACAAGTGGCAACTATACTACAACAGAAACCCCTTGGTGTTGATTTCTTTGGGTTAATCCTATTTATAAAGGATTGAACTTCTTGGATTTGTAGATTTATATCACTCCTTAAATTGGAAATGTTTTCAGCCATTAGTTCCTCAAATAATATCTTTGTTCCTTTCTTGCTATTTGTTCATTCTTGGAAACCCATAATACATATATTAATCTGCTTAATTGTGTACCCCAGTCCCTTAGGCTCTGCTCAGTGTTCTTCGTTCTTTTCTCTTTCTTCTCAGACTCAGTAATTTCAGTTATCCTATCTTCAACTTTACTGAATCTTTTGCCTTCTCAGATGTGCTGTTAAACCTCTCCAGTGAATTTTTATTTCACCTCTCATATTTTTCAGGTCCAGAATTTTGTTTGGTTCCTTTTTATGTTTTCTATTCCTTTGCTAATGCTCTTATTTCATTTACATATAATATTCTTGATTTCCTTTGTTCATGTTATCCATTATTTAATTCTTTGAGTATATTTAAGACAGTTGTTTTAAATTCTTTGCCTTATAATCTTAGTGTCTTGGCTTCCTTATAAACCTTTTCTGTCAATTTCTTTGTTCCTATGAGTGGACCATGCTTTCTGTTTCTTTGTATGCCTTGTTATTTTGTTTTTGCTGTTGTTTTTGAAAATTGGGCATTTGAGAAAAACGACCACATCTTCCAGTCTTTGCAGACCGGATCTGCTCAGAGACAGTCCTTTACAGATTGCCTGAGTTTGATCTTTGCATAAGGATCATTCCAAGGTGAAAGTTTAAAGCCTTCTCAGGTCTTTTCTGAGCATGTATCTTACCTGGACCTGCTTTTGGTATTTTCAGTTACCCAAAAATGTGACTATGTTTCTATGCCTTAATACCCAGAAAGTTTCACCCTTGGGGGCTTTAGTCTGTTGTATGTGTTCACTCAAAATCTCTGGTCCCAGGCTCCTGTGGGTTTGCAGTATCCCTGCAGATTCTGTGAACCATGTCCGCTCCTTCACCCACTTAAATGCAAATTATGTAAAACAGAGATCTGTCCTTTGGGCAGCTTCAAACAGATTGTAAATATTGTAAATAAGGATTTTTCTTCTCTCTCTGGTTCAGGAGAGAGAAGTAGAAACTGTGATGTTCATCCACAACAAGACTGCTGCTACATAGGCTAGGTGGCAGTGGGTCAAGGACAGGGTCCAGTAAAAGTGCCACAAAACTTTTTCTTCCATTTTAAAAGGTGTTTGTTTTCCTTCATTTGACATTTACTTGATTACTATAAACCTTTGCCTGTTTTCCAGAGTTACTCCAAAATTGGTTCAGATAGCTTCTGGTTGACATTCATTTTTTTAAGTGTCTGGAAAAACTAGAGCTTGGAGCTTCCTAGTGTGACATTTTTCAGACCTTTCCTCCAAGTCCCTAAACATGATTTTATGTTTTAAGCCTGATAGCTGTTTTTATGTCTGCCAAATGCCAGATCTGGGCCTCTTCAACTGAAGTTGTGTATGGGTCACAATTTACTGTTCTTTTTTTTAATTTTTACAATTTATGTGAAAGACAGAGTCAGAAATCATCCATCCACTAACTGATTGACTTGCCCAGTTCCCACAACAGCCAGGGCTGGACCAGGTCAAAGCCAGGAGCCAGGCACTCATCCGAGCTCTCCCATTAGAGTGGTAAGGACCCAAGTACTTCAGCCATCACCTGCAGCATCCATTATATGCATTAACAGGAAACTGGAATTGGAAGTGAAATTGAGGCTAGAACTCTGGCACTCTGATATAGGATGCAGGTATCAGAAGAAGTATCCTTTTTTAAAAAACTTTTATTTAATGAATATAAATTTCCAAAGTACAGCTTATGGATTACAATGGCTTCCCCCCCATAACGTCCCTCCCACCCGCAACCCTCCCCTTTCCCACTCCCTCTCCCCTTCCATTCACATCAAGATTCATTTTCGATTCTCTTTATATACAGAAGATCAGTTTAGCATACATTAAGTAAAGATTTCAACAGTTTGCTCCCACACAGAAACATAAAGTGAAAAATACTGGTTGAGTACTAGTTATAGCATTAAATCTCAATGTACAGCACACTAAGGACAGAGATCCTACATGAGGAGTAAGTGCACAGTGACTCCTATTGTTGACTTAACAAATTGACACTCTTGTTTATGGCATCAGTAATCACCCTAGGCTCTTGTCATGAGCTTCCAAGGCTATGGAAGCCCCCTGAGTTCACTGACTCTGATCATATTTAGACAAGGCCATGGTCAAAGTGGAAGTTTTCTCCTCCCTTCAGAGAAAGGTACCTCCTTCTTTGATGACCCATTCTTTCCACTGGGATCTCACTCGTGGGGATCTTTCATTTAGGTTTTTTTTTTCCCCCAGAGTGTCTTGGCTTTCCATGCCTGAAATACTCTCATGGGCATTTCAGCCGGATCCGCATGCCTTAAGGGCTGATTATGAGGCCAGAGTGCTGTTAGGACATTTGCCATTCTATGGGTCTGCTGTGTATCTCACTTCCCATGTTGGATCATTCTCTCCCTTTTTGATTCTATCAGCTAGTATTTGCAGACACTATTCTTGTTTATGTGATCCCTTTGGTTCTTAGTCCTATCATTACGATCAATTGTGAACAGAAATTGATCACTGCGACTAGTGAGATGGCATTGGTACATGCCACCTCGATGGGATTGAATTCGAATCCCCTGGTATGTTTCTAACTCCACCGTTTGAGGCAAGTCAGCTTGAGCATGTCCCAAATTGCACATCTCTTCCCTCTCTTATTCCCACTCTTATATTTAACAGCGATCACTTTTCAGTTAAGTTTCAGCACTTAAGAGGAATTGTGTATTGATTACAGTATTCAACCAAAAGTATTAAGTAGAACAAACAAAAAAAATACTAAGAGGGATAACATATTAAGCTGCTCATCAACAGTCAGGGTGAGGGCTGATCAAGTCACCGTTTCTCATAGTGTTCATTTCACTTTAACAGGTTTCCTTTTTGGTGCTCAGTTAGTTGTCACCTATCAAGGAGAACAAGTGGTATTTGTCCCTTTGGGATTGGCTTATTTCACTCAACATAATGTTTTCCAGATTCCTAACAGGGATCACTTTTCAGTTAAAATTTAAACACCTAAGAACAATTGTGTGTTAACTACAGAGTTCAACCAATGGTACTAGAACAAAAACAAAATACTAAAATGGATAAAGTATTACATTGTACATCAACCGTCAGGACAAGAGCTGATCAAGTCACTGTTTCTCACAGTGTCCATTTCACTTCAACAAGTTTCCCCTTTGGTGCTCAGTTAGTTGTCGCCAATCAGGGAGAACATATGATATTTGTCCCTTTGGGACTGGCTTAATTCACTCAGCATGATGTTTTCCAAATTCCTCCATCTTGTTGCAAATGACTGGGTTTCGTTGTTTTTGACTGCTGTATAGTATTCTATAGAGTACATGTCCCATAATTTCTTTATCCAGTCTACTGTTGATGGGCATTTGGGTTGGTTCCAGGTCTTAGCTATTGTGAATTGAGCTGCAATAAACATTAAGGTGCAGACTGCTTTTTTGTTTGCCAATTTCATTTCCTTTGGGTAAATTCCAAGGAGTGGGATGGCTGGGTTGAATGGTAGGGTTATCTTCAGGTTTCTGAGGAATCTCCAGATTGACTTCCATAGTGGCTTAACCAATTTGCATTCCCACCAACAGTGGGTTAGTGTCCCTTTTTCCCCACATCCTCTCCAGGATCTATTGTTGGTAGATTTCTGAATGTGAGCCATTCTAACTGGGGTGAGGTGGAACCTCATTGTGGTTTTGATTTGCATTTCCCTGATTGCTAGTGATCTTGAACATTTTTTCATGTGTCTGTTGGCCATTTGGATGTCCTCTTTTGAAAAATGTCTATTGAGGTCCTTGGCCCATCTCTTAAGTGGGTTGTTTGGTTTGATCTTGTGGAGTTTCTTGATTTCTTTGTAGATTCTGGTTATCAACCCTTTATCTGTTGCATAGTTTGCAAATATATTTTCCCATTCTGTCGGTTGCCTCTTCACTTTCCTCACTGTTTCTTTTGCAGTACAGAAACTTCTCAATTTGATGCAATCCCAAATGTTAATTTTGGCTTTGACTGCCTGTGCTTCTGGGGTGTTTTCCAAGAAGTCATTGCCGGTACCTATATCTTGCAGGGTTTTTCCAATGCTATCTAATAATTTGATGGTGTCAGGTCGTAGATTTAAGTCTTTAATCCATGTTGAGTGGATTTTTGTGTAAGGTGTAAGGTAGGGGTCTTGCTTCATGATTCTGCACGTGGAAATCCAATTTTCCCAGCAACATTTATTGAATAGACTGTCCTTACTCCAGGGATTGGTTTTGGATCCTTGATCAAATATGAGTTGGCTGTAGATGTTTGGATTGATTTATGGTGTTTCAATTCTGTTCCATTGGTCTGTCCATCTGTTTCTGTACCAGTACCACACTGTTTTGATTACAACTGCCCTGTAGTATGTCCTGAAATCTGGTATTGTGATGCCTCCAGCTTTGTTTTTGTTGTACAAGATTGCTTTAGCTATTCAAGGTCTCCTGTGTCTCCATATAAATTTCAGCACCATTTTTTCCAGATCTGAGAAGAAGGTCTTCAGTATCTTGATTGGTATTGCATTGAATCTATAAATTGCTTTTGGGAGAATGGACATTTTGATGATATTGATTCTTCCAATCCATGAGCATGGAAGATTTTTCCATTTCTTGGTATCCTCTTCTATTTCCTTCTTTAAGGTTTTGTAATTTTCATCATAGAGATCTTGAACGTCCTTGGTTAAGTTTATTCCAAGGTATTTGATTGTTTTTGTAGCTATTGTGAATGGGATTGATCTTAGAAGTTCTTCCTCAGCCATGGCATTGCCTGTGTATACAAAGGCTGTTGATTTTTGTGCATTGATTTTATACCCTGCTACTTTGTCAAAATCTTCTATGAGTTCCAATAGTCTCTTAGTAGAGTTCTTTGGGTCCCCTAAATAAAGAATCATATCATCTGCAAAGAGGGATAGTTTGAGTTCTTCCTTCCCAATTTGTATCCCTTTAATTTCTTTTTCTTGCCTAATAGCTCTGGCTAGAACTTCCAGGACTATATTGAATAGCAGTGGTGAGAGTGGGCATCCCTGTCTGGTGCCAGATCTCAGTGGAAATGCTTCCAACTTTTCCCCATTCAATAGGATGTTGGCTGTGGGTTTTTCATAGATTGCTTTGATTGTATTGAGGAATGTTCCTTCCAAACCCAGTTTGCTTAGAGTTTTCATCATGAACGGGTGTTGTATTTTATCACATGCTTTCTCGGCGTCTATTGAGATAATCATATGGTTTTTCTTCTGCAGTCTGTTAATGTGGTGAATCACATTGATTGATTTGCAAATGTTGAACCATCCCTGCATACCAGGGATAAATCCCACTTGGTCTGGGTGGATGATCTTTCTGATGTGTTGTTGCATTCTATTGGCGAGAATTTTATTGAGGATTTTTACATCTATGTTCATCAGGGATATTGGTCTGTAATTCTCTTTCAATGCTGCATCTTTTTCCGGCTTAGGAATTAAGGTGATGCTGGCTTCATAGAAAGAATTTGGGAGGACTCCCTCTTTTTCGATTGTTCTGAATAGTTTGAGAAGAATTGGAGCCAGTTCTTCTTTAAATGTCTGGTAGAATTCAGCAGTGAATCCATCTGGTCCTGGGCTTTTCTTTGTTGGGAGGGCCTTTATTACTGTTTCCATTTCTGTCTCAGTTATGGGTCTGTTTAGGTTTTCGATGTCTTCCTGGTTCAATTTAGGTAGGTTGCATGTGTCCAGGAATCTATCCATTTCTGATAGGTTTCCCTGTTTGCTGGCATACAAGTCCTTGTAGTAATTTCTGATGATTCTTTTTATTTCTGTGGTGTCTGTTGTTACGTTTCCTTTTTCATCTCTGATTTTATTGATTTGGGTCTTTTCTCTTCTTTTTTTAGTTAGTTGGGCCAATGGGGTGTGCATTTTGTTTATTTTTTCAAAAAACCAGCTCCTCATTTGGCTGATTTTTTGTGATTTTTTTTTTTGATTCAATCCTGTTGATTTCTTCTCTGATTTAGAAGAAGTATCCTAACTGCTGCACTAAATGCCCACTGTCCTGTTTATTTTTACTGTCTCATAGTTTTTGTTGAAAATTAGATGTCTTAGATGATACTTTGAAGCAACTCTGAATGTAGAGTCCTCTGCCTCTCCATCCAGGAGTTGTTGTTGGCTTGTGTATTTGTTTAATGACTTGGTTGGCCTAGTTCAATGAAGTTCATTTCCTCTGCAAGCTGCAACATTGGATGGTACGCTTAAAGCACAGGCTTGGGTATGCATGTAGTCTTTCTTCCTGGTCAATAGGGTTGACTGTGGTTTTAGCTGGGCTAACATTTAATATTTTTAATTTATTTGTTTATTTGAAAGACAGAGTTACAGAGCAAGAAGAAGAGACACAGAGTGAGAGAGAGATCTTCCATCTGCTGGTTCACTCCTCAATGGTCACAATGGCCAGGGCTGGATCAGGCCAAAGCCAGGAGCCTGAAACTCCATCTGGGTCTTCCACATGAATGTCAGGGGCCTAAGTACTTGAACCATCTTCTGCTTTCCCAGACACATTAGCAGGGAGCTGGTGGGAAGTATAGTAGCTGGGGCTCAAATCAGCGCACATATGGGATACCGGTGTTGCAGGCTGTGGCTTAACTTGCTGCATCACAA
Source organism: Oryctolagus cuniculus (assembly GCF_051225735.1). Classification (NCBI taxonomy): domain Eukaryota; kingdom Metazoa; phylum Chordata; class Mammalia; order Lagomorpha; family Leporidae; genus Oryctolagus; species Oryctolagus cuniculus. The sequence continues at coordinate 53,224,507 of NC_142888.1, forward strand.
CACTGGCCCTGTAACATTTACTGTACTTTCCCGGACCTCCAGGTTAAGCTTGTGGCTTCTTTGCCTCTATTGGCACAACAAGAAGACTCCACTATCTGCTATCTTGTTGTTCTATTGTATCTGACAGTGCCTATGATATAAATTGTTTCACAGTCTGATCCAATTCAAGTTGGTCCTTTAGACAGGTTTTGCTTTGCATTATGCTTCACTCTTCTGTGAAGAACTTCTGTGCTGTAGAGCAAGTGTTGGCATGGATGGGAAATATTCTTTTCACCAGTTAACCCTACCTTATCCTCCCTATGGAGCAGCTGTTGGAGGAAGGGTGGGAACTAGTGCCACCTTGTGGCTGCAGCTGCTACCCAATACAATTCTTTAGGATATGCCAAGATCCATAATCTGTCAAATCTGCCCAAAATAGATATGCCTTAAGAAGCTGGAGTAGATGGGGACAGCCACTCAGCAGTAAAGCCAACAACTGTAGCAGCTTTTCCATAGAATAAATATGTGCCAGAAAAGGGTGCTGCAGTTTTCACCAATTGCCTTGCCTCCATTGTTGAAGTTTTGGGTGGGGAAATGGGTATTGCCCAACTGCCACCACCCACTTGATATAGGCCTTCTGCAGCATGAAACTATAGAAAATGGCATCAACCTGTTGTAAACATCTGTCCAAACTACTTAGAATAGCGGTTATACTTCAGGGAGTTGAGAGATATGGTAACTGCCACTCAGCTTCCGAACTCACTGAAAGACTTCTTCCAAAGACTTAGTAGTGGTGATCTCGGTGTGTTGCCTAGGTCTGATACCAAGGGCTTTGTTCTTACATATTTTCCACAGATTTGTGTTGAATAAATGCTTCTCAATTTGTTATAAGCTCTTTGGTCAATCTCTGGACAGTTTGAATGATTGTCTTTGCTAATATTGATCAGCTTAATAGTTGTCTCTCCAGGGAAGAGATTTCCACACAACTGTTTTGGAGGTGCCCTCACTTTCTTAGGGTGTCTTTGATACACAAAACTTTTCATTTTGATTAAGTCCCATTTATCACTGTTTAAACTCTCTTGCTTATGGTTTTTATATCATATCTAAGAAAATGTTACCTAATATATCGCAAAGATTTGCTCTTGGTTTTGCTTCTAGGTGGCTTAAAGTTTAACTTCTTAGGATTGATTCTTTAAGCCACTTTGAGTTAATTTTTGTCCATAGTGTAGTAGTCCAAGTTCATCATTTTTCTTGTGGATATTCATTTGTCCCAGCATCATTTGTTAGAAATGTGATTGGCCTTCCATTTATTTTCTCAACATCTTTGTCAAAGATCAGTTGAACATAAATAAGATTTTTCTCTTGGTTCTCATTTCTATTCCATTGAGATATACTTCTGTTTTTATGCCAGTGCCACAAGGACTTAATTACAGTAGCTTTGTGATTAGTTTCGATATCAAGAGAAAATATGATTTTTTTTCAAGATTGATTTGCCTATGTTTGATCCCTTGCATTTATATATGAATATTTAAGATCAGTTTGTCAGTTTTTGCAAAACAAGAAATAAAGCCAACTGTGATATCTCTTTGATGTACTGACTTCAATTTCTTTGGGTATAGACCCAGAAGTGAGATTATTGGATCATATAATTCTAATTTTAGTTTTCTGAGTAACTTCCATACTGTTTTCCATAATGGCTGTACTAATTTTTATTCCCACCAAAAGTGTAGGCTTTTTTTCTCCATATCCTTCTCAATCCATGTTATTTTTCATCCTTATGATAATAATCATTCCAACGAGTATGAGATAATAACCATTGTTGTTTTAATACACATTTTTCTGATGATTATGTTGAATACAGTTTCATATACCTGGTATCCATTTGCATGTCTTCTTTTCAGAAATGTCTATTTAACTCATTTGCCCATTTTTAATAAGGTTATTTCTTTTCTTGCTATTCAGTTTTTTTAAGGATTTATTTATTTATTTGAAAGTCAGAGCCACACAGAGAGAGGAGAGGCAGAGAGAGAGGTCTTCCATCCGATGGTTCACTCCCCAACTGACCACAACGGCCAGAACTGCACTGATCCAAAGCCAGGAGCCAGGAGCTTCCTCCGGGTCCCCCATGAGGGTGCAGGGGCCCAAGGACTCAGGCCATCCTCCACTGCCCTCCCAGGCCATAGCAGAGAGCTGGATCGGAAGTGGAGCAGCTGGGACTCGAACCGGCGCCCACATGGAATGCCGGCGCCTCAGGTCAGGGCTTCAACCCTCTGCGCCACAGTGCCAGCCCCTTGCTATTCAGTTGTATGAGATACTTAACATAGTTTGAATATTAACACCTTATAAGCTGTATAGTTTGCAAATATTTTCTCATAATCTGTGGATTGTCTTTTCACTCTGTTAATTATTTCATTTGCTGTGCAAAAGGTTTTTCACTTGATGTAATAGCATTCATCTATTTTTTCTTATTGTTGGCTGTATTTTTGCCAAGATCTCACTGCCAAGAACAATGTCAAGGAACTTTCCCCATTATCTTCTCATACTTCTTTTTTTTTTTTTAAGATTTATTTATCTTATTTGAAAGTCAGAATTACACACGGAGAGAAGGAGAGGCAGAGACAGAGAGATCTTCCATCTGCTGACTGGTTCACTTCCCAATTGGCCACAACAGTTGGAGCCAAGAACCTGGAGCTTCTTCCAGGTCTCCCACACGGGTGCAGGGGCCTAAGGATTTGGGCCATCTTCTGCTGCTTTCTCAGACCACAGGAGAGGGCAGGATCAGAAGTGGAGCAGCTGGGGCTCGAACTGGTGCCCATATGGGATGCTGGCACTGCAGGCAGTGGCTTCACCCGCTACACCACAGTGCCAGCCCCATCTTCTCATACCTCTATACTTTCAGGTCTTACATATTAATCCTTAATCCATTTTCAGTTGGTTTTTCTCCCATTATCTTCTAGTACTTTTACACTTTCAGGTCTTATGTATTTGTCCTTAATCCATTTGAGTGATTTTATGATTGAGATAAGGGCTCAGTTTCTTTCTTTTAAATGTGAGTATCCAGCTTTCCCAACACTATTTATTAAAGAAATTTTCCTTTCCCTATTGTGTATTCTTGGTAACTTTCCTAAAAATCAATGAGTGTAAATACATAGGTTTATTTATGGGCCCTCTATCCTATTCCATTGTTCAATATATTTCTTTTTATGCTGCTACCATGCTGTTTTGATTATTATGACTTTAAAATATATTTTGAAATCAGGTACTTTGAGGCTTTCAGCTTTGTTCTTTTGCTTCCAGATTGCTTTGACTGTTTGGGATCTTTTGTAGTTCAAAATGAGTTTTGGGATTCCTTTTACTGTTTCTTTGAAAATTTTCACTGGAATTTTTATAGGGATTGCATTGAATCTCTAGATCACTTTGGTTAGCATGGAAGTTCAACAATAGTAATTTTCGCAATCTAAGTACAAGGAACATCTGTCTGTTTGTATCTTCAATTTCCTTTAAGTTTTCAGTCTTTCACTTCCTTCGTTAAATTTATTCTTAAGTGCTTTATTTTTAAAGGAGTTATAGAGATGCAACTGGGAGTTAGCATTTAACCTAGCAGTGAAGACCCCCAAATCCTACATTGGAGTGCCTGGATTCAATTTCAAGTTCCTGATCCTGACTCCAGTTTCCCACCAATGCACACCATGGGAGGCAGCAGTGGTGGCTCAGGTAATTAGGTTCCTGCCACTTATACGGGAGACCTAAATTATATTCCTGGCTGCTGGCTCTGGGCCCATATCCAGTCATTGTGGGCATTTAGGGAGTGAACCAGTAGATGGGAGCTCTCTGATTTTATCAGTCTCTCTCTCTCTCTCTCTCTCTCTCTCTCCAGTCAAATAAAAATAATAAAATAATATTTCTTGAGGCCAGTGCTATGGTGTAGTGGGTAAAGCCACTGCCTTCAGTGCTAGCATCCCATATAGGCACCAATTCAAGTCCTGGCTGCTCCACTTCCAATCCAGCTCTCTGCTATGGCCTGGGAAAGCAATAGAAGATGGCCTAAGACCTTGAGCCCCTGCACCCACTTGGGAGACCCAGAAGAAGCTCCTGGCTTCTGGCTTTGGATCTGTGCAGTTCCAGCCATTGTGGCCAATTGGGGAGTGAACCATTGGATGGAAGACCTCTCTCTCTCTGTGTGTCTGTCTGTCTGTCTCTCTCTCTCTTTCTCTCTCTGTGTAACTCTGACTTTAAATAAATAAATAAATCTTTAAAAAAATAAAATAATATTTCTAGAAAAGATGTAAGTGATAAATAAACTGATGTTCATATGTTGATTTTGTAGCCTGTAATTCACCTGAATTCACTTATCCATTCTAACAGATTTTTTTTGGTGTAGTCTTCACGGTTTTCTTCATGTAGAATCATGTTATCAACACACAATTTCATCCTTTCTTTTTCAATTATGTTGCCCTTTATTTCCTCTTGTTGCCTAACCACTTTTCTAGTACTTCCAGGTCTATGTTGAATAGAAGTGAAAGGGGCATCCTTGTCTTGCTCCTGATCCTAGAAGAAAAGCTTTCCTATGGCCTTAGTTTTGTTGAGGAACATTCTTTCTTGAAAGGCAGAAATGCAGAAAGAGGGAGAGAGAGAAAGATCTTCTGTCCATTGGTTCACTCCCTAAATGGCTTCAATTTGGTGGACCTGGCCAGACCAAAGCCAGGAGCCCAGAACTCCATACAGGTCTCCACGTGGTAGCAGGGGCCCAAATAGTTTGGCCATCTGCTGCTGCCTTCCCAAACACATTAACAGGGAAGCGGAGCAGCTGGGACTAGAACTCGTGCTCATGTGGGATACCGCATTGTAGGCAGCAGCTTAACTCACTGCACCACAACATTCCTTCCTTACCTAGTATGTTCAGAGTTTTTTTTTTTTTTAATCATGGAAAAGTGTTGACTTTCGTCAAATGCATTTTCTGCATTTGTAGTAATGATCATATGGTTTTTGCCCTTTATTCTGTTAATTGAATTTCTTACATTTATTTGTGTATATTGAACCATCTTTGCAACCCAGGGAAATTCTCCACTTGAACATAGGAAATTCTACTTTTAACATGCTGCTGAATTTTAGTATATTGTTGAAGAAACCCTATACATCTATATTCATCAGGGATATTAGCCTATACTTTTCTTTTCTTGTAGTGTACCTGTCTGACTTTAGTATCAGGGTGATGCCGACCTTGTGAAATGAGTTTGGAAGTGTTCCCTTATCTTCAGGTTTCCTGGGAGAGTTTAAAAATTATTAATATTAGTTCTGCTTTAATGTTTGGTAAAATTCAGTTGTGTAGACATCAGGTCCTGAGTGTTGTGTTGTGTTTTGTTTTGTCCCCAGAAACTCTGTAATGTATACAAATTTCATGCATTTCATAAATACAACTTTAGGAACACAGTAATTCTTCCCACCATACCCACACTCCCACCCGCGCTTGCACCCTTCTTCCTCCTCCCTCTCCTATTCCCAATCTTATTTTTTACTAACATCTGTTTTCATCTTATACACATAAGATTAACCCAACAGTCAAGACAAAGGCTGTTCAAAATCATCTCATCTCGAAGTATCAATTTCACTTCTATAGATTACCTTTTAGATGTTCTATGAGTTACCACAAATCAGGAAGAACATATGATATTTGTCTTTTTTTGGAAATGGCTTATTTCACTAAATTTGATGTTTTCCAGTTTAATCCATTTTGTTGCAGATGACAGGATTTCATATTTTTTTATGGTCTAGCCTATGGTCTATCCTAGAGAAAGTTCCATGCACTGGTGAGAAGAACGTATATTCTGCAACTGTAGGATGAAAGTTCTGTAGATGCCTGTTAGGTCCATTTGGTCTACAGTGTCAGTTAACTCTGTTGTTTCCTTGTTGACTTTCTGTCTGGTCGTTCTGTCCATTGCTGAAAATAGGGTATTGAAGTCCCCCATTATTATTGTATTGGAGTCCCTGTCTCCCTTTAGATCCATTAACCTTTCTTCTCAGTAGCCAAGTGCCCTGTAATTAGGTGTATATACGTTTATAATAGTCATATCTTCCTGTTGAATTGATCCCTTAATCATTGCATAGTGCCCTTCTTTGTCTCTTTTAACAGTTTTTGTGCTAAAGTCTATTTTATCTGATATTAGGATGACAACACCTGCTCTTTTTTGGTTTCTGTTGGCATGGAATATCTTTTTCCATCATTGCACTTTCAGTCTGTGTGTACGTTTGTTGGTGAGATGTGTTTCTTGTAGGCAGCAAATAGATGGATTTTGTTTTTTAATCCATTCAGCCAGGTTGTATCTTTTAACTGGAGAGTTGAGGCCTTTACATTCAAGGCGACTATTGATGTTACGACTTGGCCCTGCTATTTTCCCATAAATGTTCCTGTTGTTTACTTTTAATTTTTTTTTTTTTTTGTACTTCTACTGGGGGATTTTCTGCCTTCACACTCTTTTGTAGTGATGATCGTGTTTCTGTGTGCAGCACATCCTTAAGCATCTTATGTAAGGTTGGACAAGTGGTGACAAATTCCTTCAATTTCTGTTTGTTATGGAAGGTCTTTATTTCACCTTCATTCATAAATGAGAGCTTTGCAGAGTACAGTATTCTGGGTTAAAAGATATTTTTCTCTTAAGACTTGGAATATATCTTGTCATTCTCTCCTAACCTGCAGGGTTCTGATAAGTCTAATTGAAAATCCTCTGAAAGTAATCTGGCATTTCTCTCATGCCAAAAACCCAACCACACGCTGTGTCCTCCCACACAGCCATAGTGTTTTCACATTCCCAGGACACAAGGCTCCCACAGTCATAAGCACCCAGCACCCTGTCAGTTCTCCCAGCCAGACTCAGGCATCTCCTCTTGACTAGTTGCTGGGCAGGGAGACAAAAGCTGTCTCAATTGTTACGTGTGTCCAAAATGGCGCCCCCCCAACCTCAAATAGTTACAGAACGTGGGTGCTAGGTGGTTGGGGAGTGAGAAACTTGGCCTACTTTTTTTCCTCTAGGTCGGCAAGTACACTGTTCACCATAGGGCTCCAAACTGGACTACGCCTGGCTCTTCCTGCAGCTTTATCACCAGTGGCTTGGGCTGCTGCATTCTGGTTTCACTTCACTCTCCAAAGCTGGTGCTGAGGCTCTCGGCTGCTGGTGTCCTGAGTTGTCCATGTCCACACCCTCCACGTAGGTTCACTGTATCCCTCTAATTTGCATGGAGTTTCCTCTGCAGTTTTCTTCCTAACTCTTCCCTGAGATTGCACTCTCTCCACTTTTTTTGAGCTATCTTCTCTAAACTAGAGCAATATACTCCCTCCCTATTCCACCATCTTGTGGGTTTTTTTTTTTAATTGGGGCTTTTTTGTTACTGATTCATTCTCCTTGCTCATTACTAGTCTGTTTGAGTGTAAGTGTTCATAGTAGTCCCATTATCCTTTATATCTCCGTGATATCTGTTGTAATGCTGTTTTCTTTCATCTATGATTTATTTGAGTCATCCTTCTTTATTCTTAGTCTTGGTAAGGGTTTCTTGATTTTATGTTTATTTTCCAAAAACCAACTCTCAGTGATGTTAATCCTTTGTTGTTTTTCTAGTCTCTAATTTATTTCTCCTGTGATCTTTGTTATTTCCTTTCGTCTACAAAATTTAGGTTTAGTTTTCCTCTAGTTCTTTGAGTTGTAACATCAAGTTATCTATTTGAAATGTTTTCCTTTTATTGATGTAGACATCTATTGCTATAAACATTCCTTTTGGAACTGCTTTTGCTGCATCCTGTAAGTTTTGGTGCATTTGTCTTTCCATTTTCATTTATTTCAAGATATTTTATCTTCTTTGACCCATTGGTTGTCAGGACCATACTGTTTGCTTTACACATATTTATGAATTTTTCCCAATTTATCCTGTTACTGATTTCTCATTTCATACCATTTTTGTTGGAAAAGATATTTGCTCTGATATCAGTCTTCTTAAATTTGATAAGAATTGTTATTATAGCCTAACATATGACTTCTTCTAGGGAATGTTACCATGTCCATTACCATCTTAAATATGAAATCTTCTGATTAATGAATACGGGGTATTTTCTGTTTATTTACTTTTTCTTTCATTTAAATTTAATCATCATACTTTTCTATTCTGCTGTAACAAATTTCTACAAAGTCAGTGACTCAGAATAATACTCATATATTATTTCACTCGACAGGCTATATACAGTATAGCCCAAATAGTTCCCTTATTAGGATCTTTCAAGGCCAAAATGAAGCTGCTGTCAGGATGGCATTCCTTTCTGGAGAGCCTAAAGAAGAATTTGCTTCCAATCTCATTCACATTTTGGCAAAACAATTTCTTCTTAAATTTTCTATGTGTCCCTTTCCATCATAAAGCAAACAGTAGTGGATTGAGTCCCTCTTATGCCTCAAATCTCTCTATCCTTCCACCAGCAAGAGGGCTCATGTGATTAAATTAACCCTACCCTAGAAAGCCCTTATATTCTCCCTATTTTAAGACTATTTAATCAATAACTTTAATTGTGTTTGCAGTGTCCCTTTTGCAGTGTAACATAACAGATTAACAATGTAATTCCAGGAAGTGAAGATCATGGGAGCCAGAATTCTACATATCACAATCTTATCTTGCAAACTTGCTGAACTCACTTATTAGTTCTATTAGTGTTTTAAGAGTTTCCTTAGGGTTTTCCAGATGTAAGATTATGTTGTCTGTGAATGAAGACAGTTTCACTTTTGCTTTCTAGTCTGGATGTATTATTCTTGTGCAAGTGCCCTAGCTGCAACTTCCAGTACACTGTTGAGGAAAAAAATGTGGTGAGAAGAAACATTTCTGTCTTATTCCCAATCTTAAGAGGAAGACATTTACTCTGTCTCCATCAAGTATGACAATAGTTGTAGCGTTTTCCATAGAAATCTTTTATCAAGGCCGGCGCCGCGGCTCACTAGGCTAATCCTCCACCTTGCGGTGCCAGCACACCGGGTTCTAGTCCCAGTCGGGGCGCCGGATTCTGTCCTGGTTGCCCCTCTTCCAGGCCAGCTCTCTGCTGTGGCCCAGGAGTGCAGTGGAGGATGGCCCAAGTGCTTGGGCCCTGCACACCATGGGAGACCAGGATAAGCACCTGGCCTTCGGATCAGCACGGTGCACCGGCCACAGCGCGCCGGCTGCGGCGGCCATTGGAGGGTGAACCAACGGCAAAGGAAGACCTTTCTCTGTCTCTCTCTCACTGTCCACTCTGCCTGTCAAAAAAAAAAAAAAAAGAAATCTTTTATCAAGTTGAGGAAGTTCCCATCTGCTCCTAGTTTTTTTAGTTTTGATCTTGAATTGGTATTGAATTTTGTCCAATGCTCTTTCTAAATCTATTAAGATAACATGCGGTTTTGGTCCTTTATTCTGTTAATGTTTTAAATTAGTTTATTTTTGGTACCTGGGATGGATAACACTTTATAATGATTCAGTTTGCTAGTATTGTTGAAAATTTTGTGTATATACTACTGAGGCAGATTGATATGGAGGTTTTTTGTTTGTTTGTTTGTTTGTTTGTTTGTTTGTTTTTTGACAGGCAGAGTGGACAGTGAGAGAGAGAGAGACAGAGAGAAAGGTCTTCCTTTTGCCGTTGGTTCACCCTCCAATGGCCACCGCGGCTGGCGCGCTGCGGCCTGCGCACCGCGCTGATCTGATGGCAGGAGCCAGGTACTTATCCTGGTCTCCCATGGTGTGCAGGGCCCAAGTACTTGGGCCATCCTCCACTGCACTCCCTGGCCACAGCAGAGAGCTGGCCTGGAAGAGGGGCAACCGGGACAGAATCCGGTGCCCCGACCGGGACTAGAACCCGGTGTGCCGGCACCGCAAGGCGGAGGATTAGCCTAGTGAGCCACGGCACCGGCCTGGAGGTTTCTTTTCTTTTAACATCTTTGTCTGATATCAGAGTTACAATGTCCTCACAAAATGAGTTGTGAAGTGTTCCCTCCGTCTTTAGGAAGAATTTGTGAAACATTGATATTATTTCTTAAAATATTTGGTAGAACTCATAATTAAAGCCCATTGTACCAGGTTTTCCTTTGTGGAAAGACTTTAATTACTAATTCAGTATTTTTGCTTATTATTATCTGATTTTTATCTAGAGATATTCTATCAAATATAATGACCCAGAGAAATACTGTAGCTGGTGTTGTCACTGATCTGGTCAGTGATAAATCAGCCACTTGATTCAGTTGCCATTGATTGTTAACTTACATAGTTGAGCAAGTAGAATAGTTTCTTATGTTGGTACTTTAAAAATCATTTCAGATATAGTCTGGCTTGTTAACATTTAATTTTAGAGAATAGTTTCCAAAGTTAAGAATGCCTGCCAACAGTTTTTAAAATCAGAAATTTCATAAAGCTCTTCCTTCAGTAAGAATGAGAAATGCCTTTAATGGCTTTTTATTTTTATTTTTACAAAAGCTTTGCAAACTTTTCTTACTCCCCATAAAATATATGCATTACTAATGGAAAACCTCAGCCTCCACTTACTACATTGCAGCTTCTCATATTTTTATTTTTCCTATAAATACAAGTTTCCTTACTGGCTTTTTTTTTTTAACATGTTCTTTTCAGTGGAAGTTCTGATTTATGCTGATTTGTTTTATTCAGTCTACAGACCTTGACTGGAGGTTTTATGCCAGGAGCTCTGATAGGAAAACTTTCTATCAGACTAGCTTGACATATTAGATGCTTATTTAAGAAAAAAGGGACTCTGTGAAAGCTGTGTGAAAATCTAGATTATATACAAAAATGGACTATGATTTCAAGGTAACGATGTTGTTGAGGTTTTCACAGTAGTCGAGTGAATGGCCTTTCCATGCAGAACAATTTGTGCAAAATATTTCTAATGTATATTTCATTTTGAAAATCATATACAAGAATCTAATAAGTAGATGTATAGATTGAGATCTTATTATAACTGTATAATAATCCCCAAAATGTTACTCTTCTGGCAGTTTCACTTACATTATTTTTTCCTGATTTTCTATTAGAAAAACAAGAGGAGATAATAATTAGGTCGTATAAGTAGGCAGAAAAATACAGATACATGTAGTTTAGGGCTCTTCATTTCATCTTGTAACAAATGTCTTGGTCCTTTTTCTTAGACCAGAAGATCCATTCAGAAGTTATTAGAATGGGAAAATAACAGATTATATCACAAGGTAAGAAATTTAAGCAAATAAATGCCTCATTCTTATATTCACATTATAAAATTGAAAAAAGAATAAGTATAAAATGGTAATTTTGGGGCCACAAAGGAATGGATTACAGAACTAATACTTTGTTTTTAGTATATATTCTTTACAAGGTGTTTAAGTGCTGTGTTTTGTGTCTTATACTTATTAACGAATGATTTTGAGTGATTTCAAATGTATAGATTGTAATTAGTTTAAATTGATATAAACATTCTTTAAAAAAAACTGTACTTTCTAGCTTGCTTTGCACTGGAAGTTGACTAAAAGGAAATGTGAAACTAGCAATATGATGGAGTATGTAAGTATGAAGTTCTTAATTACATTTTTTGGATTTCATCCTAAATGTAACATTTCACTGGGTTTATTATTTATCAGCTCTTCTTTCTGCCTTCTTTTTTCTGCTCAGCCTGAACTTTTGTTAGTTGGAATGTAGAGATTACCTTCCATCTTCTTTAGATGTGTAAACCCAAAGTAATTTGAAAGCTAACAATTTAGATCTTTGAAAGTTCTCAGCTAGTGTGTTCAGATGGCAACGTTGTACAACATTAATCTTTATTTTATTTTATATATTTATTTATTTGAAAGGCAAGTGACACAGAGAGAGGGAAAGACAGGCAGAGAGATCGTGTATCTGCTGGTTCACTCCCTGAATAGCCACAACAATCAGGGCTGGGCAGGCCAGAACTAGGAGTCTGGAACTCCATCCAGGTCTCCCATGTGGGTGGCAAGAACCCAAGTACTTGCATTCCTAGGTGCATTAGCGAGAAGCTGGATCATATGTGAAGTAGCTGTACCTCAAACTGATACTTCCATATAGGATGTTAGTGTTTCAAGCAGCAGCTTAAGCTATTGGGCCACCTTGTCACCCTCTTAATTTTATTTTAACATAGGCACAAACCATAGCATATTATGGTAGGGATAGCCACTGTCAAACAAAATATTTCTAAATGTCATCTTGTCAAAACTTGCATAAATACAAAATGATTTCTGAATTCTAGGTTCATATTCTTGGTTTTTTTTTCCTTAGCTGACATTTAACTTTTCATGAGGAAAGCTATTGTCCCCCCGCCCCGAAAACACTGCAGTTCTAGTCATAAAACCAACTTGTAAATTTGCATATAACCAATGTTATCAATTCAACACCAACATTCAAGAGATTATTAACTTATCCAAACTTAACTGAAATAGTGTATATTTAATACAAACATTCCATTTGCATCTCATAAATAAGGATTATTATGGCATCTCTCTATACTTTGAATAATTTGGAGGAAAACGTACAGATGACCACAAGTCTAAAATCGGTTATACTTAAACATACACAAATATATTAGATTTTTATTATCATATTTGGGCACTTTATTATTTTTCACAAACAAATTGTAAGAGGGTAATCTTCAATGTCAACTGCTTTAATGGAAAAAATATATAAAACTATTTATTCTTATCTGTATAACATAGTTTTAATCCCTTCTATTTAGCTTTTAAAAAGGCAGGTAGGAGAACGACATGATAATGTAATAGGGTTTGCTCCTCTGAATCAAAACAAATAGTTATTATAAATCAGATAAATAAAAACTCTTAGCTATAGCAAGTAGGTTTTTTTGCCACCTTAGTTTTTAAGTTGCCAGTCTAATCATAACTTGGGATATGTTCTTTATCTGTTTCATGTTTTTTACTTACTTTATTTAATGCCTGATCAAAAACTATAGTCCTGTGAAAAATTATTATAAAGTTTCTTGGTATTATGTTACATTAAATGAAAAATATTTTGTCAATATGTTCTTGTTTGTTTTATTTTACAGGTAATACTAATAGAATTCTTACCAAAATATCCCATTTTCCGACCTGACTGAGAAGTTTTATTCGGTCACTTCTGTGTTTCCTGTCATTTCCTACCCTTAGTGCCTTGTAGATGATTTTGGAATGAAGATGGTCTCCTTTGCTGTGTTCAACTTATTCTTTATAATGGTAGAATATTCTCCTTGCTTTTTTAATTTTTGTTGGTTTGAAGAAAGAAATTTGCACATCTTTTTTGTTGTTAAATGAGGCTTGTGTTTTGCACTCTCAATTTTTAAATACACACATCAACATATACATATATATATATTTGTATATATATATATATTTGCCACTAAAGATAAAACATCAGTGCTGGTGTTTTAAAAAAACAAAAACTTGTTCTCAGCATGCTGCCTTATAATTTTCATACTCACTGTTTCTAAATATGCATCATTTTTCTAGGCTACTTAATGCTCTGTAATCCCTTACTGGACACACTTAAATAGCTTTTGGTAGCTTTTAGAAATGGTTTTACTCTGCTTTTAAAGGATACGCTTTTAAAGGACATGCAATTAATAGCACTGGTTTCGTCCTGCACTTTGCTAAATTATGTTAGTGGATAAAATATATTTAAACTCCTGAAGACTTGTAAATATTGTCTCTTTGCATAATGTAAAATGTGATATGCCATGGTTTACAGAATGTAATATTACTCTTACTGTATTGCCAACAATTCTGCATAGATTTTAATAGGAATGAAGTTTGCAAGCATCCTTTTGAATGTAGAGACCGTTAACATGCCGTTTTATGGCAAAGCCATAATAAGTATGTTAAAAATTTCAGGTGTAGGGCAGGGTTGCCCTTTGTAACAAATGGATTAAAAATGAAACCAAGAACTTTATGTTTTCCATTTAATTCAATGATTCCCATTTTGCCTTCCCCCTCAATCTCCAACAGAATTTACTTAACACCTGGCACATTTCACAACCTCACTTATTCATCATTTGTTTCCCTTTATGTGTATTTCCCTCCTTTGCAAATACACACAACTATGACCTTTAAAGGAGTATTTTGAGATTTCAGATGTCTTGGGAGGTATCTAGAACTCCATAAAAGCCACTTGTAGTCCCGTTCTTAAGTTCCAATATTCTGCTTTGAGAAAGAGAATGAACTTGTTGAAAAGCTATAGATAAAGAATATCTAGTGGCTGATTCATAACTGATCAAATATTCTCAATCTGTTTTTGAGGATCTTTTTTAAACATTTGGATATTACTAGCGGAAAAGACAACTGTTATACAAATACAAAAGCATTTTAGTTTATAAATTCACCAAACATGTAGCCATTTCATTGTTGTGTGCATATTTCTCTATTTCTCCTCACCATTAAAATGAGTGAGAGCACCACACTCTTAATTCTATTAGAATTTGAAATTTAGTATAACAAAAGCTTCATATTACACTAATGCAACTGCAAATGTATGCCTGTGTGTAGGCATTATTTACAATGCACAGTGCTAAAAATAAGTGTCTAAGACTGAATAATACTCTATTTGTCATCTTACTCTTAATGCCTTCAGTAAATTTTTCGGCAAGCATTCATCCCAGTGAAGAAAACAATCATTATTCGTGCATACAAGGGCAAGCCTTTTATGCCACTTTTAAAACACATGCCTAATTTGAAATCCACAATCCTTGACCAGTAACAAAAGATACACTCTTTGGTATGTGATGATAATTATTTGCACAAACACTTTTCCACTTTCCTCTGTAGAGCTTCATTACCGCCATGCCACCCAGGGACCCCTAGTCTCTACTTTTAATATATTGTGTATGCCTGCAAATGTCATATGTCTGCCTGTCCCAAAAGAGAAGGTATATTTTTATAGACAAGGTGGAAACCTCTGAAAATCATACCAAATGTCTTGTTTTACAGCTAAGGTCAGGGAAAAATTGTATCTTTGGTATATGTTCTAGCTAATGTCATCAACTTTATGCTTTAAACTGTGACTTTTAATACTAAAATTAATTTTCAGCATAACAGAATTTCTAATTATTACTGATAGCTTTTAAGTGTCAGCCCTTAAAAATCTTATCTTTTTCTGTAACTTTAGAATTTTGTCTTATGATAGTCATATTAACTTTTTCTGCCATGTATAAATCACACTTGATTTTGCTCAAGGAACAGCAGAAAGTGGTGAATTGTTTCCATGAAACAAATACTGAGACAAGAGTAGAGTGTATCTGGCAGTGACAGACTATAATTCAAGTTACAGTAGTATTTATCATAAACAACATGCCAGCTTGTATAAACTTAATTTTAACCTACTCTTAAATTTACAATTGTGTTATTCATTATGCTTGTTGACTTATCTTCTTTGACCCACCCAGAAAACACCCAATTTTCTTTCTCTCTCTCTCTCTCTCTCTCTCTCTCTTCTGCTCTACTTTTTCAAACTATTTAATTTTGCAGGGAATTGATTAACAGTTGAATATTTTAGAGTGTTGGGTGGGGGAAAATCTTTTTAATGAAATTGGCAGCAGTGAATACTGAAACAACAGAGCACACTATAGTAATTATTTCATCTCCCATCAGACCTTTATTTTATACTCAGGATAGAACACACTTGTATTTTTCCATTGGTTTAGTAAAATATTTTTTCAAAAGGTGTTTTTAGATTGAACTAATTTTGAATTTCTTTGTTACCATAACGTTCCTTCAAGAAATCTAACCTGGTAGTTTTTAGAGAAAGATTGCATGTATTTGCCAAAATTTATAAATCTCATAAGGCTTTGAAGTTACAAGTTAAAGCTATTCTTTAAAATTAATGTTCCAATGCTTCTTATTTGGTCCAAGATTCTGGCTTAATAAATTTATCCAATTGGTCATTTTAAATCTTGCCAAAAAGCCAGTGGCATGTGAATTATTAATAACAAATATTGACAAGTGTCATTTAGAGATTTATTAACTCCATCCCAAACATGTCCTCTACTCTTTGTTCCCTCCTACCCCCTATGTTAATTTAGGAAAAAGACTGCTGTAGTTAAACTTTAGAAGTAGATGGAGAAGTGCCTTGTCTTTTTTGAACAAAGATAACACAGGATGCTGAAGGAAGAAGAATGAAGATCATTATATTAAAAATAATCTTTTTTACTAGGTATAAAAATATTTCACTAGTCTATTGTCCTTCTTTTATTTTTTATCCAAACACCTGTCTCCTTATTTTTCCCCAATAAGGTGATATATTAGTGACAAGATGCTACAGAAAAGGACTATCAGTCACATAAAAATAGTGTAATTCTAGTGTTGGTAAGCTTGTAATTTAACATGGTTCTAGAAGGACAGTAATTTTTGATGGAAGCTGTACCAAAACCCACTTTAGGTATTTAATGCACATGCTATTCATATTGTCATGACCTATAAACACTAGTGTCTGAGCAAATAATCAAACTGTATTACTATTTATCACTCTGTCATTTTAGTGAAATTTATTCTCATTTTTAAGCAATTTGAGTAAAGTTTAATAACATTTGTAAGCCTTTGAACAAATAGGGTTTTTTTTTACAAATGTATGAGAGATTTAAGAAACCATTGCATTTTTATTTTGTTTACAAATTAGCTGCCCTTAAAAAATAAAATCTTACAACTTGAACATAAAGTCCACACACACTATTTCAGTATAATTTTCTATATTGGCCTAGGATGGTATGGAAATTGTATTCAGCCAATTAATTGGAGCAGTTTCACATAATGAAAATATTTTTTGCTAATTTGATTATAAGTTCTCAAATTCATTGAAATTAGGTCCTCTTATGTATATAAGAGTCTGCTTCTTAAAAACCATCTATTTTGCAACAGTTATCAAATTGTTTGTCAAATTGTCATGAACTTTTGGGAGATTTTCCATAGAAATGAAATAGTTCTTATTAACACCTGTTCATGCCATATGTTGACTAAAAATAATTGAAAGATATATATCTGACTTTATCTTACCCCAAATTTCTCATACCTGATTCTAAGCCAGTCTTTATTTTGATGATGGCAACCTGAGAATCTGCTCCATTTTCTGTGGACTTTTTCAAATTCATTTTCCATAAGGAAATGGTGTAATATGTTAGCCCCAGACAAGTCACTTATATTGCATGTAAGTTTTTTCATCTGTAAAATTACAGGATTGAACCTAGAGATGGACAGAAAATTAGAAATCAGCTAACATTCTGTGATTCTAGGAATCCTTAGCAATTTTTACTCCATAGAACCTCAGAATGAGTATTCTCAGATCTACTCCCCTTGTTGGAAACTCTCTCAGTGCCTTGCACACAGTAGAAGTTCGATATGCCAACTGGCTGCCAGTTGGTGTTAATCTCATATAGACTGAAAGAACCTGATGCCTGCTAGACCTTTGTCCCTCCATAATGATAAGATTGAATGTAGTTTTGCTAATAACTGAGGACTGAGGTCTGTGTGCTTTGCCTATGTGGAATCTGATTATCGGGGTGAATCCAAGCAAGAATTATAGCTGTGACAACAATGGTGATATGGGAGGACCCACTTTAACATTTATGTGAAAAGCTTCATATCCTATCCAATATCTGTTTTAGTGTCTTATCAAGTTCCATACCCTCAGAAGATCTTTTGGAACAAATTGATAAAATTAAGTGGAAAGGAAAGTGAATTTAAACCCAAGTCACTTCTAGTTTAATTCTTAGCTCTGCTGCTTAATTCCTCTGTACCTCATGTCCTCATTGTTGAAGTGGGGACAAAATCTGGACCTACCTCACAGGGGAATTGAGGATTTTCTTCACATATTAATGTGCTTTGAAGTTGATTGAAAGATATACTGGATATCATAATTGTGTAATTTCTAAGTATATTTTCTTTAAATACGTGTTGTGATGTTTTCTTTCTCAGACTCTACAGAATGAGTGTTGCAGACGATCTATTTTTTCAGTGGTAAATTTTTTATTAATCCCATATTTGTTAATTATGGGTAATTATACTATGTTAATACTTGATTTAGGGAGGAAAAGCAGGTAGATGTAAACCAGTGGTTCCCAATGTGGGGCAGATGAAGATTACAATGGAGTCTATCCTTTTTCAATATTTCAAAAAATGCTAGAAACCCATAATATTTCTGCTGCATAAGCCAGCTAAGGCTTTGGATTTCCATGTATTTGTTTACATTCTTTCAATTATTAATGCTGCTTCTCAACATTGATCAGAAGCTGTGAATATCAGTATGCTTTTGATTAATAAGAAAAAGCCTATTATTACATATAGTTCAGTAAATACTTAAAATCAAGGGAAAGAGATAATGAAGAGATCTTTATGGTGAAAATGTTGGGAGCCACTTTTATAAGGTTATTTGACCCTCTCCACAGATGACTTACTTAAGTCCCTAAATACTTGTAATTAGATATTAGATTGTGTGTGTGTGTGTTCTGACTAGATTGGGCTATACCACTTCAGGTTAGAATTTGCCTTCATTTTTTTTTCTGTTTCAGGATAATATAACTGAGCTAACTTATTTAGTTATGTAATGTAACTCATACAAACACACACATATAGGATTGCAAATGTGGAAAGTGTTATGTTCTAGCATTGGACTGAATATCAATTTCTGAGTCTCTCAAAGTAGTTCTGTGTATAAACTCAACATGATGAATCAAGGCAATAATTTCTCAGATGTTCCTTTGGTTCCTGCCTATTTTATTCACCTTTATCTCAGCTTAATTTTCTTAATTTTCTGTTTTTTCAGTAAGCAAATAGTGTAAAATTATTTTAATGCCTGGACTTTGGAACAAGTTCCAAATGTTTGAAAATATGTAATCTACAAGGTAGTTTGCCATCCTTGGACTAACCACTACAAATATGAGTCTCAGCTGCAAGAACAGGACATCCGGATAGCTAGAAGCAGACATTTGCCCAGAACACCTGGTTGAAAAGCCTAGGATTTCTACTTTTTGGGAGAGGATTCCTGTTGGGACAGCTTTACCAGAAAAGAATAATAGTGGACATGTCCATCCGAACCAAGAACTTTCATGCATCTTGTATTGTTACATAGCCTGTGGAATGAATTCATTTTTCTCCCTTGAGTCCAGGAATGACTCCCCTGGAAGAACTCAACCTATATACAGCTGTGCCAAAATGAAGGATACCTGCCTCTCTGAAACTTTCACTGCTGCTTCTGTCGTTGTTCACTTGTCAGATAAAATTTTATTATCTCAGGATGCAAAATTAAAATAAAGTAAAAATCTATGTAATGAGTTGAAATGTGTGCGATTTGTTTTCTTTTTTTTTTTTTTTTTGGTGCATATTCCTTCTCCCTTCCCTATAGTTGCATCATCATAAGATAGTTACTTGATGCTTCCTTTAAAAAATTATTCATTTATTTATTTGAGAGACATGGAGAGAAAGAGCGAGAGAGAGATACTGACTCCTTCCATACACTGATTTACTTCTCAAATGCCCATAATGGCTGGAATGGGCTGTGCTGAAGCTGGGAGCTAGAAACTTAAAGCAGGTCTCCAACACAGATGGTAGGGGCCCAATTACACAATCCATCACACTGCATCCTGGGGTCCGCGTTAGCAGGAAGCTGGAGTCTGGAACTGAAGTCAAGTATGGAAGCCAGGTACCAAGATAGAAGACATATCTTAACCACTAGGTCAACTAAGTGCACTCTCAAAGGGTTCCTTTTAACACTGTATCTTCCGTATTGTCCCTTCCCACAATTAATTGCTAGTGTGTGTCTGATTCTATAAGTAATTCATGCTGATTTGTCTATGGCAGCCTTTCTTATGTCCAGTGTTGAACATTTGGCTAAGTAGAAAGTGGTTTCTAGGGGCCAGCATTATGGCACAGCAGGTTAAGCTGCTACCTGTGTTGCTGGCATCCGATTTGGGCACCAGTTCACATCCAGACTGCTCCACTTCCAATCCAGCTCCCTGTTAATGCACCTGGGAAAGCAGCAGAGGATGGCCTGAGTCCTTGGGCCCCTGCACCCGCATAGAAGACCCAGAAGAAGCTCTTGGCTCCAGGCTTTGGCTTGGTCCAGCCCCCACCATTGTGGCCATTTAGGGAGTGAGCCAGCAGATGGAAGATTCTCTCTCTCTCTCTGTATTTCAAATAATTACATACATATTCTTTTTTTTTTTTAATTTTTTCCCCAAGGAAACCTTTTATTCAAGGAGTACAAATTTCATAGTACAATTTTAGGAATATAGTGATTGTTCCCACCATACCTACTCTCCCACCCCAACTGCTCTCACATTCTCAGTCCCATTCTATTAAGGTTCATTTTCAATTAATTTTAAGCACAGAAGACCAACTCTATACTAAGTAAATATTTCAACAATTTGCACACACACACAAACTGAGAACAAGTTTACGGTCAATTCTCATAATACATTGAGGACAGAGGTCCTGCATGAGAACTGATTGCACAGTGACTGCTGTTGTAAATTTAACAATTAACACTCATGTATGACAACAATGATCACCCAAGGCTCTTGACATGAGCTGCCAAGGCTGTGGAAGCCTTTTGAATCCATAATCTCTGTTAGTATTTAGACAAATCCATAAGCAAAGTGGAAGTTCTCTTCTCCCTTCAAAGAAAAGTACATCCTTTCAATTGTTTTGAATAACTTGAGAAGAATTGGTGTTAGTTCTTTTTTAAATATCTGATAAAATTCAGCAGTGAAGCCATCTGGTATTGGGCTTTTCTTTCTTGGGAGGGATTTTATTACTGATTCAATCTCCATTTTGGTCATTGGTCTGTTTAGCTTTTCTATGTCTTCATGGCTCAATTTAGGTAGGTAGTATCCATTTCTTCTAGGTTTCCCAGTTTGTTAGCATATAGCTATTTTATTTCTGTGGTGTCTGTTGTTACATTTCCTTTTTCATATTATTTTACTGATTTGGGTCTTCTTTTTTTGTTGGTTGGGCCAATGCTGTGTCTATTTTATTTTATTTTTTCAAAAAACCAGCTGTTTTGCTGATCTTTTGTATTTTTTTGTTTCAATTTTGTTGATTTCTTCTCTAATTCTAATACTTCCATTATCCTACTAGTTTTGCATTTGGTTTGCTGTTGTTTTTCTAGATCCTTGAGATGCATTGATAGCTCATTTATTTGGTGCCTTTTTGATTTCTTGATGTAGGCACCTATTGCTATAAACTTAGCTCTTAACACTGCTTTTGCTGTATCCCATAAGTTTTGATATGTTTTATTGTCTTCATTTGTTTCCAGAATTTTTTTTATTTATCTTTTGATTTCTTTTATGACCCACCTGATTTCTTCTATGACCCACTTGTCATTCAGAAGCATGTTGTTCAGTCTCCATGTGTTTGCATATGTTCTAGAGATTCCTGAGTTGCTGATTTCCAGCTTCAATGCATAGTGGTCCGAGAAGATGCATGGTATGGTTTTGATTTTTTTTTTAATTTGCTGAGACTTGTTTTGTGGCCTAGTATGGGGTCAATCCTAAAGAAAGTTTCATGCACTGGTGAGATGAATGTGAATTCCGCAACTATAGGATGAAAAGTTCTGTAGATATCTGTTAGATCCATTTGGTCTATAGTGCCAATTAAATCTGCTGTTTCCTTGCTGTAACAGGCTGATGGCAAGCTCATTGCTGGGCACAACCATTGTGTATGTCCAAAATGGTGCTTGCCATCAGCCTATTACAGGACGCCATTGCAGGGTGATCGGGGAGAGAGAAATGTGCCCCTCTTGTTTTTTCTCCTCTAGTTTGGCAGGTACACTACTCCCTATGGGGCTCCGAGCTGGATTCTTTCTAGGCTTTCCCTGCAGCTTTTTTGCCAGTGGCTTGGGCTGCTGCAGTCTGGTCTTATCTCACTCTCCAATGCTGGTGCAGAAGCACTCAGATGCTGGGGTCCTGAGTTGTGCATGTCCACGCCCTCCATGTAGGTCCACTGTGTCCCTCTAATTTGTATAGAGTTTCCTCCTAAACTCTTCACTGAGACTGAATACATACATCTTTAAAGAGAGAGCTAAAAACCCACCATTGACTCTTTCTCTTTCTCTAAAATAACAAGGTGGTTTCTAAGCAACTCTGCATTCACCCTGCATGTAAACTATAAAATTGAAAGTATAGTACAAGTACAGTTCCACCTTACCAAGCATAAATGTTTAAGTACAAGGAATGTAGAAATGTGAAGCCACTTGACAAATTTTGGCTCTCCTAACCTGCATATTCTGTAAGAAATCCAAATGTTAACATCTATTTGAATTACTAATCAAGCTGATTAACATAGAATAATAGATTTTTTTTTTCAAAATATACCTAAGTCGGTGAATTCATCAAAACTAGAAAAATACAATATAATAAGAAAAACTGTTTAGTGTTTCTGGTATCTTTGTTAATTGTAAAGAATATTTCAAAAGGACTTCTAAGTTTCAAACTGTTAAAGCAGAGATGACACAGATAAACCTACATAGAAGCTTTTTTAAAATTTTTATTTGTTTATTTGAAAGGCAGTGTGACAGAGAGAGGGTGAGACATGCACAGAGAGACCTTCCACCCACTGGTTCACTCCCGGGTGGCCACACCATCCAAGCCTGGGCCAAACCAAAGCCAGGAGCCAATAATTCTATCCAAGTCTCACACATAGGTAGCAGGGGCTCAAACAACTGGATCATTTTTTGCTGCCTTCCCAGGCACATTAGCAGGGAGTTTGATTGGAAGTGGAGCAGCTGGGGTTCAAACTGGCACTCTAATTGGGATGCTGGCATAGCAAGCATCTGTGCCAGAATATTGGCCCCATACATAGAAGTTTCACAATGTTTTGCTTTAAAATTATTTTTTGAAGCTTTACTATATGGATGGGGCAAAAATTCTACTTTTTATTGATGACTTCTTTGAAGTAGGATGTGCTGTGTGGGAAATGCTTTTACATTACATTTTACTTTGAGGGCAGAAGTCATAGGACTGTAAATCTGCATTAAATAGTACATAATGTTGTATGGGATACTTCCATAAATGTAGAAAATTCACTGGGCAATACCAGAATTCTTCAGTTAAAATTACCAGGGTAGGGCTGGTGCTGTGGCACAGTGGGTTAATGCCCTGACCTGAAGCACCAGCATCCCATATGGGTGCCAGTTCGAGACCCGACTGCTCCACTTCCAATCCAGCTCTCTGTCAATGGCTTGGGAAAGCAGTAAAAGATGGTCCAAGTCCTTGGGCCCCTGCACCCGCGTGGGAGACCCAGAAGAAGCTCTTGACTCCTGGCTTCAGATTGGCGCAGCTCCGGCCATTGTGGCCAATTGGAGAGTGAACCATCAGATGGAAGATCTCTCTCTCTCTCTCTCTCTGTGTGTGTGTGTGTGTGTGTGTGTAACTCTGACTTTCAAATAAATAAATAAGTAAATCTTTAAAAAATTACCAAGGTATTTGTAATGCCTGGTCACCCAAGTGACCACTAGCAAAAGTCAGAACACTCAGGTTGATTTTGTTCATGATACCCAAGGAAAGGAGTTAGACTAGATCAAAGTTATAAGCTAAGCCATATTCAACCCTCAGACATGAATTTTTTATTTAAAGTAAACAAATTTTATGTAATTTGTATATACAGATTTAGGAACACAGTGAAATTTCCCAACCTACACTCCCACCCTTCCTGCTCCTTCCTCTCTCATTCAGTCTGTTAATTTTTACAAAGATTACTTTCAGTTTACTTTAGACTCATAAGATTAACCCTACACTAAGTAGAGTTCAACAAACAGTAGGAAGAAAAAAACACTGTTCATAAACAGTAGAGAAAAAGGCTGTAAAAAATTGTCAAATCTCAAAATGTGAATTTCACGCCTATACGTTACATTTTTTGTACTCTGTGTTCATCAGGGATATTGGTCTGTAATTCTCTGTGTTTTATCTTTTTCTGGTCATGGACTAGAGGTTATGTTGGCCTTATAGAAGGAGTTTGGGAGGATTCTCTCCCTTTCAAGGACTGGAATTAGTTCTTTAAAAGTCTGGTAGAATTCAGCAGTGACACCATCTAGTCCTGGGCTTTTTTTCTTGGGAGAGTCTTTTTACTGATTCAGTCTCCATTAGTCTATTTAGGTTTTATCTATCTTCATGATTCAATTTTGATAGATTGTATTGTGTCCAGGAATCTGTCCATTTCTTCTAGATTTTCCAATTTGTTGGCATAAGCTATTTGTAGTAATTCCTGATGATTCTTTTTATTTCTGTGGTATCCATTTTTATGTCTCCTTTTTCATCTCTGATTTTATTTATTTTTTCAAAAAGCCAGCTCTTTTTCACTGATCTTTTGTATTTTTGTTTCAATTTTGTTCACCACTTCTCTAATTTTAATTATTTCTTTCCTCCTACTAATTTTGGGTTTGGTTTGTTGTTGTTTTTCTAGGTCCTTGAGATGCATTGATAGTTCCTTTATTTGATGCCTTTCCATATTGTTGATGTAGATACCAATTGCTATAAACTGCCTTCTTCACACTGCTTTTGCTGTATCCCATAAGATTTGATATGTTGCATTTTCATTTTCATTCGTTTCCAGAATTTTTGTATTTCCCTTTTCGTTTCTTCTATGACACACTGTTAATTCAGGAGCATGTTGCTCAGTCCATATATTTCCATAATTTCTAGAGATTCTTAAGTTGTTAATTTCCAGCTTCATTCCATTGTGGTCAGAGAAGATACATGGTATGATTTCAATTTTTTGGATTTGCTGAGATTTACTTTATGGCCTACTATGTGGTCTATCATAGAGAAACCTCAATGCACTGATGAAAAGAATGTGTATTCTTCATCTGTGAAATGAAAGGTTCTGTAGATATAGGGTCCATTTGGTCCATAGTGTCAATTAGCTTGGTTGGTTTTTGTTGATTTTCTGTCCAGTTGATCTGTCCATTGATGAAACGGTGTGTTGGAGTCCCCCATTACTATTGTATTGAAGTCTCTGTCTCCCCTTAGATCCATTAATATTTGTTTTCAAATAGCTAGGCACCCTAGCATTAGGTGCATATTCATTTATTATAGTAACATCTTCCTGTTGAATTGATTCCTTAATCAATACATAGTGCCCTTCTTTGGTTCTTTTAACAGGTTTTTTTTTTCATGTGTTAAAGTCTATTTTGTCTGATATTAGGATGGCTACATCTGCTTATTTGTCCTTCCCATTAGCACAGATTATCTTTTTCCATTCTTTCACCTTCAGTCTGTGTGTATCTTTGTTGGTGATGTGTTTCTGTATTTCTTGTAGGCAACAAATAGATGGGTTTTATTTTTTAATCTATTCAGCCAGCCTATATCTTTTTTTTTTTTTTTGACAAGCAGAGTGGACAGTGAGAGAGAGAGAGAGAAAGGTCTTCCTTTTTGCCATTGGTTCACCCTCCAATGGCCGCCGCGGCCAGCGCGCTGCGGCCGGCACACCACGCTGATCCGAAGGCAGGAGCCAGGTGCTTCTCCTGGTCTCCCATGCGGTGCAGGGCCCAAGCACTTGGGCCATCCTCCACTGCACTCCCTGGCCACAGCAGAGAACTGGCCTGGAAGGGGGGCAACCAGGACAGAATCCGGCACCCTGACCGGGACTTTTAATTGGAGAATTTGGGCCATTTATATTCAAGGTTATTATTGATAAGTAATGACTTGGCTTGCCATTTTCCCACAAATATGCCTGTTGTTTGCTTTGGATTTCTTTTGTACTTTTATTGGGAGATTTTCTACCTTGACACTTTTTCATAGTGATAACTATTTTTCTGTGTTTCTGTGTGTAGCACATACACATTCTTAAGTATCTTTTGTAAGGCTGGATGAGTGGTGACAAATTCTTTCAATTTTTGTTTGTTATGGAAGATATTTTTTTCACCTTCACTCATAAATGAGAGCTTTGCAGGATACAGTATTCTGGCTTGACAGTTTTTTCCTCTTAAGATTTGGACTATGTCTCTCCATTGTCTCGTAGCCTGTTGAGTTTCTGATGAGAAGTCAGCTGTGAGTCTAATTGGAGAGCCTCTGAAGGTATAATCCAGCATTTCTCTCAAGCACATTTTAGAATCCTTTCTTTATGTTTTACTGTTGAAAGTTTGACTACAATGTATCATGGTAAGGATCTTGTCTGGTAATGTCTATTAGGAATTCTATGTGCTTTGTGTACTTAGACATTACTTTCTTTCTCCAAATTAAAGTTTTCTGTAATTACTTCACTGTATAGGCTTTATAATCCATTCTCTTTCCACACCTTCAAGAACTCTTAAAACTCATATGTTTTTTGATTGATAGTATCCCATAAATCTCAAATATTATTTTTAATTTTTCTAATTTCTTCCTTTTTTGTTCTATTTTGAAAGATTTGTCTTCTAGTTCAGATATTATTTCTTCTGCATTACCAAGTGTGTTCTCAAGTCATTCCACTGTATTTTTATTTGACATCTTGAACTATTCACTTCTAGTATTTCAGTTTGATTTCTCTATAATCTGAATTTCATGGGAAATATTTTTAGCCATGTCATTTATGGATTTTTTTTAACTCATGAATTTGCTTCTCATTTCTTCTGAGAAATCCTATTATCAATCTTTTGTATTGTATTCCTTCTCAGGAATTTCATCAGTCTGTTCATCTTCACATTCTAATATTGAACTGTTGTTATGTTCCTTTTGGGGAGTTATGTTACCTTCTATATTCTTGTTTCTTTAATTTCTGCATTTATTTTTAGGCATTTATAGAAATACTTGTTGGATTTCTCCTCTGATGGATTTTGTCTTTGAACTATGCATCTGTGGCTTAGTGGAGTGTCTGCTCTTTAAGTGAATAGCCAGAGGTCTTTGCTGAATGTGGCTAGGTTGTTAGTCAGTACTCCAGATTTGAGTGAGTTTCCAGGGTGACACCCAAGTCAAATGTGGTAGATCTCTTCTATTGTCAGCAGGGAAGAGGGTATGATCACCTCTGTTGACGTAATCACACCCTCACTTCCTATCTTCCAAGGCTATCAAAGCCCAGGGTTAGCCCACAGTAGGTACAACACTCACCAGCACCACCATAAAAACTACTCAAAGGATCTATGCAGTCAATGTGGACATGGATTCCAGTGCAATGAACCACCCTAGACAATCAGGGAACTCTGAGCCTCTGGCCCCAGACACAAGGATTGCCCAGAGACCCAGATACACCCTGCACCCTGTCATGCATTCAGAGTTTCTACAGTTTCAGCATGCAAGGCTCCCACAGTCACAGAGTGCAGAGGATTTGCTCTGCCCCACTAGCCTGTCCTGACCACGAAGAGAGCAGAGACATTCCCAGAAACATTTGCCTGTGGATGGATACTCTGCCTTGGCAGTTTGAGCCCCAGAGCCTATGATATGTTGAGAGACTGGGGGCACCTCTCAGTTCTACGTATGTGCCTAACTCCCTGTCATCCCTCCCAGCTAGACTCAAAGTCAGTGGAGAACGTGAATTTTCCCTTCTGGTAAAATCCCCAGATCACATATACACACACAAGAGCCACTGTGACCGCAACTGTTGTGAAAATGTTGCCTTTTCCCTGCTGGTTGCCGGGTGCCCTTGTGGAGAGATGGGGAGAAAGAAATGTGCTTTTTTTCCCACTGGGTTAGGCAGGTACCCTGCCCTCTGTTAGGGCTCCAGGCTGGACTCAAGGACAGTGTGGTTTTCAAAGCTCTCCCTCTGGCAATATCACCAGGGGCTTAGATTGCTGCAGTCTGCTCTCACTTCACTTTCTAAAACTGGCATATACTCCAGCTCTTGGCTACAGGGATTGTGTGTTGTGTCCATACTCGTTGCTATGCATCCGCAACTTCAGTGTTGATCCATGGTGTCCCTCTTCCTTCTGCAGAACTTCCAATGCAGATTTTTCTCCAACTCTCCCCTGGGAATACACTTCCTTGACTTTTTTTCTGCTATTCTCCCCTGACCTAAAGCAGTACATCTTTTCCTTATTCAGCCGTCTTGGAAATCTTCCAGACATGACTTTTTAACCTACAGAATTTTCCACTAATTATGCAGTAGTTGCCATCACTTAAAATTAAGAGACTGTGGACTGGCGCCGCGGCTCACTAGACTAATCCTCTGCCTGCAGCGCCAGCACCCCATGTTCTAGTCCCAGTTGTGGCGCCAGATTCTGTCCTGGTTGCTCCTCTTCCAGTCCAGCTCTCTGCTGTGGCCCAGGAGTACAGTGGAAGATGGCCCAAGTGCTTGGGCCCTGCACCCACATGGGAGACCAGGAGGAAGCACCTGGTTCCTGACTTCGGATCGGCGCGCAGCGCACCGGCCACAGCACACTAGCCGTAGCGGCCATTTGCGGGGTGAACCACTGGAAGGAAGACCTTTCTCTCTGTCTCTCTCTCTCACACTGTCTAACTCTGCCTGTCAAAAAAAAAAAAGAGAGAGAGACTGTATAGAAATCCAGATTCCTGGCTTCTTTTGAGAACTCCCACATGTCAACAATCAGAGCTGAGTAATAGTCTGTTCCTTTTAAATGGGGCATTTATTTTCTATTTTATCATCGTCACCACTGTTCTTTCTTGTCTCCCTAATATTTAGATTGTTTTTCCTATGGTGTAGTTAAATGCAAAATATTTCTTAAATACCTGTGTCTTTGAAAATTAAGGAACAAATACTCATACATAAATACATACCATGATAGCTACATATATTCTTGTATTCTTTAATATAAGTAGCTATCATGATTTTTATGGCAGAAAAACTCTGTGTGCAAGCACATGAACATGTGCATACTTGTACATGCTTGTACAGGTAAGTGTTTTACATATGACCAGCTACTTCATTCATTGATTTAGCCTGATAATTATGGACACTTGTTCTAAGATTCCTGAAACAATCTGTAAAGATTCATCTACTTCTGACATTGAATTTCCTGGAAGTGATTCTTAAAATATTGGTATATTTGGAATCATTGGGCCTTTGAAATGATGAATCAATGGAGTTTATGAAACTGGTCAAATTTCCATATAGAATGGTGGCTTCACAGATTCCTCCTACTGAAACACAGCCACAGACAGGAAAGGCCAATGCATTATTTTAGAACTGATCTTATTTCACATCTTTTCTTTTTTAATATTTATTTATTTATTTATTTAAAAGACAGAGTTAGAGAGAGGAAGGGAGAGAGAGAAATCTCATGTGCTGGTTCTCTCCCCAAAGGGCCACAATAGCCAGGTCTAGGCCAAATTGAATCCAGGAGCCTATAACTCCATCTGGGTGTCCCACGTGGGTGGCAGGGGCCAGGTGCTTGGGCTGTATTTGACTGCTTTCCCAAGTGCGTTAACAGGGAGCTGGATGAGAAATGGAGCATCTGGGACTTGAACCTGCACTCATAGGATGACAGGGTTGCAGGCGGCAGCTTAACCTGCTCAGCCACAACATTGGACCTTTACCTCACATCTCTTCAACAAAGTATTGGTTGGCTACCTAAAAGCAGCATTTATCTCCCAAGGGTGATATTACCCAAAGGGATATTAAAATGATAAGTCTTGTTCGGAATCTATGAAACCTACCCTCAGTTTTATAGTTGAGATAGCAGTAATGATTGTTTTTCCTTTCTCATTCTATAATAAATCAAATTAAATTGATATTGGCCTAAAAGAATATTTGGAAAAGCAGTTCAACAATAAGCTAAACTCAGTGTGTTTACACACTGCAACCAGAACTAAATCAATTTTTAGTTTAATATGACCTATATTAAGGTCAGATGCATGAAAAGTGTGACTGAGAGAATTTTTTAACCTACAAACCTTTTATTTAAGGCATACAAACTTCATGCATTTCATATATACAAGTTTAGGAACACAGTGATTCTTCCAACTCCATTCTCCCTCCTGGCCGCACTCCCACTCCCATTTCCATTTTTATTTTTTACAAGGAACTATTTTCAGTTAACTTTATACTCATAAGATTAACCCTACACTAATTAAAGAGTTCAACAAATAGTATGAAGAAAAACAAAACAATGTTCCTCAACAGTTAAGACAAGAGCTTTTCAAAATCATCACATCTCAAAGTGTCAATTTCATTTCTATAGACTACCTTTTTGGTACTCTATTGGTTAGCACAGATCAAGGAGAACATATGGTATGTGCCCTTTGGGGACTGGCTTATTTCACAAAGTATAATGGTTTCCAGTTGCATCCATTTTATTTCAAATGACAGGATTTCATTTTTTTTTACCACTGTGTAGTACTCTAAAGTGTATGTATATCATAATTTCTCTATCCAGTCTTCAGTTGATGGACATCTGGGTTGATTCCATATTTTAGCTATTGTGAATTGAGCTGCAATAAACATGGGGGTACAGATCACTCTTTCAGGGTTAATTTTATATCCTGCCACTTTATCAAACTCTTTCATGATTTCCAATAATCTCTTAGTGTATGTAGTCTTTTGGATCCCCTTGCATACATTTGGGGAGTAAGCCAGAGGATGGAAGATATCTCTTTATCTCTCTGACTCTCCCTCTGTCTATAATTTTGCCTTTCAAATGAATAAAGAAATCTTTTTTAAAAATTATGGTATATTCATAAATTGTACCATTACATAACCATGATTTAATTTCAAAGAATGTATATAGGAATATATGAAAATATGTGGCATACAATATACAGTGTAATTCATAATTTTTCTTTGGGCAGATATTTGGTGCAGTGGCTTGGGACACCTGTATTCCATACTGGAGTACCTGATTGGAGTATTGGCTACTCTGCTTCAGATCCAATATTCTGTTAATGCACATCCTGGGAGGCAGTAGATGATGTCTCAAGTACTTGAGTCCCTGCCACCTATGTGGGAGATCCAAATGAAGTTTCAGGCTCCTGGCTTCAACCTGGCCCAGATCTAGGTGTTGTGGGCATTTGGGGAATGAACCACTGAAAGCTTTCTTTCTGCCTTTCAAACACAATGAAAAATAGAAAATAGTAATTTTCTTCTGAAATATGCACTATACACACAAAAATAACAATTTACTAAAATTATAGCAGATGGTGAAAACTTTTACTTTTGTCATATTTATTTACATTATATTTTTAAAAGGTTTATCTATTTGAAAGAGTTACAAAGAGGAAGAGGCAGAGGCAGAAAGAATTCTTCATCTGCTGGTTCACTCCCCAAATGCCCACAACACCTAGATCGGGGCCAGGTTGAAGCCAGGAGGGAGGACATCATCTGGGTCTCCCACGTGGGTGCAGAGGCCCAAGACTTGGGCCATCTTCCACTGCTTTCCCAGGTGCATTACCAGGGAGGTGGATTGTAAGTGGAACAGCCAGGACTTGAACTGGTGCCCATATGGGATACTGGCACTGCAAGCTTAACCTGTTATGCCACAGTGCCGGCCCCCATAGCATTATAATTTCTAATGGAAGCAAGTATTTTTATAATAATTTTAAAATTCTCGAATTAATGTAAACCATTTACTGGGGCATTCTTGCCTAGGTCTCTCTGCATGGAATAGTTTCAGCTTTCTCATAGCATGGTGACTGAGTTCTAAAGGAGAGTGGAGAGAGAAAGAGGGAGACTGATGATAGCTTAACTTATAAACTTAGAAGTCACACAGTGACTTCAAGATGGCAGAATACGAGGGATTTTACTGCTCTAGGCTAGGGCAAGATAGTTTTTTTTAAAAAAAGTAGAAAGAGTGAAATCCCAGGGAACAATTAGGGAGAAAACTGCAGTGGAAATTCCACAGAAAGAAAAGGGACACTGTGGATCTGTGTGGAGGGTGCGAATGCACAGCACAAACACGGACACAACACAAGACCCCAGCAGCCAAGAATGTGAGTGCTTTGGAAGATAACATGAGACTATACTGCAGCAGCCTGTGCCACTGGCAGTATAGCTGAGGGGAGAACCTGGCATGAGTCCAGCCTGGAGCCCTATAGGGGACAGAGTACCTGCTAATCTAGAGGAATAAAAGGGGCACATTTCTCTCTCCCTATCCTGGCACCCAGCAACCAGTTGAGAGGACAGGTGCCATTTTAGACATATGTAACAGCTTGGGTCTGTGCACCCAGCTACCAGAAGAGAGGAGGTGCCTGAGTCAGGCTGAGAGGATTGATAAGGGGCTAGGCATACACTTGGAACTGTGAAGTACCCCCAGGATCCCAACACATCACAAGCTCTAGGACTCAAAACGCCTAGGCACCGAGTCCTGTGGGGAACAGGACGTGTGCCGACGCGCCCGCCGGCCGCCCCACCTCTCCGTGCTGACCGCCGCCGCAGCGCCCCCACCCCCGTACCAAAGTCCCCCCTCTCAGGGGCTCCCCTCCCCCGGGGCTTGGCCTGTGGCCTGCAGGGCGCCTGCCTGTGCGACAAGTGCATTACTGTCCTGGGTCCTCTGGCCGCGCCCCCTGGTGGCCGGTGGCAGTATTTTATAGCTGGGATGAGATTTTTTTTTTAATTTTTTTTAAATTTTTATTATTTTTGACAGGCAGAGTGGACAGTGAGAAAGAGAGACAGAGAGAAAGGTCTTCCTTTTTGCCGTTGGTTCACCCTCCAATAGCTGCCACGGCTGGCGCACCGCGCTGATCCGACGGCAGGAGCCAGGTGCTTCTCCTGGTCTCCCATGGGGTGCAGTGCCCAAGCACTTGGGCCATCCTCCACTGCACCTCCGGGCCACAGCAGAAAGCTGGCCTGGAAGAGGGGCAACCGGGACAGAATCCGGTGCCCCGCCGGGACTAGAACCCGGTGTGCCGTCGCCGCAAGGTAGAGGATTAGCCTATTGAGCCGCGGCGCCATGAGATTTCTACGTTCATGGAAGCGACGGCATCTATTTTTAGATTGTATAATGCACAGTGAATTTAAAGAGAAAGTGTACAGATGTACAGCAGAGCAAGGGGAAATTCTTTATTTATTCAAGTGCACAACTGTGGCATCGGCCCAGGGCCACTGTCCGGCCTGTCGCGCTCCGCGCAGGGACCACTGGGGCGGGGCCTGTTTCTGTGGGGGAGTGGTGGTGGGCGGGCTGGCCGGGACCCCGCACAGCCTCGGGCCGCCCACACAGGCCCCTCCCTCAGCAATAGTGAAGTCTGAAGATGGTGCTTGGACCCGGTTCACGCCGGCCCACCCTCCCTCGGTGCTCTTGGCTCATAGGTGCTGCGCCCCACGCCTGCCCGCGGCCGGGGCGGCCCTCTAGGCGTGGGGAACCGAGGGCCACCCCTCACCCCGGCTCCCCCGGACGCCCCAGGGTGGACAGTAGCGAAGTCACACATGCAGGTCCCGGGTCTAGAACAATGCACGTTCTTGAGACAAACAGTGTACCCTCCTCCCTGCCCGAGTCCAGCTGCCTGCACCCTGTGTCCAGCCCCGCGCTGGGCGTCTCCTGGACGCGCGTGTGGCCGGCACGTGAGCTGACCCGAGCAAGCTGCACACAGGTAGAGCCGAGATGCTGGGGAAGCGGATTCCGTTCAGGAATCGGTCAGGAGGCCTTCGCGGCCAGGTCGCCCGTCCCCGGCGCTCGCCCTCGGTCCCCTCATCTGCCCAGGACTCCCCAATTATTTATCTCCCGCAGGACCCCCGTCCTGTGTCCCCGCCCGGGCTCCGTGGTCGGCTCTGTGCTCACTGTCACGGCCCCTCCCCAGGGGGGGTCGCTCTGCACTTTGTGGCCCCACCTGCAGCCGCTGTTAATAAAGAGGCATTTTCACTTGAAAAAAAAATGCCTAGGCAGAACACTCACAGACAGCTGGCATCTCTGCCTCTCTGTGGACCGGACAGACTAGCAGGGTGGAGCAGATCTTTGGTGCCCCATGAATATGGTAGCCTTTTGAGCTGAGATGATGGGAACACTGTGACTGCACAAGAGGGTGCAGAGTATATCTGGATCTCTGGGCAATCAATGTGAGGGCTCCACGCAATCAGAGCTCCCTGATTGGGTCATTGCAAGGGGATCTGTGCTCATACTGAGGACTGCACAGATCTTTTGTGTGGTTCTTACAGCAGCAGGGATGAGTATTAAACCCGATGTGGGCTAACATCTGAGCATTGATTACCTTGGAACAGAGGGTGTGAGGGTGTGACTATTCCAACAGAGCTGATAAAACCCTCCCTTCTGATAAAAAAAAAAAAATAGATATACCATTCCCAACTTGGATGTCACCCTCAATACTCTCCCAACACTGGAACACTGACCAGAGTTTCCTGGCCACACCCAGCACAGTGAAAGAGCAGACATTTAAAGAACCAATTGCAATCCTTATCAAGCTAGCCAAAACAACTGAAAGGGAGAGAATCCTCCCAAACTCCTCCTGTGAAGCCAACATCACCTTAATTCCTAAACCTGAAAAACATGCAACAGAGAAAGTGAACTACAGATCAATTTCTATGATTAACATAGACACAAAAATCCTCAACAAATGACTGCCCAATCAAATCTAACAACACATCAGAAAGATCATCCACCTACACCAAGTGAGATTTATCTCTGGTATTCAGGGATGCTTCGACATTCACAAATCAATCAATGTCATACATCTCATTAAAAACTGAAGAACAAAAACCATATAATTATCTCAATGAATGCAGAGAAAGCATTTGATAAAATACAATATCCCTTCATGATGAAGGCCTAAACAAATTGGGTATAGAAGGAATATTCCTCAAGACAATCAAGGCATTCTGTGACAAACCCACAGCCAGCATCTTATTTAGTGGGAAAAGTTAGAAGCTTTCACATTAAGATCTGGAACCAGACAAGGATGCCCACTCTCACTGTTACTATTCAATATTGTCTTGGAAGTTTTAGCCAGAGCCATAAGGCAAAAAAAAAAAAAGATATCAAATGGACACAAATTGGGAAGGAAATAATGCTGGCCCCAGAATATACCTAATTTTGAATTTCCTTGTCATTTGACACTTAAACTCTTTTTAGTGTTTTAACATTATAAATTATGACTCCATAGGCATCTTTATATGTAGACATTTACATGAATCTGATAATTTCCTTCAAGTGAATGCCTACAAATTGATTATTGGGTGAAAAGTTATGAAGTTGTTATGACTTTACGTATAAATTGCGAGATTGCTTTAACAGAGTCATGGGGCATAAGACATGCCAAAACTAAGTAAGTATTTCTGTATTCCTCTGAATAGATGAGGAATTAAGATCAGGAATTAACATATACACTACTTAGAGCTGCTATCTTGGATGAGGTTCTGACAAAAACTTATGTTAGATGTGTTGACCGTTGAAAACTCTGCCAAGATAAAAACTGCAGATCATCTTTCAGTTCTTTCTAATTAGAAGCACTCTTCAGAATTTTTTGGTGTTCTTTACACAACCAATGTGTGCATCATCTCCTGCCATGACTGTACAGTATGTGACCCTACTTTCTGGTGCCTAACATGTAAAGTGGTAAAGTTCATTGATTCATTCTTTTTTTTTTTTTTTTTTTTTTTTTTTTTTTTTTTTTTTTTGACAGGCAGAGTGGACAGTGAGAGAGAGAGACAGAGAGAAAGGTCTTCTTTTTGCCGTTGGTTCACCCTCCAATGGCCGCCGTGGCCGGCGCGCTGCGGCCAGCGCGCCACGCTGATCCAATGGCAGGAGCCAGGTGCTTCTCCTGGTCTCCCATGGGGTGCAGGGCCCAAGCACCTGGGCCATCCTCCACTTCACTCCCTGGCCACAGCAGAGAGCTGGCCTGGAAGAGGGGCAACCGGCACAGAATCTGGCACCCCGACCGGGACTCGAACCCGGTGTGCCAGCGCCGCAAGGCGGAGGATTAGCCTAGTGAGCCGCGGCGCCGGCTTCATTGATTCATTCTTTCATTTATACAACCACTGTTTAGTGAGCAATTAATATGTGCTAAATACAACATTAAGGCTTAAGAAGTTTTTCAAGATGGCGGCATAGGGAGGGAGCTTACTGCTCTAGTCTAGGGGAGGATAGCTTAAAAATAGTGGATAGAATGCAATTCAGGGAAGGGTTAGAGAAAATGGCAGAGGAAACTCCATGTGCAGTGAGTCCAGATTGCAGCAGCCCAAGATACTGGTGACAAACCTTGGGAAGAGCCTGGCATGGGCCCAGCTTGGAGCCTTGTGGGGGACAGTGTATTTGCCAACCTAGAGGGAAAACAAGGGGGAACGTTTCTCTCTCCCCAACCACCTGACACTGGAGTCCTGTAACTAGCCAAGAGAGAGCAGGTGCCATTTTGGACATGTTAATAGCTGCACCAGCTCATGTCCGTACACCCAGCAACCAGCCTAGAGAAGACATCTGAATCTGGCTGGGAGAATTCACAGGGGGCTGGGTGCTCATGACTGTGGGAGCCTTGTGGGCGGGGACTGTGAAAACACTGTGGCTCTGTGTGAGGGTGCACAGTGTGGCCGGGACTTTGGGCAGTCACTGTGGGCAGCTCCACATGCTCAGGTCTTCCTGATTCCCTAGTGAAGGTCATGCTGCAGGACCCGTGTCACTTTGAACACTCTTCTCACCCTGGAGCACTGAACAGAGCTCCCTGACCACACCCAGCACAGGCCTCTGGGTATTCCCTGAAAGAGCAGACACTC